>NC_091436.1:34508952-34821262 GCF_964237555.1 Oryctolagus cuniculus
GGAAGCAATAATAGAATTAAAAAGGAGTGAAGGCTCCAACATGGGAAGTAGTCCATATAGCTGACTTATAGAATAACAATCGCTTTAAGTAGCACTCCAACCTCAAAATCAACCCTTAAGGCATTTCAGTCTGGCTGGAAAGCCCAGGGGGAGCATTTCAAGCATGGAAAGCCAAGACACTCTGGAAAAAAAAATGTTCTACATAAAGTATCCTTGTGGGTGAGACCCCAGTGGAAAGAAGTGTCCACCAAAGAAGGATATACTTTTCTTTGAAGGGAGGAAAGAACTACTTTTCTTATGGCCTTGTTGAGCCAGTGGATCTAGAAGGCTTCCATAACTGAAGCAGCTCATGTCAAGAGCCTTGGGTGATCACTGATGTCATGCATAAGAATGTTAATTGTTAAATAAACAAGAGTCACTGTATGCTAACTTCCCATGAAGGACCTCTGTCCCCAAATAGTTGTACCATGAAACTTAATAGTAAAACTAGTTCTCAAGAATCACTTCCACTAAGCATACTAAATGGGGAATATTACTATGTCTCATAAGTTATAGTTATGTCAAAGAGCTCACATCCTTGGGTTCTTCTTTAAAGGCAATCCAGTTTCTAAAAGGAAAGAAGGGAGAGGAAGGAAGGGAAAAGAGGAAGGGGGGAGTGAAGTCACTTTTGAGAAGCAATAACATAGAACAGCCCTTGTCTATACTACTGAGGAACAGTTCTCTTAGGATTTTTTTATTCAATTTTTTCTTTTTTTTTTCATTCTTTCTGTTTCTTTTTCTTTCTCAGACTTAACAGGAGAGGGAGGAGAAAGAGGGAGAGGGTGGGTACAGTGGGAAGAATGACTATGTTCCTAATGTATTTATGAGCTAGATACAAAAATAAAATAATATACATATAAAATAGCTCATGCCAAGAGCCTTGGGTGATCACTGATTTCATACATAAGAGTGTTAATTGTTAAATTAACAGGAGTCACTGTGCACTAACTTCCCATGCAGGACCTCTGTACTCAAAGAGTTACAGATGAAAATTATGAGAATTAATGGTAAAACTTGTTCTCAAAGATTTATCTCATTTTAGTGTAGTAGGTGGAGGATATTCCTAGGCCTCTTAAGTTTTAGTTATGCCTAAGTGTCCGACTCCATTGCTTGGTTTTTTAGGTGCTTCCTTAATTAATGATAAAACTCGTTCTCAAGGACTTACTTTCTTTTAATGTATTAAGTGGAGGGTATTTTCATGTCTCATAAATTATAGTTATGTCTAAGTGCTCACAAAAGATGTATCATTCTTGGGTGCTTTTTAAAGTTAATTAAGCTTCTAAAAAAAGTCATATTAACTTCGAGTTGCAATGACTTTGAACAGCCCTTGTCTCGACTGTTGAGGAACAGTTTTTTTTTCTTGTTCATTCAAATTGCTGAACTCTTTACTTAGTATACAAATTGGTCTTCTGTGTATAAAGTTAATTGAAAATGGATCTTAGTGGAGAATGGGACTGGGAATGGGAGAGAGAAGAGGAGGGGTGGAGTGTGGGTGGGAGGGCGGGTATGGTGGGAAGAATCACTATATTCCTAAAGTTGTACTTAGGAAATGCAAGAAGTTTGTATTTATTAAATAAAAAGGTCTCTTTGGAAAAAAATAAAAAACCAAAAACTGAACAGTTGTTATCACTCCTTAAATGAGAAATGAAAAGGCCATTGGAGCATCCTACATGTTTTAATGTCTCAAAAAATAAACGCCAGACTCTATCACCAACCTAAGCCAAAAGTTCCTTGGTTTAGTTTAAGTGGAAGGTTCTTGAGAAAACCCCCAAGGATTAGCTGCAGCTGTGATTGGTCTCTGCCCTGCTCCAACTTCATAAGGACCAACCGTCATGAAATACAAATTCGTACAAGGCCCTGCTGGACTGCCATTGGTCCGTTTCTTGCTCTGACTTCATACAGGCACATGCTTATATAAGCACCTGCCCAGCCCAGGTTTTTGTCCACATTACCAGGGAGCTATTGTGGTAACATGACTTGGATCCATTTTTCCTAGCGTTGGTGCTTATTGGTGTTGATGTGCTATTTTGTTTGTTTGTTTCTTGTTCTATTTTGTTTATTCTTTTTCCCATTTTATTTTAGTTTGGCTTTTTCCACCTATTTATTTTTTTCCCATTTTGTCTTTTTTTTTGCAGTTTTTTTGTTTTGTTTTGTTTTTGGTTTCTCCCACCTTTAGTTAGGCAGCACTACTAGATTCCATAGTATAGTTATTTAGTGGGTTTTTTTTTGGAGTTTTTCCGGTTTTTGTTTTCAGATTAGTAGTACTTAGTCTTGCCACTGTGTGTTATTAGTGTAGTTACTAGTTGGTGTTTTTTTTTTTTTTTTAAGTGTACCTAGTGTGGTACCATAGTAAGATCAGCAGGTAGTCCCCCTTGCTGTCTCTTTGTTGTAGTGAAGGTAATTCGTTAGTTAGTGTTTGTAGACAGAAATCTTAGAGTAGATCAGAAAGAATAGTTAGGGACACCAGCATGGAAGGCCTTGAAGACTTTGAGGTGGAAGACAGCCCTCAGCCTGAGCTCCAGTCGCTGTCCCACCTGAGAGGAGGCAGCTTCCGCATCCTGTTTCTGGCCCGCCAGGCATCCAGCCAATGGCAGGTGGCCATGAAGCTGTTCCAGAAAGACCCAAGAGACTCCTTTGACAGCCGGCCGGTGAAGAGAGAGGCCAGCGTCATGCAGCTCCCGAGGCACCAGAACAACCTCCCGCTGCTGGGGGTGCTGTGTCAGCGGTCCCCACCGCCTGGTTGAGGGAGCTGGCGGGCGGGGTGACCTCTATCAGCACATGATGGGTCGGGGCTGCCTGCCCGGAGCCCGAGGCCATGGCCATGTTCCACCAGATCCTGGCTGCCGTGAGCCACTGCCACGCGCAGTGCGTGGGGCACAGGGACCTCAAGCTGGAGAACCTACTGCTGGACTTGGACCTGAACGTCAAGCTGGCGGACCTCGGGCTCAGCTGCCAACTGGCCGAGGGCGTGCTGGTGTGCGGCTTCTGGAGGACAGTGCGCTGAAGGTGTTCCAGCGGGAGGCCTATGACGCCTTCGCGGCAGTTATCTGGAGTTTGGGTGTGATCCTCTTTGCCTTGTTGGTGGAGGCCATGCCCTTCAGTGGGAGGGACCTGCGGAACTGCATCCAGAGGGGGTGCTGTGAGCTGCCTTGTGCAGCCAGCCCGGCCCTGGAGGAGCTCCCGAGCTCGCTACTCAGCCTGGACCCATACCAGAGGCCTATGGCAGAACTGGCTCGGTACCACTGGTGGTTCTACCCCTTACAGGAAGAAGCCAAGGGCGAGGAGGTGACCCTGGTGCATTTCCTGGGGGTTCCCGAGGACCCCAAGGCCCAACAGTACTTGGCGGGCTTGGGTCTGCTGTCAGGCGCTGGAGCCGCAATGCCATCTGGCTCTGGTGGCCCCAGCCCCATGTCCCTGAAGTCGGAGTCTGGAGCAGGTGCAGCCCTGTGGGCAGAGAACATGTCAGGCCATGGCCTCACCGCACAGCCTAGCGGTTGTGTGGGGCTCACCTCCTCAAGAGAGGTCCGGAGTGCACCTGCCCTTCTCACCTGCGAGCCCCTGTCGCCTCAGGGCCACAGGGAGCTCAGCCTAAGCCTGAGCCTGATCCCACCTCAGCAACCTCCCTGCTTGCCTCTCCTCTCCCTGGACAGCTGGACAAGAGAGGAGTCCTGGTGCCAGCCCAGCCCCAAGCCCATCCCTGTGGCCGCCCCCTCCAGCCTCTACCCCAGGAGCAGTAGGGACCTGGTGGTGCCAGAGGTCCCAGCAGCTGAGCCTGAGGAGGCTGGGACCTTAGCAGCTGCCTCTGGTGCTGTGATGCAGCAGATTAAATCCATGGGTTGCAACTCAGGCATCCCATCTGGGTGTTGGTTAGTTTCAGGGATGTTCTACTTCTGATCCAGCTCCCTGTTAATGGTCTGGGAAAGCATCGGAGGATGACCCAAGTCCTTGGGTCCCTGCACCCATGTGAGAGACCAGGAAGAAGCTCCTGGCTCCTGGCTTTGGCCTGGCCTAGCCCCAGTCATTGCAGCCATTTGGGGAGTGAACCAGCAAATGGAAGATCTCTCTCTGTCTCTCTCTGTCTCTCTCTCTCTCTCTATCTCTCCTTTTCCCTCTCAGTAATTCTGCCTTTCAAATAAATATATAAATATTTTAATAAGATTATTTTCAAGACAAAAACATTCTAGTGTTCAGTTAGTCATCCAATTTGCAAGTGGTTATAGAATTAATTTAATTGCCACTGAAAAGACTACCTTTGTCTACTTGTTGCCATGGTACTGGGCTGTCTCATGTTGTAATATCATAGTCCTCCAGATACAAAGCAGAGTTGCTTTTCTATTTGGCCCTTGGGGGTCAAGCATCTTAGTGGCCACTGTGATGGATTAGCCACACGTTCTCTGAATTCATGTGGTTGAAGTTGAATATGTCAAGTCCTTTTCTCCTCCACTGAATGGTTCAAACATGGAATGGCCTCAACACTGGGGTGGACTCTCCTCATTTGGGCAGGGGAGAGATGCAGAGAGCTGTGCTTGGGGCTCTGGTAAAGAAACCAATCTCCTTCTCCCTGGTGAGGGTGATTGCAAGTTTTGGCAACTGGTATTGGTCAGTGCCTCATCAAGATCTCATTGACATTCTTAAATCAGAATAATTCAAGGATGATTTAATCAAGGGGCCATTCGCAAGGATATGGCAGGGCACAGTGAAGCTGCACCCTTGGCTGAGGAATAGAAGAGCTAATGTCACATTTGTACCCAAGGACATGGGCAGGGCTTCCAGAACAAAGGCGAGAGTCACGCAGAGAGTGCCACTTGGAGAGGAGCTGTGGACTTGGGTCAGGGAAAGAGATCAGTGCAATGTGATATTGTGGGGAGGAGGCTACCTTCGTTCTTTTCTCTCTGTTCTGGTTCACATGGGCTCTGCACAACGTGTCGTACTCCTGTAACCCATACAAGTCACAGAGCAGATAGAAAAGGGCAGAGAGTGGCAGGAAGCAACAACTGAAAAATGTGCAATATGACTGCAAGGAACATCAGCCTGAGCAAAAAGCTGACGCTACAGAAGTCCGAGCAGAGACAGGTAGCTAGGTGACAAGTGACAAGTAACCTTAATTTGCCCTATCTTGGATTTTCTGCTATGCCAGTGAAAGAAGTTTCCATGTTATTTATTTATTTGAATGCAGAAAGGCACAGGAAAAAGTGGAGATACAGAGATCTTCTGTTTTTTAGTTGACTCCCCAAATATTTGCAACAAGCCAGGGTTGGGTCAGGCTGAGGCCAGGAGCCTGGAACTCTGTCCAGGTACCCATGTGGGTTGCAGGAACCCAAGTCCTGTGCTGTCGCCTATTGCCTCTCAGGATGCCCATTCACAGGAAACTGGAATTGGAAGCAAAGCCAGGACTTGAATCCAGACACTCAGATATGGGATGTGGGCAGCCCAAGCATGTCGTAACTGTTGCACCAAAAGCCCACCCTCACTATTTAAAGCAGTTTAGCTCAGAGGATCTACAAACTGCAAAAAATTATTTTTAAAGATTTATTTATTTTATTTGAAAGGCAGAGTGACAGGGAGAGAGAGAGAGAGAGAGAGAGAGAGAGAGAGAGAGAGAGAGAGATCTGATGGTTCACTCCCTAAATGGCCACAATGGCCAGGGCTGGGCCAGAGCAAAGCCAGAAGCCAGGAGCCAGGAGCTTCATTCAGGTCTCCCATGTGGGTACAGGGGCCCAGGGACTTGAGCCATCTTCCATTGCTTTCCCAAGCACATTAGCAGGGAGCTGGATAGGAAGCGGAGCAGCCAGGTCTCATATGCCCATATGGGATGCTGGTATCTCAGGCGGCAGCTTAACCTGCTATGCTATAGTGCCAGTCCCATGACAAGTTACTTTAACTCAATGTTTTTTAACTGGCAAATAGTAGTGTATTAGTGAATTGTGAAGTCATTTTTGTAGTTAAAACCTACACTTTTCAAAAATGAAAGAGAAAATAGAAAGAACAGATCAGAATATTACAAAGACCATCAAAATATAAAAGAATCAGCATTTTTTCCTGAAACTCTTGTTTCAGCTTTGGGTTTGGGTACAAGAAGCTGCTAATCTCTCTGTAGTAATAAAATCATTCTCTTATTTTTATTTTTAAATGTCTGATATCCTTCCAAAGTGGTGCCATTTCCTATGCAAACAAATGTCCCCTCCTAAATTCTGAAAAGACAGAATAACCGTGTGAGTTCTGAGCATTATGCAAACAATAACTGATTCTAAGGCTTTCCCTCGGGAGACTGTGGAGCACTTTCATCACAGGGCCCATTCACAGGCCTTTCATATTAGACTTCTCCTGCCAGCCACGCCTGCTACTGTAGGAGGGACAGGGGCAACGTCATCCGACAATCCTAGCAAACACTGCAATTCCTTGATATTTAGTTGTGAAACACTGAGCAGAGGTTTTTTTGTTTTGCTTTTTTTTTTTTAGTTATTTTCTTATGTATTTAAAAGGCAGAGTGGCAGAGAGAGGTGGAGAGATATAGAAAGAAATATCTTTTGGGGCTGGCGCTGTGGCTCAGCAAGTTAACACCCTGGCCTGAAGCACCGGCGTCCCACATGGGTGCCCGTTCGAGACTCGGCTGCTCCACTTCCAATCCAGCTCTCTGCTATGGCCTGGGAAAGCAGTGGAAGATGGCCCAAGTCCTTGGGTCCCTGCACCCAGGTGGGAGACCCAGAAGAAGCTCCTGGCTCCTGGCTTTGGATCAGCACAGCTCCAGCCATTGCAGCCAATTGGGGAGTGAACCAGCAGATGGAAGACCTCTCTCTCTCTCTCTCTGCCTCTCCTCTCTGTGTAACTCTGACTTTCAAATAAATAAATAGGGCCTGTGCCATGGCTCATTAGGTTAATCCTCTGCCTGCAGCACCAGCATCCCAAATGGGCACCGGGTTCTAGTCCCGGTTGCTCCTCTTCCAGTCCAGCTCTCTGCTGTGGCCTGGGATAGCAGTGGAGGATGGCCCGAGTCCTTGGGCCCCTGCACCCTCTTGGGAGACCAGGAGGAAGCACCTGGCTCCTGGCTTCGGATCGGCGCAGCGCCGGCAGCAACAGCCAATTGGGGGGTGAACCAACGGAAGGAAGACCTGCCTCTCCGTCTCTCTATCACTGTCTGTAACTCTACCTGCAAATAAATAAATAAATAAATCTTTAAAAAAAAAAGGAAAGAGATATTTTTCATTCACTAGGTCATGCCCCAAATGTGTACAACAACCTGGACTGGGACAGGATGAAACCAGGAACCAGGAACTCCATCTGGGTCTCTCATGTGGGTGGCAGGAACCCAAGTACTTGAACCACCATGGGCTGCCTTCCAGGTGCACTAGCATCAAGCTGGATTGGAATTGCAAAAAGTGAGACTCAAACCAGGCACTCTGCTATGGGATGTAGATATTCCCTAATAGCAGCTCGACCCACTGTGCCATAATATTCAATCCCTGAGCAGAATTTAAAAAGATTGTATTACAAGAACTTCACATAATCTCTTTATCTTATTGTGATACAATGACCTTATGATCTGAAGACATTAAATGCTTCAATTTAAGGCAGTCAGGGAAACTATAAAAATGCAAATGCTCTTAGGAATACTTTCAGTTGCAAGTAGCAGAAAAGTAACAGAGATTTAAGTATCTCAGCTAATAAATTGGCTGGAGGTAGGCAGTTCTATTTAAGGGACAATAGCTCTTGTTTATATTTTACTTATTTGGGATGCAGAGATACAAAGAGACAGACAGAAGGAGCTCCCACCTGCTGGTTCACTCCCCAGAAGTCCTCAGTGGCCAGGTTTGGGCTGGGACAGTAGCTGGGAGATGGAGACATAATCACAACCTTCCATGTGTGTGACAGGGACCCAATTTTACTTGAGCTGTCACTGTCTCCTCCCAGGATCTGCACTAACAGAAAGCTGGAGTTAGGAGCTGGAGCCAGCAATCAAACCCAGACACTCTAATGCAGGAAGCAGGCATCTTAAGCAGTAGGTTAAACGCATGCTGTCCTCAGGCTCTTCTTGTATTTTCATTCTGACATCTTTAGTGCATTGGCTTTTTGTCACTTCATGGTTACAGAACTATCAGCGAAGTTAAAAGCAAATTATCCTTTCTTAGTTCCTTTCAAGACAAGAAGGGTTTCATGACCAAAGCGTTTTTTTGCAAGTCTCTGTATTTTTAACCAGGAGGAAACTCTGGCCTAGATGCCCCACCTCCCTCGCCTGCAGGTATTACCTTGTGCCTTTTCAGTCAGAATCTGGCTACCTGCCAATTGCTGGTAAAGGGGAACTGAATTGTCCTGGTTGGCTAAGATCTGTGAAATCCCTACCCTGGGGTTTCCCACCAGCCTGGACACTGAAGGATCTGAACAAAACTGGGCCTTTGTTGGCTTGTAAGGAGGAAATTGGAAGATCAACCAACAGTGCTGCTCCTGACGCCTTTCTCCTCTCATTCTGCCAGCACGATTGGACTGCCGCAGCACAGCAGGCCAAGCGATTTCTGTAATGTCAGCTTGTTGGGAAGGTTCTCGGGAAAAGAAGTTGCCAGTGTGCTTTCTCCACACCAGGTAAAAGAGAAAGAAATGAGGTGGCAGAGACAAGTGACTTGACACTCTTAAATCTCTGCTGTAGAAGAGGATTTAAAGAATCTTGATGCCAAATGTCTACTAGAGTGAGACTAGTCATGTACAGACTTTTAGACGTTCAGGTGCATGAGTCAATTAGAACAAATGGCTGAGGACATTTCAGGTTGTGTTTTTAATTTTCTGCACACCCACATTAGAAGCAATTCTAGAGGCACTATATATAGTGTGCTCTGTATGCATCCTTGTTGATCCGCAAGAACTGAAGACTAAATTAGTTGGCATTCATTTGGCCTTCAGCTGAATCACTTCATTATTTAGAAAGAAATACAATAATTTCCCAGGAATATTCAAAACTGCTCACTTGCATAGTAAATCTCACTTAAACCTCTTCTAAAACTAGCTACTGGGGTGAGTATTGTGATGCAGTGAATTTAGTCACCACTTGGGACATCTGCATCCTCTTTTGAAGTGCTGGTTCAAGTCCTGGCTACTCTGATTCCAATCCAGTTCCCTGCTAATGTGCCCAGGAAGCAGCAGATGATTGCTTAAGCACTTGGGTCTCTGCCATCCACACAGAAGACCTGAACAAAGAGAGTCCCTGGCTTCTGGATTTAGCCTGCCCCAGCTCTGGCAGTTGTGGCTGTTAGGGGAGTTAGCCAGTGGATGACAGTCTCTCTCTCTCTCTCTCTCTCTGTCACTCTGCCTTTCAAATAAATAAGCAAATAAATGAGTAAATCTTTAAAAAAAAAGAAACTAATTCCTGTGCTTTTTAATGGATAAAAGCTGTTTTATTAAAGCTAATAATGACTTTACCCATTTTCCACTAAAATTTTCAGTTTGGTTTTCTAACCTAAATATAACTTTCCAGCAGGTATCCAATGCATAGGGAGCCTATTATGGGAGACTATTAGCATAACTCAATTAACGTTTGAGCTTGCCTTTGACCGAGATGTTCACACTGACAGACGTTATGTCGTGATAACAGCCAGTAGATATAGGTCACTTACTCTGGGGAATATCATCCTAGACATTTCCCAGACATGTTTTCATTTAATTCTCACAGCTTGTCTGGGAAGCAGGGACTGCCTCCAATATGTTACACAAGGTAACTTCTTAGACAACAGTAAATGGTCCATGGTTAGTTTTATCTTACATTTCAAAATAATATATCTTTAATTGTCAAGTATTTTGAAGTCATTACATAAAGCTGTTAGATGGAACCAAATACTTTACATTTGCCTAATTCCATGAAGCTGAAGGCTTTGAGTCACTAAATTTGTGTTAACGATTAGAGTTCTTTGGTTACAAATGAAATAAACAGAATTTGGATAACATAACACTGAAACATCCCATTAGATGTGGAGTAGCTCTCAGAATGAACTGTATCATTGCAAGAAGAAATAGGACAATTCCTAGCATGTGGGTAGCAGCAATAAGTGGACAGTTTCTTCAGGAAGACATCCTTGGTATGATGAGCTATAGTCATTTCCTGTTCACAATTTGAGTGTGTGCAGTTGGATCTGTTTGGCTTAGCTTGGGTCACATGGTTCACTGTTTTCCCAGGCAGCACAGTGATCCTGATTATGGGCACAAAACAGAGGAGTGGTGGTTCCCTTAGGAAAAGAAAGGTGCTGTTCCCAGAAAATCAGCAGTGGATGCTGTGATACCAGAGGTCCATGACCATACAGGTCACAGCTGGGATTCAAACCTCAAACCCATCCCCAAATCCTTTTTTCTTAACCATTAATCTATTTTTTACCAATCACTTATAAGGAAAATCATCCCATGGAGCACTCTGAGATACATATATGATGATTAGCACACAGAGCTCAGTACTGCTCTGCCAAGTTCAGTGAAGACACCAGCAGTCAGAGAAAGGTCTAGAGGGACTTCACGGGGAGGTCTTACTAGTGACTCTGGAACCCTACCTGCTGGTCTCTGTGCTATGGTCTGCTTGTTGGGAAGCTCCGTCAGCAGCCAGACTGGTGCACTCAACCAAATATGGGGTCATTGGGTTTTCTCAGTTCTCAGTGCAATTACGGAAGTGTGGGCTTCCTATTTCTTGAGACTGACGTCAGAAAATTAACATTATTGCTGCTGTTCCTATCATCAGGTGGTTTCATGAGTGGTTTACTGTTTTATTATTAGCTTTAGGAACCAGAACAACTTATTTTTTAGAATTTCCAAGTTCCTTTCTGAAGTGAAGTTTCCTTTTTTCACAGAATGCCCATGGTTTCGATGAAACCATCTATAACCATATAAAGAGACAATTTAGTTAGAAAAATTCGCTTGTTAAGTTAAAGGTGTGCTTCAAACTGAAGAGTCGCCATCTGAAAATCCCCTTGATATTCTAAAATTCTCACCAGCCAATATCTCTATCCATTGAAGCTGTAAGGTATGTTATTTTGAAGTACCTGAAGGTTTCACTGGGTCCACAAAAGCAGGCTTCTTTTACTTCATAATATTGGGGAATAACATCAAATAACTAAGCTCTAAAACCAAAAGAAAATGAAAGAGGGATAAGGGCAGAGGGCAAGAAAGAATACTCAAGAATTATTCCTCAGTATCATTTATTGATGCAGTCCCCCACCAGAACACAGAGTGTGTCACAGGTCTGCATGCACAGTCTCAATTGACAGCAAAGATAATGGCTGCTGTAGATAAATGAAGGAAATACAGGTATAAAGGAGAACAGGGACCACGCCGCTGCTCAATAGAACCAACTCTCACAGTGATACATGGAAGAATTAAATAGGTATCCAGTTGCTATTTTTAAAAGAGCCTCTGAAGGCTTTTATTGAGCTGAGATGCTAAGAATGTTGGTGGATACTGAGACGGCAGGTGTCCCAGTCCTGGCCCTCCTGTATAATAGCTGTGTGGCCAAAGTCAAATAATACTGCCAGTTACCTCTGTGAGCCTAGCTTTCCTTCTCTGGAAAATGAGGATAAGAAAGTCATCTACCGTGTGTGTGTGTGTGTGTGTGTGTGTGTGTGAAAGAGAGAGAGAGAGAGAGAGAGAGAGAGAGAGAGAGAGAGAGAGAGAATGGGGCAACACTGTTTCTAAGGAACTTGGAATAGTACCTGGACATTATACTATTATAATAATAAGATACCACAGAACCATGAAAATCAGGTTGTAGAAAACACTGTCTGTTGGCGTGTAGAAAGATTTGTTTTAAAATCATGAATGTAAGCATATTATAGGGAAAATGTATATTATATATATACATATAAACAAAGAAACTACATGCAATGTGATATTAACAGTGGTTATTTCTGGGTGGTAATTATCTCGAGTGTAGGGCTTATGAGTTACATTTACTCTATTCATTGTACTCTTCCAGATCTTCCATATTTCACCAAATGAACCAGATTGATTTTATAATCAAGAAAAAAAAAACCATAAATGCAACCAGTATTTTTTTAAATGGCTCCCTTCCGTGAAGAAATTCTAAATCAAATAGAAGATTTTTCCATTTTGATGATCGAGATAAAAACAAATTTTGGTTGGATAACAAAAACAATTTCAGTCCATGACATCTACAAGGATAGGAAAATAATGTAAGATTGAGATTCAAGGGTATGTTTAGATCTAACTGCAAAATAATATTGATGTGGCCATCCATAAGCCACTCAACCACTATGGCCTTCAATTCATTCTTCCTAGATTCCAGCTGGCTGATGCCTGCTAGAGGGCAAAGAAATAGTATCTAAAGAACTGGGCACACAGTGACATTTGACAACATGCAATATGAGTACCACTATCTTACCTGCAGGCCACTTACCATTTTCATTACTCATTAAGTAAAAAATAACAAAAGTTTTACATAGCTTCCTGCAATAAACTGCACATTACATAAGCTCATGAATGTAATCAGTAAATCAATAATCCTGGTTGCTCTTATTAGTATTGAGATACAAAGGGCAGGGCAAGACTAGGTTCCATTTTTTTTAAAGAGACTAATTTCTAGTTGGTCCTTATTATAATTGCTATTTACATGATTTTTTAAACTGAATTAATGGTATATCAAGTCTCTATTTGTTTCTTAAGATTTATTTATTTATTTGAAAGTCAGAGTTACACAGAGAGGGAGAGAGAAAGAGACAGAGAGAGAGAAAAAGAGAGAGACCTTCCAACCATCGGTTCACTCACCAAATGGCTGCAATGGCTGGGGCTGGGTCAAGCTAAAGTCAGGAGTCAGGAGCTTCTTCTAGGTCTTCTACATGGGTGGCAGGGGCCCAGGGACTTAGCCATCTTCGGCTTTTCCAGGCACATT
The DNA here is from genome assembly GCF_964237555.1 of Oryctolagus cuniculus. Classification (NCBI taxonomy): domain Eukaryota; kingdom Metazoa; phylum Chordata; class Mammalia; order Lagomorpha; family Leporidae; genus Oryctolagus; species Oryctolagus cuniculus. Next base: position 34,521,860 of record NC_091436.1, read on the forward strand.
TTCAAGGAGCTGGATTGTAAGTGGGGCAGCCAGGACTCAAACCATGCCCATATGGGATGCTGGTGCCACAGGTGATGGCTTTACCTGCTACATCACAATGCCAGCCCCAAATCTCCATTCTTTTTTTTTTTTTTAGAAAAATAAGGCTGATTTAGCTTCAAAAATTAAGTAACAGTAGGTCTATTATTCACTCTAATACTTTACACCACCCATATTCACATACTAGATATTGTTGCATTATTTTCAAATATCATGACCATTAATCTCATGGTCAAGTGACATCTAAATAAAGTGAAGGAAAAAAGAGGAAGAAAAATATTACTCTGTTGTTACCTAGTCCCAAATTCATTACCTTCAAAAGCCCTGCTTCTCGAAGTTTGATGTGTGAGTCTCTGGAGCATCTGGCTAACAGACCTAGACTATTTGTCAGTTGAACTGATGGATGAATATATTATTTTAAAATACAGAGCCTTGGGGCTGGCACTGTGGCCTAGTGGGTTTAGCCACTGCCTGTGACCCATGCCTCCCACACAGCCAGTTCAAGTCATGGCTGCTCTACTTTGGAAAGCAGTGGATCTCCCGAGTACTTGAGCCCTTGAGCCCTTGCCACCCACATGGGAGACCCACATAGAGTTCCAGGATCTTGACTTCAGGCTGGCCCATCCACAGCCGTTGCCGCCATTTGGAAAGTGAACCAGCTGATGGAAGATCTCTCTCTCTCTCTCAATCTCTCTCTCTCAATCTCTCTCTCTCTCTCTCTCTCTCTCTAACTCTTTCAAATAAATAAATAAACAAATAAAGTCTTAAAAAATAATTAAAATCCAGAGGCTGGAACAAAGACTGTTTTACTCTGTCCTACGTTATTCTGCATTTCTAGTGCCAGGGCTATTAATCCACAGCTGCTCCTTGCGTAGCAGGCCCTGGAGGGCTGCAAGAACATCAGTGTGTCTGTTCTAAACACCCCAATATTACAGGTGACATAAGTTGAGAAAAAGGGAAGTTTCTCATGATTTTTTTTTATCCCCTCTGCTCCACAATATTGCTTTTAACACTTTAAGGTTTTGCTGATTCTAGTCCTGCTGACTTCTCCACTAAGTCCACCTCTAGATGCTGACATTGCTCCTTATTCCTTAAGGTTCATGTCAGATGTTACATGTTCTGGGACAAGACCTGCCTGGTGTGTAGCTCTGGCCAGGTCCCTGACAAAGCCCTACAAGCTGAAGAGGTGGGTTCTGTTCCCACCGGCTGGTCTTTCCCTCCTCATTTGACTCACCTGCTTGGAGCCTATCAAAGGGTACTGGGGTTGGAAAGAGTGCACCTTGGGGCACATTCTTCTCGGGCATTTTACCAGGCTCTTTAGCCCATTGTAGCCTCTGCAGCCAAAAGTAATCAGTGCTCAGTGCTCAGACCATTTGCACAGTCGCTCGGGTTCCATAAGGCAAAGAGTCCTGTAAAAGCACAAAATGAGAGAAAACTATCCAAACACAGTAATAGGAATATTAAGAAATGTTTTCTTTAAAATAGGAAAAAAACACCTGAGTCACCGAGTGTCCTCTGTAGCTCTCAGGGAAGGTAAATGAGTGTGTAAAAGTGGCCAGGGAAAAAGCACCTGGCTCCTGGCTCCTGCCATCGGATCAGCGCAGTGCGCCGGCCGCAGCGCGCCAGCCGCGGCGGCCATTGGAGGGTGAACCAACGGCAAAGGAAGACCTTTCTCTCTGTCTCTCTCTCTCACTGTCCACTCTGCCTGTCAAAAAAAAAAAAAAAAAAGTGGCCAGGGGGCGACAGCGTGCTGATGAGTCCCTGACCTGTCTGCCAGGGCAGCCTCCAGCCCCGTACCACCTGAGGATGCTGCCCAGGGCTGCCAGGTCCCCCATATCAGCAAATCCAATTTTTAACTGTTGCTTAAACACTGTGAGAGACTAACCAAACCATCTATGGGCCAGATGCAGCTGGATGGGAGAAGACAGGGAGGAACACAGGACTTTTTTTTTTTTTTTTGCATTTGTTTTAAAGTGACTCTACATTTGAGTTAATTTTATTTCCAGCCTGTCAAAAGTGATTAGAACTGAGTATACAGTTTACCAGTACTGACATTTTCTCTGCTGAGAAGTGTACACCAAGTCCAGTCTTACTCTAGACGCCCTTAGATCCCTTGCGTAGAAAAGTACACAGCCAAAAATACCCAGAAGCATCTGCAATGTTGACTTCCTCTGCCTGCATCACCTATTGTTTCCTCTGGCCTCCTATGCAGAGCAAAGCTGCCCTGTAATGTGATCATTCAGGTTGGGTGGGCCCATGTGGTTCTGACTTCACAGGCAATGCAGCATCTGATTCCCATTCCTGTAGTGCAGCAGTTTGCCAATGTGGCTGGCCATGTAAAAGCTTTAGGTAGGGGCCCACGCTGTGGCGCAGCAGGTTAAAGCCCCAGCCTGAAGTGCTGGCATCCCATATAGGCACTGGTTCTAGTCCCAGCTGCTCCCCTTCTGATCTAGCTCTCTGCTATGACCTGGGAAAGCAGTAGAAGTTGGTCCAAGTCCTTGGGTCCCTGCACCTGTGTGGGAGAAGCTCCTGGCTCCTGACTTCAGATTGGCTTAGCTCTGGCCCTTGTGGCTATTTGGGGAGTGAACCAGCAGATGAAAGACCTCTCTCTCTCTCTCTCTCTCTCTCTCTCTCTCTCTCTCTCTGTTTCTACCTCTCTGTGTAACTCTTTCAAATAAATAAAAATAGATTTTTTAAAAAACATTTTTAAAAAGCTCTAGGTAGGTATTTTAGCTTGAAATGCCACAAAGAAATCTATGAAACTCACTGATTGAGCAGCATGCGAAACAGAAAGTGAAGGGATGAGTTAGCAGTGCGTTCCAGGTCACCTTTAAGCAGTGGTGTCCTGCAAGTTAAATGACTACACCTATCGGAATATTAGAGCCATGGTGCCGAAGACACTACTTTTATTACTTCCATCTTTGTGATTTTTCTCCATTTTTCTATGTTTAGCTTTACTTTTAGGTTGGAAAGCAACCACCAACATCTCTTCGTGGCTTCATGTCTAATACATTTTGGATTGCTTCTTGCAATTTAAAAGAATGTCAGTAAATATTTGTCAATTGAACTATGGATGAATACATATTTTAAACCACAGAGGTAGAACAATGACCTTTTTATTCTGTTCTATGTTCTAGGCCATAAACCACAGGTGTCCATTTTTTGTGCATAACAATGAAAAAGTAGCACTAAACAAGCAAGAAGATAAACTCTTTCAGATCACTAACTGGCAATGTAAAACTTCAAGTCACAAAGGTATTAACACATGGTATTATGAGACCACATGATAGGAGGATTTGACATAGAGAGACGATGAAGGATTCCTTGGAAAAAATAAATTTCAGCTGAGCTAAAAATAAAGGATGGATAGGACTATTCACTAAGCAAAGAAGGATTGGAAGGACACTCTATGAAAAAAGTCAGCACATTATGGCCCACAGGCCAATACAGCCTAAAATGTGTTTGAGGAAACAATGTTAACACTCTTAGAAGCAACACTGGGCCCTGTGTTGATATACACTGATATCAAACAGCAATGGAAGGGGCCAGAGCTGTGGCTTAGCAGGTAAAACCACCACCTGCAGTGCAGCATCCTATGTGGGTGCTGCTTCGAGTCCAGCTGCTCCACTTCTGATCCAGCTCTCTGCTATGGCCTGGGAAAGCAATGGAAGATGGTATAGGTCCTTGGGCCCCTGCACCTGTGTGGGAAGACACGGAGGAAGCTCCTGACTACTGGCTCCTGGCTTCTGATCGGCGCACAACGGCCAGTTGGAGAGTGAACCAGTGGATGGAAGACCTTTTTCTGTCTGCCTCTCGTTCTCTCTCTGTGTAACTCTGACTTTCAAATAAATAAATAAATCTTTAAAAAAAAAACAGCAGTGGAGGGACCTTGTAGGGGACAGCAGTGGCTCCTGGCCTAAGGCTTTACTGACTGTCACAGAAAGAATCAATATTACTGCTAATTTTAAAAAGCAAATATTCACAGTGAAGTTGCTACATTATAACTTGGCTCATTCATGTTTAAATACAACTCTTCTAAGGCCAAACAACTCTGTGTGTGTGCGTATGTGTGCGTCTTTGATAACGTATTATTACAACCACCATTTTTTAAATAAAAGAATAGGTTTTTCAAAATATCAGAGCATATAACATATAGTCAGAAAAAGTATTTAAAGACAGTTTTCTTCCCATACATAAGCATATGTGGATCACAGTAGGAAATGCCTATTTCTTACTACGGGTCATGGTCAAAAGGTTTGAAAAACACTGGCTCAAAAAGATGATACATTGTTTCTAAATACCAGTTTCAAGTAGAGTTCCAGGTAGCTTTTTTTTATGGATAGTTGATCTACCCATTGGCTGAGCTGACCTTCTCCAGTGTTTCTGTTAGCATCAGTTGAATTGAAGATGAGCACTTGGCAGCATTCACTCAGCATTCCCACAGAAAATGAAACATATTCAGCATGTGATCAACAACTACATTCAGTGAAAGATAACTCCAAAATCTAAAAAAAAAAAAAAAGAAAACAACACTCAACAGAAGATTCGTTGGAAGAAGAAATCCAACATCCTTAGACATAAACTAGTGCACAAAAAGAATTCATCATGAAATTCTATTTCTGTCTATGTACAATGATCCAAACCACTGCCATAAATTAAAAAGGTCTAATTTTCCATCTGTCCTTGAGTAATAGTCCATAAATAATATCCTGATGACCATCAATTGATATTGGAGCAACAGAACAAATGTATATTCTGCTAGACCAGTGTCTACCCCATCTACTCCTTATCTAAATGACTCCAAAACACACACACACACACACACACACACAGCCTAGAGGTACACATAACTATTTAAAGTGAAGCAAACAGAAATTCAATGTTGTCAATCCTCTCTTGAATCTAGCTCATTTAGTCAGCCCACCAAGGTCACATTAGTTATCAATAATTTTGTTTAGTAATTAGAATAAATATTCCATAGTTACTTAGCCAAGCAGTCATTAGGGGACATTTCCCGCTACTATTTCATGATGATTACATGATGGACTAAACAAGAGTGTATGATACTATTTAAAGTGCCCAGTTTGCTAAGGAATGGAGAAGATGAGCCTGACCTCTATCTTTCTATTTCTCTGGATGATACACTGTGGAGTTTCAAGGCTAGAAGGGAATTACCCAACATACTGTTTGAATTCTATTCTACTGATGAGAAATATGTGAAGTGAGCCTCTGGGATTCAGCCCAGGCTTTAGTCTGTCAATCTGGTGCCCTCTGCCTCTACCTTCTAACAACATCCAAGTTTGTGTGAGCTGGAGCCTTTGCATTGTACAGAATCTGAAATTCCAATGTTCTGAGCAATGGAACGGGCCTGCCTTTGACTAGCCCTACTGTTTCTGGGGTGGATTGAGCAACCATTTTGCAGCCTTATGCAGCAAACACTCTGTTTCATAGCAGCAAGGCATTGAAAGCAGCAAGGCAGATGAACCAAGCAGATGGTCCCTGATACACTTCACTTCCTATATTCACCCAAGGAGAGCTAAGTACCACTTGCATTTTAAAATTGTTTATTTTTTATTTATTTTTGTTTTGTTCGAAAGAATATCTCAAAGAGAGATCTTCCTTCCACTGGTACACTTCCCCTGTGGGTGACAGCACCCAAGTATTTGACCCATCATTTGCTGTTCTCTGGGGTGTACACCAGCAGAAAGCTGGATCAGAAGCATAGTAGCCAGAACTTAAACCAGGCACTCCAAAATGGGATGTGGGGGTCCCAAGTGATGACTTAGCTGCTGCCCTGTACATCCACCCTGTCCATTGCATTTTAAGGATAACTGTGTACTACATGTCCCAGTATAAGTGTGTGCGATCGTTTATCCATGAAACATTGAGCAAGTACTATGTGTGAGGCTCAGTACCAAATTCTTCAGAGAGGATAAGAAAAGTGGGGTACAGGACAGAATGTTGTGATACTATGAAGTTACATACACAGATTATAATCGCATATAATAAATAATATCAAATATAAATAATGTAGAATAGAATAATGCATACAATTAAAATGGTATGTATTTTTTTCATGTATGTAGACCAGGAAGGAAGATTCAAAGACTTCAGATTCAGGTTGTTGCCACCCAATTGAATTTTTGCTGATCCATGTTTTCTAGTGAACAAAATGCTGCTGGAAGCAACTTTGAAGGATTTAGAAACCTGACTTTGTGCCCCAGTTTTATTATTTATCAGCTGAGTGACTGTGAATGTATTCCTCAGTGTCTCTGAACATCAATGGCTCTCCTCTTATGCAAGTGTGATAGTATCTACATTACGGGCAAGAGGAACAGGATGCATGACGGCAGAATGACTAAGCGGCTAAAAAGTAAAATGCTTCATCTCTCTGTGCCTCACTGTGCTTGTACCATTCAGATAATGAGAACCCGTTTCATACAATTGCTGTAAAAATTAGATGAGATAATGACACATTTTATACTGAATAGGTTTTAGTATTACATGAAAGTGTTGTATGAACTATGAAATGTTACATAAGAGTGAAATACTAGTAATCATTAAGGTGAAGCTCCATCAATATGCAGGAGAGTATTGGGATCAGAATCATTCCAAGGTATCACACCCAAGTAACGCCTTCAGATCCAACACCAGCTTAGAGGTTTAGACAGGTGAGTCTGCTTTGGCTGTGATGTCTTTACCTTCCAACTGCACCTGTGTTCCTCTTGGTAGCCTCTCTCCTCATTGTTTCTTTCCATTTCTTTTTAAATACATTCACAAAACATAATTTCTTTAAGGCTCAACATAGCTATTTCTGTTAGCCCTGTGTATATGTTGATAAAAAAAAAAGGTGAGGTAAGGCCCAGACCCATCATCTCAGATGTTTAGTCTTCCTATTCTTCAAAAAAAAAAAGGACCTAAATGAAAGATCTCTGCGAGTGAGATCCCAGTAGAAAGAACCGGCCATCAAAGAAGGAGGTACCTTTCTCTGAAGGGAGGAGAGAACTTCCACTTTGACTATGACCCTGTCGGAATTAAGATCGAAGTCGGCGAACTCAAAAGGCTTCCATAGCCTTGACAACTCATGACTAGAGCCTAGGGAGATTACTGACGCCATAAACAAGAGTGTCAAATTGTTAAGTCAACAACAGGAGTCACTGTGTACTTACTCTTCATGTGGGATCTCTGTCCTTAATGTGTTGCCCAATGTGAATTAATGCTACAACTAGTACTGAAACAGTATTTTACACTTTATGTTCTGTGTGGGTGCAAACTGATGAAATCTTTACTTAATATATACTGAATTGATCTTCCGTATATAAAGATAATTGAAAAGGAATCTTGATGTGAATGGAATGGGAGAGGGAGTGGAAGATGGGAGGGGTGCGAGTGGGAGGGAAATTATGGGGGGGAAATAGCCATTGTAATCCATAAACTGTACTTTGGAAATTTATATTTACTAAATAAAAGTTTTTAAAAAAACAGTAAGAATAATTTTGCGCTCTTGAAATGTCACATCTTCAAGATGAGTGAGGGTAACAGGATCAATTTGGCAACTGAAAGGTTATCTGAGTATAGATGATGTAATTATCTACAGAGGATCTGAAATTACAAAAAGAAAACTCCATTTTTTTTCAAGTTTCTTTGGTTTATTTCTGAATGCTAAAGAATTCTTGCTTTGGGGCTGGCACTGTAGCATAGTAGGTTCAGCCACCGTCTGTAGCACTGCCATCCCATTATGGGCACTGGTTGGATTCCTGGCTACTTCACTTGTGATCCAGCTCCCTGCTAATATGCCTAGGAAAGCAGTGGAAGATGCCTCAAGTGCTTGACTTGCATCCATGTGGGAGACCTGAAAGAAGCTCCTGGCTTCGGTCTGGCCCACTTTCAGCCATTGCTGCAATTTGGGGAGTGAACCAGCGAATGGAAGATCTCTCTCTCTCTCTCTCTCTCTCTGTTTCTCCCTTTCTCTCTGTAACTCTACCTTTCAGATAAAATAAATAAATCTTTTTTTTTTTAAATTCTTGCTTCAAAGAACATTGAAAATGGAATATTTGGTTATCTCTATATCCGAAATGTTAAAATTTGAGGTACATAATTCATTAGCTACCTTATTTTATTTACTCATTCAAATAGTCATTTTCAAAATAATTAGTTACTTGCTAGAAGCACTTCAGTTTCTGTTTATACGTGGGGATAAAACTTGACATCTCATTTGGTACAACAAAATAAGTATAACTAGTACTCAAACAGTATTTTTCACTTTATGTTTCTGTGTGGGAGCAAACTGTTGAAATCTTTACTTAATGTATGCTAAACTGATCTTCTGTATATCAAGAGAATCGAAAATGAATCTTGATGTGAATGGAAGGGGAGAGGGAGTGGATAAGGGGAGGGTTGCGGGTTGGAGGGATGCTATGGGGGGGAAGCCATTGTAATCCATATTCTGTACTTTGGAAATTTATATTCATTAAATAAAAGTTAAAAAAATTAAGTATAGCCAAAATATTAGCGTTTCTCAATTCTAGATTTGTTCAGTCATTATGAAGCTAGGGCATATTCAGATATTCAGCATAAAGATCTCATGCTTTTAAATTATTGGTCTTAAGATTTTTGAAATACAAGAAGATAAAAAGAGGAAGAGAAGAGTGAGGAAGAATCTTGTTTTGAAGTATGGAATGATGAAATTGTGTTGGAAACTTCTACAATAATTGTAAGAAACACTTCTGGCTATTGCATCTTTAAAGGACAGTTGTGTCGGCTTTCACATTTTCTAAGAGCTATTCTGATTAGGTGCTGTTCTGACTAAGCTTTCCTGAGAACACCTGCATCTGTTGTACAATATTAATGAATGTGAGTTTGGAGCCGCTAGTACTGTGCCTCTCTGTATGAATTATAAGGCAAACATAAATGATTAAAGTAATGCAACCAGAAACCTGATATTGTCAGTCTTCCCTGGGATCAAATTCATTCATGAGTCCACCAAGGTCACTGACCTCGATTACCCAAGGCCTTGCAACAGCAATGATTAATTTATGCATCCTCTCATTTCACTCATTGAATTTGAAGGGAGATGGGAGAAAGTAAAAATAGTTTCAATGAATTGATGTGTAAGCAATTATATTTTGCTTGTTGCATCCTCTAAAACACAAATTACTAGCAGGGAGAGGCATCCATACATACTACAGAGATCACAGATGAACAAGAAAGCCATAGCTTTTCTCATACTTCTTCTTAACATACTTGTTTTTCTAACTTTAATCCTCTGTACAATTCCCTATACTATTCCAACTTCAAAAAATGTTCAGGGATATGATTAGAAAGAATATACAGGCAGATTTGCAGATCCAGTTGGATTTTGCTAAAGAAATATTTAAAGGATTTTTTAGTGTAAGTATTTCCATGCAATGCTTGACACATATCTACACTGAAACACTATTCATTGTTTATTTGAAATTCAGGTTTAACTGGGCATCCTGGATTTTAGCTTGTAATCCTAGTATAGATACCACAGACATAAACAGCTTCAAGTGCATAAATAATAGTAAGATGTGATGAATTACAAGCATTTATTGTCTTGGTTTTGAATACAATGTAAACTTTAAGTTTGTATCATTTGATCTTTTTAAATAACGACTGTTCGACAATTGCCTTATAACATGCATGAACGTTTAACAATCAGCTTCGCCAGCTCAGTATAATACAACACTGATATATTAAAGTATAATAGTAACACATCAGAGAACTAGACTTTGAAAATGCAATGACAATAAGATAAACTCAAGCTCCTAATGGGTGATTTGAATGATAAAGCTGTAACTTCAAAGCTTCTGCCATTTTTATGGAGTTTGGAGGTTGGAGATTTAGAGTACAAGGCCTTCTGCTCTTGTGTTTGGTTGAACAATTATCCCACCAAATATTGGTAATGCAAAGATCTATTTTCTTTTTCCTTTCATTTTGTTGAGAATAAAGGTGAAAGATCTATATTGGTTCCCAAAGAAATAATGGATTAGGAATGTGTCAGCTCATAGTTAGAGAGGAAACAAGATTAATATGAGCTTTGGGGAGGAGGCCACTGAGGAGTTAGAAGCAAGGGTCTACCTAATTTCTGGGGCAGGCATTGCGGCACACAGGGTTAAGCCACTAGGTATGACACTGGCATCGCATATGAGCACTGATTCGGATCCCAGTTGCTCCACTTCACATCCAACTTCCTGCTAATGTCCCTGAGAAGGCAGTAGGAGACGGCTCAAATACTGGAGTCCCGCTGGATGGACTTCTGGGCTCCTATCTCCAGCCTGGCCCACTCCCTGCCATGGCAGCCATTTGGGGAGAGAGCCAGCAAATGGAAGATCTCTGTTTCTCCTCTTCTCTCTGTAAAGAGTTACAGATAGACGAATAAATAAATGCATCTTTCAAATAAATAAATATTTTTGAAAAGAATTTACCTTATTTCTAAAAGTTTACTACAAGCAAAAAATTAAAAAGAAGTCAAATATTATGCTCAAAATGAGTTTCAAAATCAGTTCACTTTTGGACATTTGAGACATTCCGATTTCATGGTTAAAATGACAGTGCGAACTGTCACCCCATGTATCTTTTAAATTAGGTTAGGTTTTATTTCTGAGTTTCCTTCAAAGGAGGGATACTCAGCACAAGTTCTATTTTCTTTTATAAGTTTATGTACGAGCTAGTTTAATCCTCAATGTTAAGTTCAATTGTTCTGGGAGAATATACAAATACACGCTAAATGTAGCATCAAACAAAGTTGTTTCTATTTTATGTTAGAGCCAATCCCTGACAAAGATGTCAACACGAAAAATACCTAAGTTGGGTATCAGTACCAGTCACCAGTCCTGAAGGTATGTAAGTCAATTCCTTTTGTCAACTCCTTCAATTTTCTTGTTAAAGAACTATATGTCACAAAGAGGCAGGAATAGTTATTAAAAAGATTTGAAGTCTCTTTTATTAGTTTGAATAGTAAGTCAGTAAACTATTCCTATAGGATCTTCAAAGTTATTTATAAACTTCTCAAATTGAGTTTTGACTATACCAGAATTTTATTATATTATTGAAAGAGATTGTGCTAGGCAGAATTAAATTATTTCACTAGTATAATAAGATCTTAAATGCTTCTTCTAACCACTTGATTGAACTGGTATTGATTAGCTCAAAGGAGCAACCTAAAATTATTAAAGATTGCATCATTTGTCAAACTCTATTACCTAGGATGCTAAGTGATGAAAATCCTCCCAGGTCTTACCCTTGTAGAATGAAATTGAATTTATTTCCATTTCTCAGTGAAATTAAAGCTAGATACACAAATCAAAGAGATGGTAAATTTGTTCCAAACAGAAATGCAAAACCAATGCAAAACTTTAAATAAAATGCCTCATAAACAATGCAAAGGAAATAAAATGCTAAAAATACACAAAAAAGTGAAGATAAATTATATTTGAGATTTCATTCATGTGCACTATAGCATTCTTATTGCAATTGTTACTTACTCCCATTTATTTTATTTTTACTTAAAGTCACAAAACAGGTTGTAGCATTTCCTATCATGCAGCAAACATGTGATAAAATGTGACCAAATTGGGACTAGTGTTGTGGTATAATGGGTTAAGCTGCCACCTGCCCTGTTGGCATCCCATGCGGGCACAGATTAAAGTTCCTGCTGTTCTACTTCTGATCTGGCTCCCTGCTAATACACCTGGGAAAGCAGTGGAAGATGGCCCAAATGTTGGGCCCTGCACCCACACAGGAGATTCAGAAGATGCTCCTGGCTCCTGGTTTTGGTCTGGTCCAGTCCTGACAGTTGTGGCCATTTGTGGAGTGAACCAGTAGATGGAAGATTGATCCATCTCTCCCTTTCTCCTTCTCTCTCTCTCTCTCTCTCTGTGTGTGTGTATGTGTGTGTGTGTGTGTAACTCTGCCTTTCAAATAAAGATTGCAAATTCACACTCAGCTGCATGATTTTGGCAACCATCTTGGTTCTTTGGGTTTCAGTTGTCTCCCTTGGAGAATAAAAAGTGAGAGGAGATAGTCCCTAAGTGTCTTCCTTTCTAAATTTCTAGAATTCCTATGTAATCATCTTGTGACTCTGAACTCAAACGCTGAAGTAGAAAAATGAGACTTAAATGACTCAGCAATTTGCACACACTTGCAGTGCAGATGAAGAGTGACAAGATTTCAGCAGCCCTCTTTCAGTTCTGTTTCATTAGATGGAAACCTCCTTACTTTTTCTGTAATCAGAGCTTCATATGAAATCAGAATATTAATAAATGTTCACTTGATAAGGTTGCTAGGGGAAAATGTTCATATTTTGAAGAAACATATCACAGGTTTTATTCTAACACGTGGGTAATGGATTTGTTATCCAGTCACAAATGCCAGAAATTATATTCTTTGCAACTATTTAATATTTTGATCTTAAAATAATACTTCAACTTAAAAATGAGCAAGGGGGCAAGTAGCTTCTCAGAATTACTTATGGAGTATCTTGGGGAAAAAATATTAAGACTGCTGCCCTAAAGAGTTTTATGGTTTTGATGTTTATTTCTAATCCCTAATATGATATTGGGCACATGGTAAACCCTTAATTAATTCATTAAAACAAAATTAATAGATGACCTGATATGTCTGAGTGATTTGAAAGATTTCAATAATGATGGAGGATTCATGGTTGAATTAGGTAAAGCCACCACCTGCTACACTGGCATCCCATATGGGCTCCAGTTCAAGTCCCTCTGCTCCACTTCTGATCCAGCTCTCTGCTGTGGCCTGGGAAAGCAGTGGAGGGTGGTCCAAGTGCTTGGGCCCCTGCCACTCATGTGGGAGATTTGAATGCAGCTCTTGGCTCCTGGTTTTGGCCTGGCTCAACCTTGGCTGTTGCAGCCATTTGGGAATGAACCAGCAGATAAAAGATCTCTGTCTCTCCCTCTCTCATTGTTAACTCTGACTTTCAAATAAAGAAATAAATCTTTTAAAAAAAAATGTTCCTCCCTCAAGGAGAGAAACCAGCAGACACCAGGTGTATCACCATGTGATAGCCCCAGGTGAAATAAGAACACAAATTGGAATTCCAAACACATGTATCAGTTGGGGCAGAAACAGAAAGCAAGCCCCCTCCAGGAGTAAAGGGGCTGCTGATGAGGCTGAAGCAGCTAATGAGGCTAGTGACAGCAGGTGTTACAATGCTTAGGTCTAATGGTAGCCAGAGGCAGAACCCTGCAGGAGAGATAGGAAAAGAGTCACCTTGAGAGTGACTATGATCTTGGCAGCGATTCTTCAAGCCAGCCCAAGGCCACTCTGCAGGGATGAAGCTGGAGGAATGTGGAGTTGACCTCACTGTGCACTTCCCTCTGACCACCTGCAGAAGCTCCTTGTTGGACAACCCCAGCTAGAAACCCCAAGGCAAGAAGCCTTATTAAAGTAATCTCTGCCTCCCAGGCAGAGCACTTGGTGCAGGAGGGTGAACAGCGCCTGGGGTGGGTGGTAGGAATGGAAGCAATTTGGCACAGTGAATATGACAATTCCCATTCTGTGTAATTTATTTCTATATGAGTTTCACTAGTTTTTATTATTACTTAAGGAAATACCTTATTGCTATGGAAAATAGCAAAATTGTTTGAGTTTGCTTCAGATAAAATGAGGCCTGACAGTAATAGTAATAAATTCCACTTTCTCAAAATTACTTCTTTGAAGCATTCTTTTGGCACATTCTAATCATTTAAAAATAAAATGCTTATGAAGATAATTAATTCATTGCGTGTTAGTTGTGACTGTAGGCAAAGAAGACAGCATGGCAGAGGGAAAGACCATGAACAAACATTTCTGAAGTACATTTGAAGGCCAAGTTAGGTGAGTTGTTTGACGTGATATTACATTGGGATCAGATAAAGAAATACTCAATCACATGGGACAGGTAAAGCTAGCAGTGAGACAGTCAGGGCTCAATGGAAATCTGACCCTAGCTTTGAAAATCTAGTATCTTCCCCTACAACTAGGTTGACACACATAAACATCGCTCAGCGAATACTTATCGATCACACATTGAGAGCCAGACACCATTCTAGGAGCTGTTGATACCACAATCGATAAGACACATGTGGTCCCAGCCACGAGGCAAGCTTTGTTCAATCTTGTGCAAAAGTCCCTAGTATTTTCCTCAAAGATAGAAGGTGGAAAATGATAAAAGTAGAGCTGCTCTCGTTTAATTAGGTCCACGACGCTGCTACAGTTTTAAATGATTTGTTCCCCCGACACATGCAGGCATTTAAATCTCAAAGTCATATGTTAACAATTAATGGAATAATGTTAATGGTTGATAGATTAAGCATAAAGCTTGACCCAATTATGATGTATGGGAGGTAGACCTAGTGGGAGGCTTTGGGTCACTGGGGGCCTGCCCTGGTAGGGTAGTTCCCCTGAGAGGGTCCATTACTTAAGATGAGTTTGCTCTGTGTTTCTCTGCTTCCCAGTCCACCACGTGATTCTTCTGCCCACATTCTACCTGCCACTATCATCAGATCCTAGACTAAGTGCTGCCTTCTCTTCAACTATGAATCTCCAAAACTGGGTGAAACTCCATCTTCTTTCCCAAGGGTCCTCTCTTATATTTTAGTTAGAGTGATGAAAAGCTGATTAAGACAGGGGCTTTGAGCTCTCTCTGCTTCCCTGTTCCCTATATCCTTTGGAACCTAATATGGCAGTCTGAAATTGCTGTCTTTATATGCTTCACCCAGTATGGCACCTGCAATGGCTATGGTTTGGATATGATTTGCTCCTAAAGGTTTGTGTGCTGTAAGCTTGGCCCCCAAGGAAATAGGATTGAGAGGTGGGGTCTGGTGGTAGTGATTAGCTTACAGGGGCATCACCTTTGTAATAGATTGTCTTTCTCCAGAGGCTTTCTTAGGAAGCAACATTTGTATAGAACCACTAGTGAATTAGTAAGAATTAATTAGTCCAGGCATTACAAACTCAAATTCATTTAAGAGAACAAGCAGGTAACACTAATGTGTGCAGAGGGTAGGACTGTGGGAAATATCATGCAAATAGCCAACTGGAGAGAGTCTACTGGCTTTGAGGCATTCAAATTCAAACATCAAAAATTTCAGAGCTGGCCAAACACAAGAGGTTGGCAGCCAAAGCCAGCAGAAGGGCTGGCGCAGTGCTGCGATGACTCAGGCAGCAGGAAGAGCAGGGGCAAGGGCCCAGAGGCAGGAAGGAGCCTGTCTGTTGTCTGCTGTGATGAACTGAAAGAGAGCCACCACAGGTAGAGGCAGAGTCTGAGGGAGAGAGAGCTCTCACGGGTGGGGAAAGATAGAGCAAGCCAACGTCCTTCAGAACTTCCTTCTTTATCCCAAATATCCTTTGATGTATTGAAGGGTTTTCAGAAGAGAAGCAAATTCATCAGACTTGCATTTTTAAAAGCTCACTGGGCAGCGGTGTTGTATGGCTTTGGAAGGAGTTCAGTTAGGAGATTGCGGTGGCTCCCTATGGCTCCTTCAGCTTTTCATGTACATGATGGAAATAACTGCCTTTGCCTTCGTGCAGTCTTGCCCCCGTATTCCGCACTCTTGGTGGCCAAGCTGGCTGCTTCCTGCTTCATTCCTGACCCTGGAGAAGGATGCACAGATGGCTGTGACCTGGAAAGAAGAGAAGTGAAAAGCTGGACTCCGTACACAGATCCTTCTCTGTGCTGACTGAGATCAACTTTGGCTTACTTACTACAGCCTGGCTGGGTGAGACTGAAACCATCCTCAACAAATTCATGTGATTGGAGACAGAGATTAAGCAACAAAGACAAAGCACTCTTAATATTCTGGGAGCACCAAGAACAAGTACCTAACCTACTGAGATGGAAATCAGTCGAGGCTCACCTGCAAACCTAAAACGAATGTGGCTAGACTATCACTTGGCTTAGTGTATTTAAAAAAAAAAAATTGGGGGGTGGACATTTGGCCTAGCAGTTAAGAAAATGGTCCCACACAGAGTGCCTGGGTTTACTATTCACCTCTGGCTCCTGATTCTAGCTCCCTGCTAGTGCTCACTCTAGGAGGTAGTGGTGATGGCTCACATACTTGGGTCCTTGCCACTCATATGGGAGACCTGGATTGCGTTCCTGGCTCCTAGCTTTGGCCCCAGCCCAGCCTCTACTGATGTGATCATTTAGGGAGTGAACCAGTAGTAGTTGGTAACTCATTCTCTCTCTCTCTCTCTTTCTTTCCCTCTCTCTCTCCTACTCTCTTTCTCCACCCCCCTTCCTCTCCCTCTCCCTCTCAAATAAATAAAAATAAATAAATAAAAGATATTATGAGGGGATGGAGCTGTGGCGCTGTGGATCAAGCTGCCGTCTGCAGCGCCAGCACCCCATATGGGCACCAATTTGAGTCCCAGCTGCTCCGCTTCCCATCTGACTCCCTGCCAATGAGCCAGGGAAAACAGCGGAGGATCGCCTAAGCGCTTGGTGCTTGGGTCCCTGCATTCACGTGGGAGACCTAGAAGAGGTTCCTGGCTCCTGGCTTTGGCCTGGAACAGCCACAGCTGTTGTAGACACTTGGGGAGTGAATCAGTGGATGGAAGATTTCTCTCTGTTCCTTCCTCTCTCTCTGTAATTCTGACCTATAAATAAATAAAAAAATAAATCTTTAAAAAAAGATATTATGAAAACATTCTGAGTATTGATTACAGATTATCTCACAGACTTGTCAATTAGATAAATGAGTACAATTATGTAATTTAAGTGTATAAATGACTTACATAGGTAGATCTTGTTCACTCTCTCAGTAGCACCATTCCTGGTTCTTTAGGGAGGAAGGGAAGAAATGCTGCCCTAGGGACTGACTATGAGTCAGCAACTCTCCATAACGTTTTTTTTAAAGGTGAAAACTTGCAGTTGGGAAGAAATTGGGTAAGCCAGACACATTTGCTTCTCCTTTTTTTAAAAAAAAATGGAACTGACAAGCTCTTGTGACTTTCACGTGCACCCAGACACGATGTATTTGTATTTTTGTTATTATTGCACAACACAAACTGGGTGAACATATTGGTGTTAAAATAAGATCACTTTTTCCCAACATATTTATTTATTAATGTATTTAGGCTCAATAACAATTTCTCCCTTCTTTTTCTCTCCCTGTAATTTTGTAGAAAGTATGCACATATGACATTGATTCTACAAATAAAATACTGGAATTAGAAGTCATTTCCTCAGTCAAAATTACCTTCCTTGGTATAGCAATCATTGCTCTTTATGATGTCTCTAAATCTAGATTCAAAACTTGCTAGGTTTGAATTAAAGTTTCATTTTATAGCTATTTTGCCCTTGGATAATTGACACAAGTGGTGTTGGAAAATTAACTTTCATGCAGAGGTAATTTATTCTGCTCCAGGTTATGATATCTGGGAAAGAAGACTTCCTGAGCCTGCACAGTGAACAGATCCCATGGAAGTTTCTTTAACACAAGAGTTTAAGTTGTGTTCCCTTGGACAAAGTTAAAATACATCTGTGGGAAGACAGAACAATCCAGAAGCCAATCAAAGTTGGTATCAGCTCGTTGACTACTCTGTCTTCACAATGTTGCTCAGATGTCTCAAACACAAGCCTAAACATCTGCCAAAGTGTATTTTTCTCTCCTAGTGACAAAAATGAAAGAAAAGCAAATGACAGTTGTCATCAGCCCACTTTTTACCCTGATCTACACAATCGTTAGCAACAGTATCTACGTTGGGGTGCATTGTGATGGCTGTCATAACTTTGAAGAAACCATGCCTCTAATCTTTCCCAGAAAGATGTGTCAATCCTTTGATGGCAAAAAGCATTAAAATCCAAAATTGAAAGGTAAAATATATCATACTGCACTAAAAACTCCTAGAGCCAGACAATTGAGAGCTTGTACAGTTAAAAAAGGGTAATAATACCTAGTGATTACTTTGTGGATTGTGTTACGACTTCTAAATATATTATTTCATTTAATTATTTCCACTATAAATGGTAATATACGGGGACTATGCTTTGTTTTGATGTTAAACAGGGAACAGTTGAACCCCGCAAAAAGCTTAAGGTTTAATGAGATATGCTTACTGCATTGTCAGGCATATAGGAAGCATTCAAAGAACCCATTTATTTGAAAAAATATTTATGAAGGAATGTCTCAAAGGTGTCTGTCAAATGGTATCTCTTCTGCTGTAGCTATTGAGTTGTCAAAAAAAAAGAAAAAATTTTGAGAAGTATCAACTAAGATGAAAGTTCTCCTTCCTCTTAGGCATTGCAAATTTATTTGACAAACGTTTTAAAAGCAAGCCATGAGAAGCAGATGTGGTGGACAGGAAAGAAACAGAAACACTGGCTTTGAATCCCACATCTACCTCCTACTCACAAGTCCTAGCTAGCAGCTGGTAGTTGAATACGGGGGGTGGGACAAGAATGTTTCCCCCCAGTGAGAGTTAATTAGACACTAGGATCACATCTCAGTAGGCAGAAGTTGAGAGCAGAGTTCCAGGCACCCAGACAGTCTGTGTGGGTGTGTGGCTGGTCAGAAGGTGACTCAGGGAAACCAAGTGTTGGGAATTCACCACAGACACAGGAAGTCCTGGGTAGGACTAAGGCTGCTAGGGTATTCCCTGTCTCTGATTGACTTGGCTCAGTATCACTCTTGGCATCTAACAAGGTAAAGTTTAAATCCCAGAGCTGGACACCAAAATGCACTCAGGATCTGGCTAAATTGGTACAGTGAGCTGAATAGTGTACCTTCCAAATTCATGTCCAGCTGAACTTTAGCATGCAACCTTATTTGGAAAGAGCAGCTTAGCATATGTAATTAGTTAAGATGAGTTCATGCTGGCTAGGGTGGGCCCTGTATCAACAGTGTTCCTATAGGAAGAAGAGAGGACACACAGAGATACATGGTGAAAAGGCCACAGGAAGACAGAGGAGAAGCTAGAGTGCTGCAGCTATGAACAGATGAGCACCAAGGACTCTGGAACCCACCAGAAACTAGGAAGAGACCAGAAAAGATTCTTCCCCAGCATCTTCAGGGGCAGCGTGATAGCATGACCTGGCCAATAACTTTGATGTCAGGCTCTTAGCTCCCTAGAACTTGGGAAATGCATTTCAATTGTTTCAAACCTCCCTTTGTTACAGCAACACCAGGAGACTTTAGTTGGACACCAAAGCACTCCCATAGTCTTTAGCTGGACACCAAAGCACTCCCAGATCTCCCTCTCATAGGACCCACTTCTTATAGCTCTCAGGCCTGTGCTCTGCATCATAGCTAGTGTGTGGGACTAGAAAGGAAAATGCTCATTTATTCTCATTTTTCCCATAGCCTTGTGCCCATCTTCACCCATCCACTATTCTATGTCCAAACCCCACTGCTCCTTGTGAGCCCAGAGTGTCATTACCCCAACACAACGTTCCCTGATCCCCAGATCCAGACAAGATCTTAACTGTCTGCAGAAGTCTAGCGAACTTTCTTCATATTCACATTTACCATTTTCCATTTCGAATCAGATATTTGTATGCAGAGTTTCAGCTCCTTTACTAGGCTAGAAGGCTTTGGGAGGGTGGTCAAGATCTCAAAACTTTTTGAATGGACTGCAGTGTTTGGACTTAGCATCTTAAAGTGTCGACCCTATAAATGCCTATTGAGTTAATCTATCCTTACTGCTTTCTTACCTGTTATACTTAGAATGAGTAAATAGCCATAATCCAATGATTCATATATACATACAGGTTTATTGAGGAAGAATGACAAAAGTATAGAAAGATCACTATTATACTACAGAGTCTAAATGGAGATCCATATAAAAGTTCATGGAAAATGGAATTTAGAAAGAAGAGGGGTGGGCATTTGGTGCAGTGATTGACATAGCACATCCTGTCTCAGAGTGCCTAGGTTCAAGTCCCTGCTCTGCTTCCAATTTAAACTTCCTAAGAGGCGGTAGACGATGACCCGAGTAGATAGGTCCCTGACACCCACATGGGAGACCCAGATTCATTTCAGCCTGGCCCAGCCCCGGCTGTTGTTGGCATTTGGGGAGTGAACATGCCAGTGGAACATCTTTCTCCGATGTCTGTCTCTCTGCCTTTTAAATAAAATGAAATTAAATAAAGAAAGAAAATTTGACAGGCCTCCATCTATACATTTTAAAAAGATAAGTATATTTTGGTATAAAAGATAGTTTGAAATGCATGCATAGTTTTTTCATAATGTATACTTTCATTGAACTTTTTGAACACTGTATGGATTTCACAGTGTTTTGCACCACATTAAAATTATTGGGACAGGCATTGGCTTAGTTGTTAGGATGTCAGTTAAGATATCTACATCCCACATCAAGGGGCATGGATTTTGTTTCCCAGTTCTGGCTGCTAATCCCAGTTTCCTGCTCATGCAGACCCTGGGAAACAGCAGGTGATGCCTCAAGTGATTGGGTTCCTGCACCTGTGTGAGAGACCGGATTGAGTTCCTGGCTCTACCTGCCACCATCCCCCCAGTACACACAGACACACACCGCCACTGGCTCTGGCCCAGCCCCTGCTGCTGAAGGCATTGAGAACATGAAGCAGTTGGCGGGAAGTCTGTCTTTCTGTCTCACTCCCTCTCTCACCCTCTCGCTCTGCCTCTCAAATGAATAAATAAATTTAAATAAATACACAGCTTTTAATTCCAAATAAATTGAGGGCCTAAAGACAGTAACTTCAGGCTCCCACTTGAGTGGGTGTGCTGAGGGAAGGAAGCCTGGTTGTCTCCTACAGCGAAAGTGGATCCTTATTATCCCATCATGAAACTCCTTGTTTCACAGCTCTGGCCACGCACTCCTGCTCTGCTGAAAGTAGAGGAGTAAGGGGTCGGCACTGTGGCTCAGCGGGTTAATGCCCTGGCCTGAAGCACCGGCATCCAATATGGGCACAGGTTCAAGACCTGGCTGCTCGACTTCTGATCCAGCTCTCTGCTATGGCCTGGGAAAGCAGTGGAAGATGGCCCAAGTCCTTGGATCCCTACACCCACGTGGGAGACTCAGAAGAAACTCCTGGCTCCTGGCTTCAGATCCATGCAGCTCTGGCCATTGCAGCCAACTGGGGAGTGAACCCCAGCTGATGGCAGACCTCTCTCTCTCTCTGCCTCTCCTCTCTCTGTGTAACTCTGACTTTCAAATAAATAAATATTTTTTTTTAAAAAAAAGAAAGTAGAGGAGTAAGAGATCTTGAGATCTTGAAGAGGACTGCCACCTGGTCCAGCTTTTCCTGGGGCCACCACGGAGCCACCATGCAGACGGCTTCCCTCCCTCCCCCGGGCATTTCCCTGCCCGCACAGCTTGCTCTGCCAGCTTCCTGCTTTCAGTGGAGAGAAACAACAAGGCAAAAGGATGTCCCCGCACAGGTCAGGAGGATTTCACCATGCCATTAGTGTCATTAGCCTGGCTAATCATGAGTTCTAACCAGTTGGTTCTATTTATCTAGTTTTTGTGATTAAGATAAAGTGCCCTGCATGAGTGGGCAGACCGACTTTCATTCTGGAAATGAATATTCAGTTCTCACGTGATGCATTGTCCCAGTCCCCATGGGCTTTTGGCCTCAGGACCACCGGATGTTCTGAAGAAGTCATATCCTGCAGCACAAATAATACAGGCTCCCATAGCTCCCGAATCAACCAGAGGCTGAGGAAGCACAGCTTCCGCTACTGCTGGGCCAGAGAGCACCACAGCAGTGTGAGAACTCTGCAAGTCCTTTCAGGTGCTCGCAATCTGGAACTCAACCAACTAATAAAAACGATGTGAGCCAATGGATCCTGCGTGCCCCAGAAGGCCCTGAAGGAGAAATGAACAGATCCCCATAACTTCATACAAAAAAAAAATATATACTTAGTCTGTTGAATAAAGGCTGGGGACTCAAAGCACAAATGGAAACACAGATAATTTAAATAAGATGATCCAAAGTATAGGCCTAATTAAATTAAGTAAATCAAATCTCACGCACTCTCATTTTAGAACTCTATGTCCATTAAATCCAATTACTTCCCCCTGTGGCTTTGGCTTTAAATGGATGTTAGCAATGATCACATTGAATTCCTGCTCTCTCTGACCTCCAGCAGCTTTCACGGTCAAGGTGCAGTTATTAAGTGATTGCAGCTGCCAAATGCAAGTGCCCCCAGCTCCACACAACAAGGCATGGGGCAAACACTAGCTGGGGGCATCGGGTAAAGGCGTGCATCTTAAAATACTCAGCTTCCTTAGTTCTCTCTGACCTCTGGTTGCTCCGTACCCTCCAGAAAGGTTTATAGCTGCGTGTTCCTCAGACTTTCCAAGGGGCTGCCAATTTAAGTTCTTTACATTTGTCATCCACCATCATTCAAATGGAGCATGCAGGCCACACAACGCATTCCATCTAATTGAAAGGAGCTGCGACAGCTTTCCGGCAGGGAGGGGCCCTGCTACCCTCCTCCCGGCTGACAGGCAGGTGTTCAACAAACCCCTCATCCAGTGGAACCTGGTGAAATCACTGTCTGTGGCACTCACCATCCTCAAATCCAGACCAGTCTCGTCTTTGCTGTCCTGAAAGCTATTAACAGTGCTTATTAAAGGAGATAAACAAATGTGCAAGAAGGAGGCTTCACAGCTTCGACTGTCTCTGTAGATGGAAATTCAGTCCAGACCAAAGTCCCAAAAGTCAATTAAATGTAACCTAACTGCATAAATATCACAGCTGATTTTGTTACACTTATTGGATTTTATAGAGACTAAATTCTATAAAGCTTTGAGGTTGGAAACCTGATGGATGAATTGAGAAAATCTTTCACTATGCAATTTTGCTCACTGCATTTCCTGCTGAATTCTGCTCCTCAAAGTCTAAAAATGTGCATTGGTAGGATTGCTATTACTATTGTACCTTTGTGTAATGGAAAAATCTTCTCTCTGTCTTTTTTGGGTGCTGAGTCCTGGAATTTTACTTATATTACTTAGACTGGGGCAATGTCACCACGTTCCTAGGAGAACCTCAAGCCAAGGACAATGCATGTATAAACTGTTCAACTTTAGGATGTTGTCAAATAAGTCTTGTTGTTGGGTTGTGCTAGTAGCTGGTTTTAATCGAATTGACTTTTCTAAGTATCATATCATAGAGCTAGCAGCAGTCCTCAACTTCAACTACCCTTACAAACACCTGAGGGCTTTGAAAAACATGACACTCAGACCCACCCTAGACAAAGAAGCTCAAATTCTCTCTAGGGGTGCAGGCCAAGTGTTGGTATTTCTCAACGTTCTGCAGGTGGCTATGACATATAGGCCAGAGTTGAAAGTGATGCTGCCTGAAATGCAAATTTAAAAGCAGTTATGTGTGGAAACCAGAATAAGGCATAACGAACTGAACTAACTTCATAATTAACTGACATGATTGCCACCCTAGGCATTTTGGATAAAGTTCTAGGTTTTCAACCCCCAAATTACCATTCAGGTGACAAAAGAGAGCCAACGCATTTTGTCTGTGCAGGTTGTATAATGGAGTTGAGACTTTCAAGAGCTGAGGGAGGCCTAGGAAGAAGACAGTCTCGTGTTATTCCATCTCCTCCCTCCAGTGCTCAATGAGCTTAATTAATGAGCAGAACTGAGATGTTCTAGTGAAATGGCTGAGCCTTTCCTTAGCCTGCAGTGACCCTACTCACAGAAGCCCCCCTGCTGCCAGCAGGGTTACTGTAACTAATGAGGGTCTTATCTGCTTCAGGAAAGAGTTGAACGGCACTCACAGGACTTAGCTGAGGAGTTACTGTTATTTTATATTCCAAATTTTAAAACTGAAGGTTTAAGTAACACTCAGAATGTATATATGGCACCTCAATTTTTTTTAATTATTTTTTTTGACAGGCAGAGTGGACAGTGAGAGAGAGAGACAGAGAGAAAGGTCTTCCTTTGCCGTTGGTTCACTCTCCAATAGCCGCCGCGGCCAGTGCGCTGCGGCCGGCGCACCACGCTGATCCGATGGCAGGAGCCAGGTACTTATCCTGGTCTCCCATGGGGTGCAGGGCCCAAGTACTTGGGCCATCCTCCACTGCACTCCCGGGCCACAGCAGAGAGCTGGCCTGGAAGAGGGGCAACCGGGACAGAATCCGGCGCCCCGACTGGGACTAGAACCCGGTGTGCCGGCGCCGCAAGGTGGAGGATTAGCCTAGTGAGCCACGGTGCTCATTCTAACGGCATGTTCTTGAATAATTCAAACTTGATGCTTCCAGATAGGGAATGGGCCCCATTCAAGCCCAAGGTCCAAAAGGCAAGTGGCTCTCCAGCTCTGGGGTGCATCAGAGACACCTATTGAATAGGAATATGCATTGTAAAGACATGTCTAGGTGTAGCTGGTATAATGGACAGTTCTTGGACCCCTGCTTAGAAAACCCATATAAGAACTTTGAGCATTTTGAGCACAGGAACAATGCCCATAGTGTTAGATGTTTCTGGAAGTGTTCTTAAAATGAATAGAACTCCTGTAGTCAGGAATTTATTATTCATATTACCAGAATACATCTCCAAAGCATCACAATCCAGATGAAGTCTCTAAAAGAAACAGTAGGAAAATCCTTCTCTCTGCCATTGAAGTAAGCACGCCAGGCCCTTCTCCACTACCGCAACTTCCTTTCTGTGTCACCAATCCCCTAATTGCCGCAATCAATCAAATAGTATCTTTGACTATTAGAGAAGTTGTAACAGTGTGTGATGTCATTAAGAATCATTAGAATTTTGCTCTTAAACTGCTTCATTAGCCTAGATAGTTCCCAAGTATATTGTTCAGACATTTTAGAATTTGCATAATAAAAATTCATATTCTACATATGAACCAGTTTAACTTAATAGAGTTATTCTGTTTTGTTTTTAAATTATCAAGGTTGAAATTAAATGTTGGTTATGTGGCAGAAAGAGGAGTATGCATAATTATCTGTGAATTGATTGCTTATCAAGTAAGAGATCAGTGAGTGTTTCCCCTGGCATCGGAAGGAAGTCTGTAGACCAGGAGGTTGCAGAAGTACAGGACTCACGGGAGAAAGGATCAGAAGATGAAGGGACGCCTGGTTGTGGTGGGGCACGTGTTCACATGGGAAGCAGGTACAGTTGCACAGTTGAGAGGTATAATCCAGGTGCAAGGGTGCTGCTGCAACACGGGAGGTTGCTTCTTATAGTGGAGGGGAATAGAACAGCGCCATGAGAGCAACCGAGGTCAGGATCCAAGGAAGCCTGTTTCCCTCCACACAGCCCTGACAAGACAGGTCTGGGGAGATAAGAAGAGAGATAGAAAGAAAGAGAGAGAAAAGGATAATAGATAAAAAAAAAAAAGGCCTGTAGAGTAAGTTAGCTAAAGTGTTAAAGCCATATGATATAACAAGTCGAGATAAGGCACAGAGAGTTTCAATAACCAAAGTCCTACTACATTGAAATTCGGATCAGCAAGGCAATCTAGGCAATCTGACGTCAGATGTGGGTAACTACTTTGCTTTAGGACTGAAAAGGAGAACAGAAAGTAAGAATACACTGTTTTTTATTCATTTTATGCATTTGAGAAAGGAAAAAGTGTGCCAGGAACACAATTCAGTTCTCCCATGAGGTTGCAGGAACCCAATGACTTGAGCTGCCTCTCAGGGTCTACATTGGCAGGAAACCGGAATTCGGAGCTGGAGGTAGGAACTGAATCCAGGCACTCCAACGTGGGATATGCACATCTTACCTGGCATCTTAGCCATGAAGCTAAACACTCATCCAAGAATACACTATTTTATATGCATTGTATTATGTCTCAGCTATCAAATTCATAATTATACCTAGGGAAAAATGAATTCAAAATATAGTGATAAACTAGTGGTTTCAATGCACAGATCAGTAAGTAGCATCTGGCAGTTATTAATTAAACAAAACAAAACAAAACTAAAACACTGTTTATTGCTTCCCAATAATTTGAAATGAAAGACCAGATATCAAAACATGCAATGATGATGCTTTTTTTACCCAGCCATCAACGAGAGTGTCAAAACTGGCCCTGGCCTCACCCTTACTGAATGTTCTCCACATCAACAACAAAATGAGGCTAGCAGACCTCATTTGTTCACTCTAAATTGGTTATGCAAGGAGTTCATTGATCCGATTTTTTTCTTTAGCATTCAGTAGTGGAAAGGTTCAAACATATAGTAAAGTTGAAAGAAATTTTCCAGTGAGCCTTCGGTTTACTCAGGACCTAGATTCCCAGCACGCATCTTAGGGTCACTGTTTTGGGAGGCCTTTCAGCTTCATCTGAGTCATCTCTCAGAACCCAGCGTGGTGTGTGTTAGCTGAGTCACTTGGATGGATGCTGAGAGTTCATTCTGCCTTGGGCAGGGATATTGATGAGCAATTGATCAAGTGCAGAATCCAAAGAATCCTTCGTATGTTGTGCATGTTGTTACTGGAGAGTGCTCCACACACATTTATGAAAAACAATCACCTGGTGGTCAGCATTTTGAAAAGATATGGAGGCTTTACCTTTTGTGTCTGCACATCAAGCTAAATTGTCTTAGAATGCATTTGCTCCCCCTGAATTTCACTCTTTCTTTTGCTTTTCACCCATACTGTGTAACAGAGGGACAAAATTCACATGCTGCATATATGGACATTAATTCTTACATGCACAGGCCAAAAATCTTAATTACTCTGAAAACCCTACTACAATACTGCTGCCTACAGCAGCCATTTGAACATGGAAGCCGCATTTAGAGACATCTTAATTTTTTCCATCGCTCACTGAGGGACTGAATATTTTGCAGGGATGACATACACCGTGAACCCAAGCTGGGAGAGCAATTGCCTGTCTTTGAATGAAATTATAGGCCAGGAGTAAAGATAAGGAATGTTAGGAGTTAATTGTGTCCCCTAAAGAAGACGTGTGGAAGTTCTGGTACCTCAGAATGTGACCTCATTTGGAAATAAAGTTTCTGTATATTTTAATAAGTGAAGATGAAGTCATCAGAGGGGACTCTAATCCAATACGACTGGTGTCCTTCTGAAAGTGAGAAATTTGGACACAAGGACAGACATGTACCTAGAACATCATGTGAAGGTGAGAGCTGAGATCAGAGGATGCATCAGCAAAAGAGTGGAAGCTTGGAGAAGGCACAGATTGTCCCTCACAGCCCTCAGAAGGAACCAACCTGGTCAAAACCTTAGTATTAGCTGTCTAGCCTCCAGAACTGAGAAACAATAGATTTCTGTTATTTAAGCCACTTGGTTTACAGAACTCTGTTGATGCAGCCCTAGCAAAGTAATATAGGCACGCTAGCAGGAGCTGGGTGGGGAGGGGGGGTTGCGGAGAGCACTGCCCTTGAGGACATTACATTAAGGCTAAAAGCAGTGCTGAGGAAAAGAATCGATGAGACCATCTAATTGTACAAATTTTCTTCCAGCCATGTACCAGCATTCTGAAGGTCTCCTTTAAAAGAAAACAATGTTAAAAACATATTTCCAAGTGAGTATTGGAGAACCCATCTGGTTTATTACCTCTTTGGCATTTGAATGTGACTTATTTCTGTTTTATCTGAGCATCTGAATGTGTGATAGCTTCTCATAAACATGTAAGAGTAAGTGCCATATAATGGGTGAGTATATCTGGATAAGAAATTCTACATTCCTCATCTTCAGCTTGACATTGTCCCTATGTTTTTCTTTTTACAATATATGCATAACACCATGCAGGAGGCAAGGTGTTAGATGTTTTGCTTAAATAACTTCTGATCAGAAGATTTCAGATGGCAGTAGATTTCAATTTCCAGTTCATCACCATCCCTAAGCCTAGAAGTCAAGTACAAGGAAGTAACTCTGGGGGCCAAGTCTTCAGAACTGGGAGCCCTCCTGGTTAAAATGGTTGCCAACTATTACAGAAAGTTCAGATTTTTCTTCATTCTTTTGGCTAAAACAATACTTGCCATCCAGTCTTTTCCTTCCTCAGAATTCCTGTTTCAGCCCTCAAACTGTGAAACTTCACTCAAAGTCACCCAATCTGTGAAGTAGAATGTACCTCTAATCCTGGGGGGCCCTAAGATGACCAGAGATTTTGGTTGTACGGAGGCAATAGCAGGAGCTGTGGAGGACACGCCCTAGGCACAGGTCTGTGGTCACCAGAGCTAAGAATGCATCACATAGATCCAGGGCATAGAGTCTTCATAGGAGACACTCCCATGAAGCTCTTCTTCCCAAAAGGTCCCATGAACTGTGTTGGAATTCAGTGAGCTTTTGTTGACTTTTCACAACTGAATAAACAGAACTAAGGCTCTTGTCACACTCAAAATAAAATTATTGCCAGAACCTCTTCGACATTGTATAGAAGTATTTAGCTGCAAGTACAGGGAGCCGAAAGAAAGGAGTTGGTTTGACTTAACCAGCCAGTATAAGTTCTAGCAAGGACATCAGATAGAAGCTGCTTTAAAAGAGAAAATTGTAAGGGTAAGCTGAAGGGCAGTGTCTGGTTATTATAGAGTACAAAACACAGAATATAACATCCAAGAGGGAAATGGGACTGTCACAGCCTCATGGGGAGAATGAGCATGCTAACCTAAGGCACCCCCAGCTCTGGATGGGAGCAAGAAGTAACAGGCACCTCACAGACAGATTTTTTCCTTCTTTTTTCATTTAACAAGTATTCGCTGAAGGTCTATTAGTTGGCACTGTGCTGGGTACCATGGAATAGAAGACAACAGTTACTGATTCATGGTCTACATTGTAGTCAGGTAGACAAGAAACAACAAATACATTATATCAGTCAGTGATAACTGTGATGAAGAAAATTAATTAGGGGAAGGCGGTAGAGACAGGATCTCTTCTTTTGTAGACAGTAGTGAAAGATGACCCCTGTAAAAAAGAGATATTCAGTGAGACATTTGACGGAAATGAGGCAGTAAGGTGTGTGCAAGAATGTGGAGGAAGACTGGGTCAGTCAGGGCAGGCACTGTGGTGCAGCGGGTTAAAGCCCTGGCCTGCAGTGCTGGCATCCTCTGCTCTGCTTCTGATCCAGTTCCCTGCTAATGCAACCAAGAAAGCAGCAGAGGATGACCCAAGTCCTTGGGCCCCTGCACCCACATGGGAGACCTGGAAGAAGCTCCTGGCTGTGGCCTGGCCCAGCCTTGGCCATTGAAGCATCTGGGGAGTGAACCAGCAGCTGGAAGACCTTTCTCTCTCTCACTCTGTCTACACCTATCTCTATAACTCTCTCAAATACATACAGTAAGAGTGGGTGAGAGGGAATGCTGAGGAAAAAGGACCTCATGTAGGAAAGACTTTGTGTGTTTAAGGAACAACCAGAGTCTAGTATAGCTAGAGTTGAGCGAGCAGGTCAGAGGGCATGAGAGATGAAAATCAGAGCAGCTGATAGAGACCAGGCCAGACCATATAGGTCCTCATAGAGCACAGCAAGGAGTTTTGGATTTATTTTGAGTCTGATGGGAAACCATGAAGCGTTTTACTTGTTCTATTATTTTAAAAGATTGCTCTGGCTGGTTATATAAATAATTCATTGCAGGTAATAAGAGATCAGTTTAAAGATTTTTGCAATATTCCAGGTGAGAGGTGATACATTCTTGGATTAGGATATTAGGGATATAGATGGTGGATTGAAGTCATCATAAACTGCAAATAGTCTCAACCAGCCTACTTGCAATGATAAGGAAAAGACAAGAGTCAAAGACAACAAAGCTTGGAATTAAACAATTAGGAAAATGGTGGTGGCATTTACTGAGATGAGGAAGCCTGAAGGAGAACCAGGCCCAAAATAGTGAAATTGGGATTTATTTTGGGAAAAGTGTCACAGGAGGCACAAAATGATGTCAAACATTGAGTTAGATGGCCAATCTGGAGCTCAGGGGAGAAGTCAAGTCTGAAAATACATACTTAAAAGTCAATAACACACAAATAGAGTTTAAAGCAAAGAGGCTGCGTGAGATCACCTAAACAATGAGCTTAGAGAGTAAACAGGCGGGACTGGCATTGTGCTGAGCTACATGAAGAGAAGGAAGAGCCAGGAAAATAAATAGAAAAGATGGGACCAGAGAGGTAAGAGTTGGAAGCCAAACAAAAAAACAAGAGATAAATAATAGAGAGATGAGATAGATAGAGATAATGTGTTTCAAGAAAGAGAAAAGATCAATGATTTAAATCCATTGAGAGATTAAATTCAGTTAGAACGGAATTTGTCGTGGATTTTGCTGGTAATTTGACAATAATAACTACATTGGAGTAAAAAGAAAGGTTTGAATAGAGTGGGTTCAAGAGTTGACAGGAGAGGGGGAAAACAGCATTCCCAAAAGTTCACGGAAAATGGAATTAAAAATAAGTTTGTTTGGGTGAAAAAGAACTTAAATATTCATACATAGTTTTTTTTTTCACAACATGCATTTCTCAAGAACCTTTTAAAGGCCTCTCATAAATACGGATTTCAAATTTTTTTCAGGTGAATAAATTCATCTTTTATTCTCCATGAACTTTTTGAAGTACTGTTGTATAGACCACTCTCAAGGGAAAATATGCCTTAAAATATGGTGGAAGCTAAGGAATATATGAGGTCTAGGCAAGGCTTTATTTCTATTTGTGATTAGAAATAGCATGGTATGTTTCTATGCCAAATGATGCAGTAGACAAGGTGAGACTCATGATGTAAGAGAAAGAAAGAAAACAGTTGCAAGAGCATGGTCATGAGTAGGATTCTATGCAAAACAGTAGTTATTAAGGTCAGATAAGAGCAAGTGCTCTGGCTGTGTTGCATACATTAAGGGCAGCAAATTATGGTTGATTTGGTAATGGTAGTAGATTCTGCAGTGAATTTTCTTTTTTTTTTTTTTTTTTTTTTTTTTTAGTCAAATAAGAGACCAAGCTATCAGCTGAAACAACAGAATAGGGAAAGACGTTCGAAGTCTGAAAAGAAGAAAGGTGTAAAACAGCTGCCTCATAAAGTGTGGGAGTGGAAGTTTATTAGGCTTCTGGGACACTGCTAAGGGTCCATTTAAGATTCGTGGTCATAAATTGTCTGTGACTGGAGTCACCAAGGCGGCATGCTTTCTTTCCACAATGTGAAACCACCGAGAGCTGGATTTCATCAGGAGTGAGACTTGCAGGGTGAGTGGGGGAGAAAGGCGCAAAGGAGTTCATGGTGGATGTAGAAGGAAGAGAGCATAAGAGGAACAAGAGGGATGGTGAGAAGAGGTTCCATGGGCATTGAAGAGTTAATCGACTGGGAGCAATAAAAGTCAGGGAGCTGGAAGGGAAGAGGCAGTGGTCAGTACAATTGTATGTAAAGAAAAAGTCTTGATAACAGTGTAGGTGGTTGAGGAAAAAAGAGCATTTCAGGAGATGTGGTCATGGAACTGAGAAGCCAGGACATTGGTTTTTAAGTGGATACTGAATCCAGAAAGAAGGATGACAGCAAAAGAAATCACAAAGAGAAAGAGCGACCCAGAAGCGACAATCAGCAGGGAAGAAGGAATGATCAGAAGACTGACTGCAAAAAAGTATATGTGGACCAAAGTTGCTGGGGTTTTGGAGAAATAGGAAATCCTGAAGCATAAATTATCTAGAATATGAAACAAGAATCAAGAAGGATCTACTCCACTTTCAGCCCCAGGGCACACGGGATATGGGAGAAATCATCCTCATTGGAGAGTAATGCATGAGAATCAATGTCTTAAGGGGAAAGCAAAGATTTAGTTGAATCCAGAAGGTAAACAGAATGTTCTGGAGAGAGGTAAAAAGAGCCAGGTGTTTTATTGATGATAGGCTTGATTTATAAACATAGTGGAAGTGTTTGGGATAAGAAAGGGTACAAGGGTGGATTGACCTCATCTGTGTTGGACCAAATAGGAAGGTGTGAGTGTATTCACACATATGCACAGTTCAGTTGAAAGTTGGCCTAGGTAAAGTTAAATTTCACTTGCTGCAACAGTCAAGCTCTATTCCTTAAATGTGCCTTTTTCTATGCATCCTTCTGCAGAAGGACTGGCTCTGCAGGTGACTACTGGGATACTGACCCTGTCCCTTCATCATTCTCCATGTCCTTCTGTCGTTCACCTTCCTCCATGCCATGTCAGCCAGTGATAAAGCCTCTATTCTGAATTTCTTTACCTCCACTAGAATGAAACTCTCCCCTCAGACTATGAAGACTTTTCTGTATCCACAGAAAATTACACCCAAGATACATCTAAAAAGACCAGCCCCAGTCACTAGGCAGGCTGCCCCAAGAGCCTGGAACCAAGTTCCTAAACTCTGAAGTCTCTTCATTAGCTCCTCCAAGCTTTTTGTTTTCTGCTGGTTCTGAATTGCTAAAAATGAATAATTGCTTGGCAAAAGTGAAAGTGCACCCCCAAGAATGTTATTGTTCCTTACACTGAACTCTTCAAACTACTCATCTATTTGACCATATGCTATATTATCCAAGCAAGATGCTTATTCTGAGTGACCTACAAAAATGTGGAGTCCTGTTTTTTTTCTTGCTACTGTGTGCACTTAATCTTGTCCTAGTAGGAATCCAGTGGACTAGATAGATAAGGAAACTGAAGCCAGTGAGTTAAGTCACTTGGTCAAATTCACCTTGAACCACAGGTGGATTACTTTGAAGCTAACACAGGTTAAGCATAAGCACCGTTTTCTTTAATGGGCTCCTTCTAAATCCTGGAAATAGAAGAGGTCTATGAGTGTGTTCACAAGGTCACCAGTTTCTATAAAAGGTATAAGAGTGATGCATTTTAATCATCATTTTGATTAGATCACAACTGGTAAATATTACTGTTTCTTGCCACTCCAAGTTCCCCTCCATCACATTTCCTTTGTGTTGCATGGCCCCAAGTGTTTATAGGATCCAGCTAATGAAGGGTTGACTTCAGGGTATATATATGTAGTTTAGGTTTCATAGGATCCATTTACAGGTACCCAAATGTGCATAGTCCCATTACTTCAAGCCATCCTACCATAGGACTGGTTTAATATGTACATCTCAACCTCCTACTCAACTTTCCCCTCCGTGTGCTAGCTCCTTGGGCTTCTTCCCAAGGACAAGAGTTCTACAATGTTGTCTTAAGCATCTGTCATCAGAAGTATGGGGGTAAAGAAGTA
The DNA here is from genome assembly GCF_964237555.1 of Oryctolagus cuniculus. Taxonomy (NCBI): domain Eukaryota; kingdom Metazoa; phylum Chordata; class Mammalia; order Lagomorpha; family Leporidae; genus Oryctolagus; species Oryctolagus cuniculus. Next base: position 34,555,001 of record NC_091436.1, read on the forward strand.
AGATATCATTGGATTATCATTCCCTTCTCTACAGAAAAATGCTATAAAATTGCTATTTTTAAGTCTTCATTGAAAAATATTCAGCCTAGAAACAGAAAGAGTGTTTTAGAAATGTGTTAGGAAGCTGCTTTATAAAAAATATTCTGGTATTTTTATGGATTTTATGGTACATGAGACATTTACCAATTTTTAAAAATTTATAATCTATGGTATTTATTTCTCATTTTAAATACATACTTTGATGCCTAATTTCTAATGTATATTCTTTTCTTAAAGAAGACCCTTTCCAGGTTGTCTCAGCCCTCGTAACACCTACAAAAACACTAACTAAACACCTCCATGTTTGATGGAACATCCAACCTCTCGGGTGGACCCAGTCCTTCCATACGATCAGAATCAGAAGGCACAGAAGGCAATCTGACCAGTGGGAATTTCCACTAAGAGCAGGTCATATTTTTACTAATTGCTTATCCATGCTGAACATTTGGATGCATGAAAATATTGAGAAATTCTCCCTTTCCCAACCCAAACCTCCACCCCAGTAGTTTTCCTCTTCACACACGCCTCTTCATTTCCTGATTCTGGCCTGGACTTGAAACAAACGTACCTGAATCCAGCCAGGAAAGCTGTTATTACAATAGTTTTGGCCTAATAGGGGCAGGAAATACCAATAACCTTATGTGAGCTCTTCCCCAGTGGAGAGCCAACCTAAATGCACAAACTTGGTGCTCTTGCATAATTCAGGTGATACTCAGATAAGATCTGATCATTTGAAAACATCTTTCCCCCTGCTCTTCTGAGACCACTGTGTAGGGATGGATTCCCCACAATGAAATGCTGAAATCAAAATCTGGAATAATAAATTTTTTTTAAAAAGTGAGCCCCTTAGGAAAATTGGAAATACTGTTCCAAATAGTAGCTTTAATTAATTGTCAGACACAGAAAAAATAGACGAGAAGATTCAGGTCTTCTGCCTTGAGAAAAAAAAAGTACCAGATTGATTGTTCAGTCATTGCACAATTAAGTATGTTTACTTCCATCAGCCCCTGACTCCCAGGTAAAACTAAATAGAGGTCTTTTCCCCAGTATATCAGAAGGAAGAAATAAAGGAAGGGGGAGGGGAGCAGGAGGAGAGAGAACATTACTTATGCAAATTGCCTCATCCTCCCTCTAAGATTGAAAGCCAATTCATAAAATATATAAAGCACACATAAGACCCCATGAAGCTATGCCTCTTTCTTTTAGTCAGCCATGTTACTGATAAACTGAAGTCACTAGCATCTAGGTTCTCGTGTTTGAAATTGAATTTCTGTCTTTAATATTACCTTAAACACCTGACGTAGGTGTTTACGATAATCTCCCTTCTAGCTTGGGCAATTTTGAAATCTTCACTGTGGTTCCCAGTATTTGACACAATTGTTTTGCCGACCTGTTTACTATGTTAGTGAAACAAACATTTTAGAAAGTGAATTGATTTTGTTGTGACCTGCCCAGTGAATCACCCTGGGTCTCCCACCCTGTGGGTTCCCAGCACTGACCCAAGGCTGTCTTTCCGCATTAATTGGGAAAGCTGTTTACACTGACTCAGATACATGTCTGAGCTGGAACTGCTTCAGGGAAGAGCTGTTAGGCAAGGTCTGTTGGTAGTTCTCTCCCAGAAATCTAAAAGGAGTGGAGGGTGTGGCCTGAGATGTTCAAACAGCTGCTTCCACAAAAGGCCTAAGCTTTTCCCAGCAAAATTCTGTGACTGCTATGTGCCCAGCTCCCAGAACTTTGGAGTTGATGCCTCAGTTGGGGATGGTCACAGAATAGACAATGGGACTGCACAGAAGCACTGGCGACTAGAGGAGCCCTGGCTGTTGTCCACCTCCTGGAAAGTTTTCCACAGTGAGTAAGAACTTGGGTCTGCATCTGTGAACTGAGGATTGGTGGAGTAAATGAATGGACACATTCACATGAATGAGCAGAAGTAGGATAAGAAGCTGGACTTGGTCCCTATTTTAGGAAAGAAGGCCCTGTCAGCTCCAGACATAACCTAGATGACAGCTGCTACTCTTAATGGCACCGTGTAGCATGATCAGGCCCCTTCAGACAGCCCACGTCAGAGGTGAAGAAGGACTTGCCTCTTGTTTACAGCACAAAGGGTCTTCAAAAGGCTCATGGCAAAAGCTGCAGGAATTTCAAAACTTTTGCGCCCAAAGAAACTTATCTTTTAGTTCTACTTTCCTTGAGCTTTCAGACTACCTCAAAGAATGGCAATTACTGATCATCTGTAGGTCTATCATGGACCAGCAATCCCACTAAAATCTCTGTTGCTCATTTTATTGCCCCTGGTTACTGCTGTTCCACCCACCCACAGCTGACCTTTTAGCCTTTTGACTGTTCATTCCAAACTCCTCCCAAATTAAAAGGCTTAGGGAAGGGCCTTGAAACCAGTTTTTCTCTTAATGAGAAGCTCTTATGAAAATGTCACCAGGAAATAGGAAGTGGGGTGTGGAGAGGGGACAAGAAGAGGTGGAAGGCAGTTCCAATGTTGCTGTTGTATTTCGGGTTGTGGCAGATTACCTTCTCTGCAGACGCCAGGTTAAAAGCAAACAGAAGAGGTAAAGGATAACCTCTCCATTTGCCTTCTTCATTCAACCTGGAGGTCAGCCAGTGTTTTCCCGAACCCTCCAAACCTGGTGATAGGGGTGTGGGTGGTGGATAAAGTAGAATACAAACAGTAAGCCATGGATCTCGCTGTATGACTAATGAATAACAAAACCACATTGAAGAGGCATGGGGAAGAAAAGAACAAGTTGAAGAGGAATTTGTCTACCTACTAAAATGTTGTTGGGGCCGCTCTTGTAGGATAGTGGGTGCAGTCTCTGCTTAGGACACAGGCATCCCAAATCAGAGCGCTAGTTCAAGTCCTGGATGTTCCAATTCTGATCCAGCTCCCTGCTAATACACTTCGGAAAGCAGCGGAAGATGGCCCAAGTACTCAAACCATAACCTGCTACCTCCCATTGTGCATAAGCAGGAAACTGGATCAGAAGCAGAGCTGAGACTTGATGGAACAGGAAGTGGGAAATCCCAGTAATAGCCTAGGAGAGATCCTGTTCCTGAGACATCAAATCCAGGAGCCGTGTTCGTAGTACTGCAAACTTCCTTTACTGTACTTCAGATCTCACAGAACAGACACCAGTTCAGACACTACCACTTCATTTTAGGGCACACTCTGAATCTGTAAAACTTCTTTAGAAGGGGAAAGGCCTATTATGGAAGAAGAACAAACCTTAACTTTTAAGCTGTTTTTGCATTAAGAAATGCTAAAAATGGGCCGGCGCCGCGGCTCACTAGGCTAATCCTCCGCCTAGCGGCGCCGGCACACCGGGTTCTAGTCCCGGTTGGGGCACCGGATTCTGTCCCGGTTGCCCCTCTTCCAGGCCAGCTCTCTGCTGTGGCCAGGGAGTGCAGTGGAGGATGGCCCAGGTGCTTGGGCCCTGCACCCCATGGGAGACCAGGAAAAGCACCTGGCTCCTGCCATCGGATCAGCGCGGTGCGCCGGCCGCAGCGCACCAGCCGCGGCGGCCATTGGAGGGTGAACCAACGGCAAAGGAAGACCTTTCTCTCTGTCTCTCTCTCTCACTGTCCACTCTGCCTGTCAAAAAAAAAAATATTAAAAAAAAAAAAAGAAATGCTAAAAATGAAAAGCACAGCTATGTCCGAGGTTCCTCACACAGCCTGATTAAGAAAGTTACAAGCACGCAAGTGACTTTCTCCAGGGAACTTTCCCATCCATTAGTCACTTGCATGTCTTCAATGAGAGATTAGTCAAACAACAGGGCTTGAGGCCCCGGGGCGTGAGTCACTCCCCCTTCAGCCCAGGGAAGTCTCTGAGGGTTACTGACAGGCTGTCCACTCCTCCATTTCCAAAGACGGATTTATTTATGCAAGAAAGGAAGGAGGATGACCTCACATCAAACTGAGCCCCGACTTGGAGAATTAACAGGTGTCCTGGAGCTAGGCTGACAGGACCTGTGGTGGCAGCTGCTCTCCACAACAGAGCACTAGGATCTTGGACAGAGGATTTTCCTGTTAGCCTCTTACCACAGTCTGTGACAAACATGCCACTACTCTATTTAGTCTTCTTGCCCCATAACTTCTCCCTCCAGCTCCTTAGCAGCAGCAAAACACCTCAAAGGCTTAAATAACCCTTCAAAGTGCTTGCTCCCTTGCCTGATTGTGATAAAGCTATCTGGGAGGTTGACAACAGGAATACAATGAGAATTCAGAAGTTAGGACCCTCCCTAAATTACAGGGTAAAAGACCTAGCCAGGAGCCAAAAAAAAAAAAAAAAAAAAAAAAAAAATGTGTTCTGCCCTGTATGATCTCAAAGGTTTAGACTAAGGAAGAGCCTTACTATTTATGAAGTTTACATCTAGTACAGACTGTTGGACTACAGAAGTTGAAGTTTATTGAAGAATTTCTTTCAATGGAAAAAAAATTGAGATTTATTAAGCCCTGAATCATTCCTAAACTTAAAAATCTAGAGGCCAGCGCCGTGGCTCACTAGGCTAATCCTCTGCCTGTGGCGCCAGCACCCTGGGTTCTAGTCCTGGTTGGGGCGCCAGATTCTGTCCCGGTTGCTCCTCTTCCAGGCCAGCCCTCTGCTGTGGCCAGGGAGTGCAGTGGAGGATGGCCCAGGTGCTTGGGCCCTGCACCCCATGGGAGACCAGGAGGAAGCACCTGGCTCCTGCCTTCGGATCAGCGTGGTGTACCGACTGTAGCAGCCATTTGGGGTGAACCAATGGGAAGAAGACCTTTCTCTCTGTCTCTCTCTCTCTCACTGTCAAAAAAAAAAATTTAGATTTCATTCATCCAACAAATAATGTGTATGATGTTCCAGGCTCTGTCTAGTTGCTGGGAAAACAGAAAGAAACAACAAAGAGGGGCCTGGCTGTCAACAAACTTATAAATGGGAAGAGGAGAAATAAACAAAATGAGCAAATCCTTTGGTGCAACACAGCTTGGGGGAGGGAGCAAAGAGCATGAAGACAGAAGTTTTGAGGCCTGGGGTGTGGGGAGTGGCAAAGAGAGGACCCTGCAGACACTCACATCAGAACTGGGTCTAAAGGAGACACAATGGTCATCAGGCAGCCTTTAGAGGCAGGAAGGACAAGGGGTGGGAGTGCAGGGGAGCTATTTTGGAAGCAAAGAAGAGCAGATGCAAAGTAATGGAGGCATGAAACAAACAGTATCTCGTCCTCCAAAACGCAAAGTCAGTGTTGGCAAGTTGTAGAGATAGGCAACTAGAGACAAGGGGACGCCTGGGGTGATGGGCGCGAAGGCAGCTGGAAGAGCTGAGCTGCCAGGGCCACCTGCACCACGCCCACTCACACCCTGCCCTGACCCAGCAGGCAGTGGGAGGCAGAAGAGGCATAGCTCTGGGTGAAAGCAAACTGAGACAAACTCTGGTGACAGTGTGTAGTTTATACAGCCTGGCTAAAAATGCTTCTCATCAGTATATTTTGAATCTTCTAAATTATGAATCTTCTAAATTAGCTTGTCTTTTCTTCTGATCTTTCATTCTCCATGTCAATGGCTAATGATGATGCCTTGTATTCGCCAAACCTAACTGGGAGCAGTGACACGGAGTCTGTGTATCTGTGTGTGTGTGTGTGTTGGTGTGTTTGTGTGGAGAGGAGAGAGAGGAGGAAGTAGTTAGACTCTTTCCCAAGTCCTCCCCTCCTTTTCTCTTTAAAGATTTATTTTATTTATTTGAAAGACAGAGTTACATAGAGAGGTAGAGCCAGAGAGAGAGAGAGAGAGGTCTTCCATCAACTGGTTCACTTCCCAATTGGTCTCAGTAGCTGGAGCTGTGCTGATCCAAAGCCAGGAGCCAGGAGATTCTTCTTGGGAACAGAGGTCCAAGTACTTGGGCCATCTTCCAGTGCTTTCCCAGGCCGGAGAGCTGGATTGGAAGTGGAGCAGCCAGGACTTGAACCGGCCCCCATATGGGATGCGGGTGCTGCAGGCTGGGGCTTTAACCCACTGCGCCACAGTACTGCCCCTCCCTTATTTTTTTTAAAGATTTATTTATTTATTTGAAAGGCAGAATTACAGAGAGGCAGAGGCAGAAAGAGAGAGAGAGAGAGAGAGAGAGAGAGAGATCTTCCATCCGCGGGTTCACTCCCCAAATGGCCGTAATGGCCAGAGCTGGGCCAATCTGAAGCCAGGAGCTAGAAGCTTCTGCATCTCCCAAGCAGGTGCAGGGGCCCAACCACTTGGGTCATCTTCTACTGCTTTCCCAGACCATAGCAGAGAGCTGGATCGGAAGTGGGATGGCCGGGACTTGAACCGGTGCCCATATGGAATGCTGGCACTGCAGAACAGGGCTTTAACCCAGTGTGCCACAGTGCCAGCCCCCAAATCCCCTTTTTATCTACTTCTACAACTATCCCAAATAAATATTCTGTCCAAGTAGATATTGGTCTTGCTCTGCAAGGGCTCTGAGCTCCGTTCTGACCTCCTGTAGCTCTCAGTGCCTTCAAGCAAGTCCTGAAGGAAGCATGTGCTGAATATCAGCAAATGATTCCCAAGACCCATAGAAGCGTGTAAGGTTCTTTGAGATCTTAGCAGTCTCACAGTGCATTATTGTTAGGAACTAGTGTGGAATCTCTCTTCAGCTCCCCAGTCCTCTGCAGCCAACGGGAGAGGCACCTGCAGGTGGGAAGTCAGCACTACTCAGTGATTACTACCATTGCTCCTGAACCCAACAGCAGATGCATTAGCCAATGGCTGGATTCTCAGCTGAGATTTCCAAGAACTTTTTCAGGTGTTTGCTGCCAATTGTCATATTCTAGCTGAAAAGTCAAAAGTCTGTGGCAGCCCTGTAAAACACACTGTTGATGATCACCTACACAAGCAGGACAAATTTCCTGTAGTGCTTTCAAAACATAAAATGGATAGCTACTCAGAAATACCTCCCTTTGTTTTAGAGATCTTAAATAACTTTGGTGCAATACAAGACTACTGCAGAAACTTGGCAAGAAAATGGAATTAAAGGTAAGTTTATTTGGGTGCCAACTTTTTAAAAAAATCAGTGCATAGTTTTTTCATAATATGAATTTTACATAAATTTCTTTAGGACCCCCTCATATGGTTACTTCTACTTACTTTGAGACTGAATTCCCCATGCCTATACTTCCTCCCTCCCTCCCTCCCTCCCTTCCTTCCTTCCTTCTCTTTCTTTCTCTCTTTCCCTCATTTTTATTTACTATTCTAAGTTTTCTTTTCTGCTTAACTATAACCAAGTGGTGGATTGTTAATAACAAATTCAAGCTATTTTCCTTTTTGAAAAATAGTATTAACAATTGGGCAAGGTGAACATACCTGCTGCCTTTTCCTCATCTCACTCAGAAGGCTGCCAAATATAGTAAATAAAAATAGTGGAACCGAGTTAAATTGAATTTCAGATAATCAACAACTAATATTTTAATAAAAGTACATCCCATGTAATATACTGACACTAAAAGTGTTCTTTTGATCTGAAATTCAAATTCTACTGGGGCTTTTGCATTTTATTTGCCAATTCCTTCAAAGAACCTTTCTTCTTACTACATGACACTTTGGTTAGGATACCTGACATGGGGGAAAAACTCAAATGCCTCTATATGGAATGAAATAAGACATATCATTTCATCTGATAAAAAATAGTTTTATATCAGTGTTATTATACAGCCATCCAAAAAGACATTTTGTGAGGAGTGTACACTGATATGATAAAACACCATCATATGTTACATAGAAAAAGCAGGACACACAGTTACACAACAGTAGTCAGCTTTTAGAGAATGCAAACTATGTAACAGGCATGTTCTAACTATTCTTTGTATTAACCTGTTTGATACTCACAATGCCATGCGACAGGTACAAATTATTAGTCAGTGTGTAAAGATGCAAAAATTAAAGCCTCCTAAAGGTTAGCACGCCCATTAACCACATATCCATACACATACACAACATGTTACTATAATGCAAGATAGAGGAGGAGAAAAGACCAGGAGAAAATGCGGTCGGCTGTAACACTGATTGTTTTGGAATTGTTTTAAGAATACAATGATTTCCAAACCCTCCCTGCATTTTCTACACTTCCCCTAAGAGCATATATGTTGCTTTGCAGATAAAACAGTAATACAATTTAAGTGAAAATGTACATCTAACTGGAAAAATTCCACTCTCACGTTTTAGTGCCCTCGATACCTGCACGCACTATGAAGTTAGTTTCAGGACTTATGTCATTCTCCCGAGTCTTCACTGGGCAGACCCAGGTCCTGTCTCCTTTGTAATCAAGCAGCTAATTCAGTCCTGTGATCCCAACAGTCACTACACTTTTTCAAGTTCTTTCAAACAAGACCTGCCTGCGGAGGATGAAGTTGGAGACGTGTCAGCAGGAAAGCAAAAGAAATGGAGTTCCTGGGGCCCTTTGCAGGCATTCCATTAGCTAGAGCAGTGCTGGCTTTCCAACCAGCAAAGAAAAGCACAAGCAATTTGCCCAGGCCTCCAGGTCATCCCCTCGGCATCCTCCGAAGAACAAGTCAGACTCGGGAGAAACACAGACTCCTCCAAGGTGAGCTCATTATGTTGGTGTTGGCGTGCGTAGGGAGCAGGTTTGTCAGCCGTGTGTCAGGAAAAGGGCCTTGGAAGAAAATGGAGAGGGCTCCAAGCTGAAATGATTTCAGTGGTACCTATGGCATCACTAATAAGAGTTATTTTCATAGGAGACTGGCACTAGCAAAATATAAGCTTCTGGCTTTTACTTTAAAGGAAAGACGCCAGCTTCTAAGCTCATCCCATAATTGCTTCCTACGTAAGAGCAGAGGTGGTTGGTCCAGAGAACAAGCCAGAACAGGGGTGTGGAAGCCAACCCTTCTCTGCTCCTGAGGGCAAGTTCACTGGGAGGTGCGGTCCAGAGCCAGCCAGTGGATGTGGGAGATTGGATTTGAGCTCCAAAGTAAGTTGTCTTCTTCCCTTTGCAAATAGCCACCGGGTAGCTCTCTGAGAGATGCTGTGGCGATGCCTCAGCCTAGAACAAGACTGAGTCACGATCTGTACAACTCAGTGGTGCTGCCAGCCCGCCTCTGCTCTTCCTCACGGTTTTTGTTTGCTCGGGATGATAATTAGTTGTTGGCACTATGCATGTGTGTTCTCTGGGGAAAAAATGTGGGCACCTGTTATTTCTGAAAAGAGTGTTCAATGCATCCCATTGAGGTCAGATCACCACTCAGAGTCCACATGCTGGCTAGCGTGTGGTCACCTAACCCACAGCTCCCCTGCCCTCACGCTATGTTTGCTCCAGTCCAAGAAAAGGGAGCATACTTTTCAGCTCCTACCTCCTGCCTTCCATGAGTTAACAGACAGCAGCACTCTTCAGAAAGCAAGTGGGAGTTTCAGACTAAGCAAAACAGGAAGATGATCACCAATGGTTTCCAACCTGGGCTATCCTTTAGGCTCTCCTGGAAACCTTTGTGAAAAACAGATGCCTGGGCCCTACCCCCAGCAGTGGCTTAGCTGCCGTGGTCATTGGTCTCTCTAAGTTTCCCAAAGGACTTCTAATGGTCAACCAATGTTGACAACCACTGATCTTGCCCATTAAGGTCTTTCCAATGAAACTGGGGCCCAGAGAGGCTGACAGACTATCCCACGGTCACACAGCTTGCTAGCATGCCCTTCTTTGGACAGCTGTTCTCCTGACTATGAAATCCTTGAGTAGCTGAACTAGGCTGTGGACATTTAAATCCACTATGCCCTCTGTAATCAATTCCTGATGAGGACAGAAGGCAAGGACCAGAACCTCTTCCATGCTTTGTTCCATAGCCTCTCATGAGAACCATGGTTTTCAATATAAACTTACTGTGAACTTTTTTTAAAAAGATTTATTTATTTATTTATTTGAAAGGCAGAATTAGAGAGAGGGATAGGCAGAGAAACAGAGGGCTTCCATCTGCTGGTTCACTCCCTAAATTGTTAGAATGGCCAGAGATGGGCCAGGTCTAAGCCAGGAGCCTGGAGCTCCACCTGGGTCTCCTACATGGGTGGCAGGACCATCTTCTTGGACCATCTTCAGCTGCCTTCCCAGGTGCATTAGCAGGGAGCTAGATCAGAAGCAGCTGGGACTTAAACCAGTGCACATATGGGATGTCAACATCCCAGGTGGTGGCTGAACCCACTGTACCACTATGCCAGCCCCTGCAGTGAAGTCTTTAGCCCCCCAAATCATTAGCTATGATTCCTCAAACTTATGACCTGTTCATTTCTGGAAAAATTCAACGAGTCAGATTGCCTCCAAATTCCAAGTCAGATGACTTTACCTTGATTGATCCAGCTATTTTAAACTAAGTGCTTGACTTTGTTCAATACCTCATGAAGCTTTCATTTTGTAGAATCTCATTTATTTCCCTAGTTAAACTTGACACTTTCAAATTAATAAGCTGCTCTAAATGGCAATTTTCCTTCAGTATCAAGACTCCAGAGTGAAAGAAAGAGTTATGGGACATGTGTGCTGTGATTAAAGAGAAGTAGGCCTGGAGCTTAGGGTGTTGCCAAGGCCGTGGCTCAGAGTTCTGGAGGGCTCCATGGATTAGGCGGCTCTATCATTGCCACAGAGAATCTTTCATTTGCTGGTCCAGCCAGTGTGGTGTGGTGTAGGGTCTCAAAACTAGGCCCTTAAAGGAGTGGGGAACTTTTTTTTTTCTTTTTTCTTTTTTTTTTTTTTTTTTTTTTTACCAAAGGTCACTTGGGTATTTATAACATCATTTGCAGGACACACAAAATTAACAACTTAAAAGTTAGCCTGCTATAGATTGATTGCATTTTGAGTCCTGCCTGTGGTTACTTCGCAAGGTGAGACCAGTGATTTCACTGGCCTTCTACGGCCCTTGGGCCAGAGATTCCCCGGTCCCAGAACATGGCAGCAGTGTCCATGGCCCTCACCCTGACTATATCAGTGCATGCCAACCACCCTTCCAAATGCCTGTGTATCCACATCTGCATTCCCTTGCTTGAGGATTTATTTTCTCTGGACCACAAAGCCCACTTTGTCCAATCACATGGCAGACTTAAGTATCAACTCTTCCTGGGTCTGACTGTGGCCTTCAACCCCACACACAGTAATTGGGCTTTCTAGCTCCCATCCTCCTCAGGTGCAAGAACTCTAAGATAAGGCGTGTGTTGAGTTCTTTCCAAAGATTAAGCCCCAGTGCCTTTTACTAGGGCTTTCCTTCCCTGTCTCCTTCCCCACTTCCTTGCTGGTGCTTCCTACCCTTACTGCATATAACTGAAACTTTGTGTCATGATCGGCTTCTGGAGAAACCCAAGGAAGACACAGAGATCTAGTGAACCTGTAACCCTCTGATGTTAGAAGAGCTATGAACCTCTAACTATGGCTGTCCTCAAATGTAAAATAAGGAAGAGATTCCGCTATCCCACTGGATGGCTTCCTTGCAGCAGGCAAAGGGCTGCCTCCTGTAGCTCTGAGGGCCTTCCCTGACAGGCCTCCTCTCTTTCCTTGCCCTCATCTCGAAGCACAAGGCTTCTCCAAAAGCCCTTTGATGTCTTGTTACATGCCTCATGCTCACTTGCCCGGGGGACTCCTGTGCATTCCATCCCTCTGTGTGGAACGTTTCTTCTTCCTTCTGATTGCTTGACTTCCTCTTAGACATCCTCCAGCTCTCAGCTTAAATGTTGTTTCCTGTAGGTAAGCCTTGTCTGATGTCCAATGTGGATTATACTATAGATGTATGCTCCATATAAAGGCATTCTGACCATGATATTCGGTGTACTTGATGGAAATTCCCATCTGATTCCCAAGTCCACATCACTCCCCAACCAACATCATCACCGGTCTTTACACTGCTTGAGAACAGCAATAGTTTTCTTGCTCTCAACTGATATCCAGCCCAGTGCCAACGATAGTAGGTACTTAATAAATATTTGTTGGATATAATGAATGCTCCTTATTCAACATCCAAGTTGATGAATAATAGAATTTGGGAATAAACACTACCAGGAAGCGTTATGTTACTTATTCCTATGATGAGATATGGGTATCCTCCCGCCCCCAACTTTTTTGTTTGAAGCCCAAGGAGACAGGTGGACATAAAGCTGAGAGCAGCTTCATCACTTCAGCTTAGTGTAGGCTATTGGCATTTTTAATATGAAAATTTTAAGAGTTGGACAGCATCGTGTTGTTGTAATCCAGTCCTGAACTCATAAAAATGTGAATGTGAAATTTGTCAGTTTTACATTATTGCAACAAAATACCCAAGAAAGGCTACTTGTGGAGAAAAGGAAGTCTATTTAGCTCAGTTTTCATGGCTCAAGGGCATGGTGCTGGTCTGAGCTCAGCTCTGATAAGGGCATCATGGAAGATGGCAATGGAGAGGAGGCAAAGGGAAGTACAGGGTCACATCTCAAACAGGAAGCCAGAAAAGGACTGACTGGGTGAAGCCAGGCTCAGAATTTTTGTGGCAATCCTCCCATGAGATCTAGCTAGAGTATCACACAAAGCACCTTAAGCCCTTTTGACCCAAAAGGGCTTGTGTCCCCAGCTGACCCAAGCAGTTCCTGCTAGGCCCTTCATCTTAAAGCTTCCCGATACTGCAACCCCAATGACCAAGTTCTCTACATAGATACTTGGGGAGAAACCACCTTTAACCCATAGCAATAGCCACAATGTCATGTGAGCACTGGAGGCAGAACAATGCAACTTTGCGAGGCGTTGACTTTTCTGGTGTACCTTTCCATGTAGGGGCCTGGTGGGCTTTATCTCAACAATCCCCAGGTCCTCCAGGAGTAGAGCTGTGAAAGAACCGCTTCCCCCTTTTGCAAGCACGTCCTAGAGAGGAACGTGGTGGAGGCTTCTGGTGTCCATCTCTGCCTACCTCTCTCTAACCTCGTCTTCCTCCATATTCTGCTCCATACTTTCTTCTTCTATTCATTTGCAGGCACAATGGTGTTTCACATCCTTGTGAATAGTCTCTGCTATGCACTCCACCACAGAACTCTTCCCCACCCTTCCGTCAATTTTGACTGCCAACTCCTATTCATCTTCAGGGTAGCCCTCCGAACTCCCATGTTGGAAGTGCCTCTCTGGTTCCCACTACTCCCTACTTTTTGCTACAGCCAAATATTTATGAATTGGAAATATCTGTTTACTAATGTCCCACCTACTCCACATCAAACTGCATTGTAGGCTTTCTATGGACAGGCTTCATGTCGTATTCACAATTAGCTCCTAGATGTCAAGCACAATGCCTACAATCAATAAAATATTTGCTCATACACTAAGCAGTATGGTTATTTTTGTGTGTAATGGAGTCCTCCCTTGATAACCAGCAGGCACACTTAAATATGCTTGCTTTATTACCAGTTTATAATTTCAGAGCTTTTTGCCATTCCCTTTGTTTTAAGTGCATTTAATAAGGTCGTACAGATTGGAAAAAAGGAAATGTGTTGGCTTTTAAAAAAAAATTCCTGTGACCTGCACAAGCCTCTTGTTTGGGGTGCTGCTAGCGTAGACAATGGCCCTGGTGTGAACGCCCTGGTGAAGGGAAAGCGTTCCAGGAATCACACTACAAATCACAACTTACTCCTCACTTCCGCTCCTAGGCAAAAGTGTAGCCAATAAGAAGTCCTTGTTCTATTTTCATCAAACTGGATAAGAGTAGTCCTTTGTTAAGATGAATGAAATATGAACTTAAACACTGGAATTCACTTCCACAGGAGGGGTGATCCAAGAAGCCTGGCTTCAGCTCCATCCTGGCGCCTGTCTACGAGCACCCAAGGCCACCGTGTCCCCACCCAGGCCAGGAAAGGGCAGGGCGGCCAGCATGAGCACCAGAGCCTGTGGCAGGATGTCCAGCCCATTTGCGGCTCAGCCACAGCCACAGGGGATGGGAGGCCGGTCCATCACTGCGCCTGCCCCAGGCTTTCAGCTCAGCTGGAGGTCTCCCAAGGTTGGGTTTCTGGGACTCCGCCTGGGACCTGGCAAAATCCCCACACCCCCTGTAACTCATAATAGCTACTGTTTAGTGAGCTGTTCTCAGACAATGTGCTGCATGTTTGCATAATACCCACCCTCCTTATAACGGTAATATAACTAAAATAATTTTGAAAGGATTTTCCCAAGGAGGGGTGCATAGCTGTCTGGACTAACACCTGGGAGATCTGACTCTGTATCTTCACTCATCATGAGACAATATATTTAAGTTAGGATAATTGTAGCTTGTATGTGTTTTCATACATCAACTCATTTTATCCCCCACAGATGATCTTAAGAACAAGCCGTCCTTCTATTGATGAGGAAATGGAAGAAAGGTTTGGTGTAGAATAGAGAGATGTCCCACCAGTAACCATGCACTGGGTTAGGGACAGAAGCCTACCTCCTGGCATTTGATTTGGAAATTAATCTAACTCATCCCTAATATATTCATGCACGTGCATGCAGACACACACACACACACACACACACACATGCACACGTGCGCAAACACTTCACTCCTGGGGAGAAAGGGAACAGGTGGAAAGAGAGTTGATAGTTAAGGAGGCTGGATCATGACAATGTGAGTTTTAATTTCTCAATTCTCTGTCCACTTATTGGCATTTGTCAAGTCATCCATTGCATAAGCCAACTCTTCTATCCCAATCTTGAATTCCCATGTTGATCATTGTCGCTACATGGTAATCTCTATAAATTCAAGACATATGTGTGATAGTGATCCCTTGGGGGCAACTGAAAAGAATAAGATTGTCTGATTTGGCTAAAAGAATGAAGGTGGTTAATGAAAATGTGCCTGTGTGGGATCTTAAATGTTTATATGTGCTTGAGCATAGTATCTGCCCTCATAGGCCAGACTCTACTCTAATCAATAGTGGCACTTTTATGCACTTAAGAACTATTTATACACACATAAAAAAAACTCACAGTTGCCAATTCTAAATGTATTAGATGCTATTTCCTAGACCTGTTCTTTTCTATGTATCTATCAAAGATAGATGATATCAAAGGTAGATATCAAAGATAGATAAAGATATCAAAGATGGTGTGACCCTCAGAGTCTTCACTTGAGGATTATCCAGTGAATTCTGTTGGGCCCTTCTTTGATCAGTGGTCCTGTATGACATCCCTCCCCCTCATAAGATGTCGTCTGTTGGAGGAGATAGGATATGGACCTACAGGCCTTGAGCATCCAAAGACTGTGAACAACCCACAGACAATGAGTAGTAAGAGTAGGTCTTCATTTAAAGGCTGTTAGTGAGTGGTGTTGGGGTTGGGAGGGAAGGGAGTTCTTCTGAGACAACATCCTGTGCCAAACCTGCTTCCACTCAGCTCCCTGGTCCTCAAGGTGGAAACTTCCTCTTTTCCCCCAACCAGGCTCCTGCTTTTCCCACTGTAGTTCCAGAAGCCCATCAGCCCTCCCTTCTCCCTTTCCCAAACTTGGCTTGATTTTAAAAATAAGGTAAAAGTGGTGCTCCGTATAACTTAAAGGCTCCCATAGAATGGTGTTTTCCATGAACCTTTGTTTCTCCTTCCATGTGACTACAGGAGGAGAAATGGCTATAGGGAAAAGCACACTTAAAAACTGCACAAAGTGATATTTCAAAATATAACTCTTCCCCTTGCTTAATGAGATCCTCCTCATCCTTTTCTCTAAGACTCACTTCTTCCTTGAGGCCTGCTTACTCTATTCCAGAATTTAGCAGTCATTCCTCCCTCAAATTCACACTATCTATACCATTCATTTGTCTCCGTGTAACTAATCACACTGTCTTACTATAGTTTTGTTTTGCTGGCTTTTAGTGTATTTGCAACTCAGGTTTTGTCTTGTCTTTCAACTATATTATCAATGCCTTCAGAACTAAGAAAATCCCAAAAAAACACTTTGCATGCTACTGTGTCTTACATACAGCAAAAAATCTACTGGTAAGCCAATGGATTCTCATTCTGGAAGCATCTCTGAGGTATACTTGACTAAGACAAAAAGGAAGCCAGCCAACATGGAACATATGCTTGTTAATTTTATGAGTCAACACGACTGGGCCTCACGGTGCCCAGATATTTAGTCAAACATTGAGTACTCTGAGTACCTGTGAGGGTGTTTCTGTGCCCTCGCTAATGTGGGTAGACTTCATTCAGTCGACCAAAGTTCTGAATACAAAAAACACTCTTGTGAATGACACAGAATTTTCTCCTGTCCACCTACATTCAAGCTCAAGCTGAAACAGGCCCTTCCTGGGTCTTGAACATGCTGGCATTTGGATTCCAGCTACACCATCAGCTCCTCGAGGTCTTGAACTTGCCAACTACACATCTTGGGACTTGTGAGCCTCTCTAAGTGGGTGAGCCAATTCCTTGCAATAAATCTTTACCTATTTCTTTAGCTATGTCTATATTTATCTCCTGTTGCTACTGTTTCTCTAGAGAATCTTGACTAACATAGACTAATGTCCCAAAGCTTTGTATTTGGGGAAACCTCCTGTCCTGAGTACTATGGTTCAAGGTCCTGACACAGATGCAAGGTAGGAATCATGCAACCTGAAAAAACGGGCAAATGTTAGAAGGGAGTTTCTATTGGTGACAAGGATGATGATAAACACGTAGCTATTAACTGTGTTCTGGATACTGTTCTAAATCATTAACATCTATGAGCTGTAAATGTAAATCCTTTACATGTATGAGTTGATTTAATCTGTACAATAGTCTCTATGATCTATCTATATTTATATAAGTAACATTAATGTATACCAGAACGTAATGTATTCATTATGAAAGAACAATAACAATTACAAGAGATTAACTTTCCAAGTAAGAGTCATTTTCCTATTAAGACTTAATACTTACACTGGGGAAATAGCATATGGAGTGATATTAAGGGTGTTTGCATTTTTTAAGTGCTGTAAAGCTCTCTATTACCAGGGAAAAGAAATTCCACTCAATTAGATCATGAAACTGAGTATTACACAGTTTGAGTCCCAAGATTAGAAAGGCTTGAAGAGATTGAATACAGGTGAAAACTAATTGAAGATGTGCTGTGATATATATTAAGACTGGAGCTGTGTCTGTTACAAGCAGTCACGGTATCTCTCTTCCATTGTTCCTTCATGTGGTCTCCCTGAATAGTACAACTCATTTCCAGTAGAAATGAATCTTACGTGTCGAAGTCATTTGTGGTGAGCTGAGTCTGAAGAATTTTGGTCCCTAAGTAACACACAATCTAATTGTCTGCTGTTGCACTGTGTTTAGGGAAAGTAGAAATTCAATTCCTGAGCTGCCACAAGCCATTGGAGAGACAGCAGGCTGAATTTGTCATGGTACAAAAAATTAAAACAAAATATTCTCCAATGCTGGCATATTTTTTAATAAATGTTGCTAATGTATATGATTTTTTCCAGGAAATTTGAGTTCTTGGAGTTTAAGAATTCAGTAGAATAAGGAAAAGTTGAAGGAAACATCATAAAATTCTCAGCTTGGTTTGGTCATGAATTTCTTTTTAATGCAAAAACTATATATATGATAATTCCCAGGTGAATCATTTTATTATTTACTCAAAAACTAGTAATAACATTATGGTTAATTTTTCTGTTTCATTTTCCAAATGAGGACTTGCTTACTGGATCATTGGATAAAACCATGAAGCTCTCATTAGGACAATGTCAAATACCCTACAACCCTTATGAGCCCTTTTGCTATCACTGCCACACATTGTACCCCAGTATATTCACCCTGCTTGTTCCCAGGAGGACCAGATGATAGAGTATAAATAGAGCAGCATGTAATTGATGTCTAAAATAGGAATTGAATGAATACTGATTGGTGTTACAGTCTCAAATGTTACATTTGGCAACAGTTATCAATAACTGTCACCCCTTTTAAACTAAATTTAGCACTTTCGTATTGTAGAATATATGTAAAATAATAGGAATCTCCATTATACCGAAAAGAGTTCTTTACGTGTATACCTCTCTGAATTTTTCCATGACACTTCAAGTGCAATAAATGTCACTGTCTGTGGGACATGCAGCCACCAGCTGCCTATACACACACACAGAGAGAGAGAGAGAGAGAGAGAGAGAGAGAGAGAGAGATTGAATAAGCTTCCAGGCCTGGGAGACACCCTGATCCAGGCTATATCACACAGCAAAGCTGTGCACCCACCACTGCCTCTGGGCCTGGACTTGAGAAAGCACAGCCTATTTGAAATTGGCTCCCAGAGCGTAACAAATGCTTTCTTTTCACTCTCATTTTGGTGGGGAACTTGAAAGAAAAAGCTGCTATACATCCCCTCCGGCAACAGGAAGCCTGGAAGAGATCTCAGAAGGAAAGACTCAGCCCACAGACATCTTAAGGAGAGTTTCAAAAATTGGGAAACTTTACATAGATGGAAGATTTTTGTAGCTTCTCTTGAGAGGTCAGAGGATCAAGCTTCACTGGACTGACATTCCCAGGTGGCAGTAGTTGGTGGTAGCTTAGTAGTGGCTGCTCTTCTCAGGGGGCCCCACTCACCACAGGCCCTTACAAGTCCCAGATTTCTCCCTCTTTCCTTTGCCCATCTGGTCCTTAACAAGGTGGAAGTTATTACCCAACCTAAAAACAATAGCAGTGGGAATGTGGTGTCTGTGACAGTGAGGAAAATCCTCAAACGTATCAATTATTTTGTCATGAAATTGTAAGTAACCTGAGATCCTACAATACTAGTATATTTGCACTCACAACTGTTCTCCCTCTCAATTTCATATTTCAGTAAGCAAATAGTGCATAAAACCTATCATGGGTAAGGCACTGTTTCCAAATTCATGAGTTAACTCATTTTGATCTTCATAATAATCCTATGAGCTGGGGACTGTCTTCACCTCATTTTTCAGATGAGAAAACTAAGGCACAGAGGTTAAGTAACTTGCCAAGATCACATTGCTGGTTGGCAGCACAGCCAAGAATTGAACCTGGCTGACCTCACTCGAGTCTTGACTTTCAGCTGCAATCATATGCTTCAATGTACCACATACACTTGGTTAAAAATTCAGTTCTTCAAAATGTCTCTCCATGTCTATCAATGGTACCCTGAATCCCCATTGCTGAACTGGTTTTGCCTCCTCCAAGTTCCAGTGCTTACTGCCACCATAACACCCATCATACCAGCTGAACTTCCTATCTAGTGTCTAAAGCAAGAAGAGTATCTTATTCCCTGTCATGCAGTTCATAGCAGACATCCAATAAGTGTTTGTTGAATGAAAAAATAAAATATATGCCTTTTAATTTTTGTATTTCTACCCTCTTGTACCAAATTGAAATCATGTCAAAATTGGACCAATAAAAGCCTACTAAATGGTCTCATTGCCTCTGGATTCCCGTCTTTCCAAAGCAACATTCTCTACTGCAAATGCAATAATAACAGCTTGTTTTCAAAGATACTGTGAGACTTGAAAGAAAAAATGCTTATGAAGTGCTTAACCCAGCTCAGTGCCTGCCACTGAAAGAGACTACAATATACTATCCAGTGTTGTAGATGATACTAGAACATATCATTCAGCATCCTTTTCGTAAAGTCACCCCCAGGCTCTACTTAAACTCCTGGCTTCAGCCTCATGCACTAGACTCCTTTCTTACTTTCGCTTCTACTCCTTATCTGGTAAAAAGGAGAGAATGGCGCAAGTCACAGAATAAATAGGTCTCAGCCCCTCCAAGAGCTGAAGTTCTACTGGAGGACTTGGAGTGCAAGGTGAAGGAGGCACCTGTTATCACTTGTAAGTGTTTATTTTGGATTCTACTGCAGAATTTGCATGGCTTCTGCAAATGATAAAATGAAACAAAATAAAAATTCCTTCTTACAGGTGGCTGCTTCAGCTTCATATTCTCAGAACCCTCTAGATCAATGAGGTAAACTAGACCAATTGCCCTGTGAACCATCCTCCAAGAGATATTCAAAACCCTTCCAGGCTTTGCATGCTCTTTTGCAGCCTCTGGTTGCAATGACCACGTCTTCTATACACTTTTTCAAGTAGCAATAACAATAGTCTTTCTTGCAGGGTGTGATTCACTCTTGTTAAGCCACTCATGTACATTGTCCCACTCATATACATTGTACCTTCTAATTTTCTAAGCATTGGAAGACATATGTACAACTGTTACCTCCTTTTTCAAGATGGGAGAAGTATTAGGAAACCTTAAACCATGTATCCCAAGTCACATGGCAGAGCTGTTTGTTAATGAAAGATTGAAATCCAAGCATCATCAGTCATTGCCATTAGGTCACATTGCTTTTAGTCTATAACCCACTGCTACATTATCATTGTGAAGTTCATTGAAATATGCATACTGAGGAATGGGGTTTAGTCTAATGGTTAAGATGCCCACTTGGGACACCCACATCTCTCAGAATACCTGAGTTTGAGTTCTCGCTCTGCTTTCATTCCAGTTTCCTGCTAATACACACCCCAGGAGGTAATGGGTGACAGTTCGAGTAATTGGGTCCCTACTACTTAAGTTGGAAACCCAGACTGAGTTTCAACTTCCTGACTTCAGCCTGGCCCAGCCCAGCTGTTGCAGGCATTTGAGGAATGAACCAGTGAATGGGAGATCTCTTTTTTCTCTGCATTTTTGCCTTAAAAATAAATTAATTAAAATAAAATAAGAATAAGGTCTGTTTCAATTAGAACAGAGGTTTTTTTTTTTTTAAAAAAACTGCATATTGAATCCTTGAAATAAGGAGGTCAAACTCATATCCTTTATTGAAACACTCTCTTTCCTCGCCCACACAGTGGTGGTACACATTTAGTAAACTAAATAAATATAGCTTAGCATATATCCCATTAAAAATAGAGAGAAGTTGTATTTTAGATCATCTTTTCCTTCTCCTGAAGACTTCATGTTGTGTCCTATCTTGCAATAAAACACAAATTTATGTTTCATTTCAAAAGCTTTTCAAGGGCATATTTTATTATGAAAATAGCACACATGAGATAAAAATAGGAGTAGTCCACCCTCAGTACATTTTAGGCACTTTCAGAAAGGCTAAGATACTGGCACACTGTTCAGCCAAAGCTGAAAAGGAATTCTAAGCAGAACTCTCTAGTAAAACCCATTATTAAAAATTAAAAATAAAAATATAAATTGATGGGCTAGTAAAGCAATGAGTATTTTTAAATGCAAATAAATGAACAGGCGAATTTTAGAAGAGCATATTGGCTAGTTCCTCCTTCTCAACCCCCGTTCAATGGCTTCTGGCCATAAATAAAATTTGCTTTATTTACAAGATTATGTGGAAAGAAAAGTCAAATAAAATGAAAAAAAAAAAAAAACACAATCATCACAGTGTGTTTAACCAGGGTGGGCATTTGGCCTTGGGGGTTAAAATGTAACTCAGGATGGATACTCAGATCCCCTATTAGTCTACCAAGTTTGAGTCCTGAGTCTGCTTCCAATTCTACTGCTAATGCAGATCCTGGGAGGTAGTAGTTGATGGCTTAAGTGGTTGAGTTCCTGCCACCCACATGGGAGACCCAGATTGAGTTCCAAGCTCCTGGCTCCAGCCTCCTAGCCATTGAAGACATTAGGGGATTGATCCAGTAGATGAGACTCTCTCTCTCTCTCTCTCTCTGTGTTTCTTTGCCCTTCAAACAAATAAAAAAGTATTTTGAAAAACATTTAACCATTCTGACCTTTCACAATTCGAATGATCTTGAGTTGCAGAAAACTTTCCAAAGCAGCCAGCTTCTATTATGAGCTCATTGTTATGTGTTTAACTAAAAATTATTTTCCCATTCCATCTGGAGAGGTTTAAACTTTTCATTCTACTCCTTATAGCTCTCTTTACTTTAGGAACTGATGGAAAGTTTCATGAAAATCTTATGATGCAAATTCAATCAAATTCCTAATCACTACCAGAATCCTGTTTGGATGAGTTTATCTCTTTTGATTAAGAAAGTTACTTTATAAAGAAAGGTTGCTTGACTGATTTTGTAATCAGTGATGGGAAGGGAAAAAAATAAAGGAAAAAAAAATCCACCAGAAGTAGCTACAACCTCTTAATATAAATTCTGTTCCATAGGCTGCTATAAAAATAAGCCCTGGAAAATGAGTCAGAACTCAAAGAACTGAGCCAGACACAGTCCTGAACCCAATGCATAAGGAATAATTGAGTTCTCAACAAGCTCTGGTTGTCCTACCACTTCGTGGATATATATCACTATATTTTCTACTTAATTTTCTGTAGCTTTTATATATACCTGTGATTGGCTGAATTCACAGTGGGAAGGTGAATCAGTGATAGTTCTGGTGCCTGGGCTGTTGCAACTGGAAAGTTGGGTTCAGGTAACAGTGAGACAGTTAGCAAAATACCTACTCTTAGCCTCTTCATGTGTCTTTGGGCTTCCTCACACCATGGTGGTCTCTGTGCAGTCAAACTTCTTACACAATGGCTCAAAACTCCAAGCAAAAAGTGTTTAAGTGAACAAGACAGATAGAGCCTTTTATGTCGTCACCTCAGAAGTCACATGGCGTCACTTCTCGCATAGTGTTTTGGTTGATGGGAACAAACTCACACAGTGTCAAGAGGAGGAGACATAAACCCAAGCCATCAATGGGAACAGAATTGAAACTTTTCAGCCATGTTTAAAAACTATCACAAATGAATACAAACATATAAAGTGATACAGGCATATGTACGTATGCAAGTCTTCTTCAAAATACTCATGGAAAACATTACTTCAGGGTGAAAAATCTTGAAATATATGCATATAAAGAGCTTTCAAAAAGTCCATGAAAATGCCTACTATGAAAAAACTGTGTGAATTTCAAAATTTCTTAAACCAAAATAAACATTTTTTGACAGGCAGAGTGGACAGTGAGAGAGAGAGAGACAGAGAGAAAGGTCTTCCTTTTTTCATTGGTTATTCCCTTTCTCCATGAACTTTTTGAGGTACTCTTATTTATGGATGTATATGGGGCATATGGATTAAATCTCTTTCAACTTCCCTTTTGATTCTTCCAATAAATCAATTTTTAGGTAATATTTTGTTATTTTGTCTATTTCAGCTTGCCCAGAGTCACATAGCTAGTAAATAGTAGATTCAAGATTCAGATCCATCCACAGCAAAACCTTGCAAATTTTATTATACCATATTGACTGGATGAGAGACCCCATTAGTTTTAATGCTCGTTGTTGCCATTCCTGTAATTTGAGCTGATATTATATTTGTGGAGGCTGATTTCCTTTGAAAACAAAATAAGCCAGAGGAGACAGAATTGTGTTCAATTTAAATAAGGGTGAATTACAAAATAGATAAACATCAGACACTTTGAGAAAGTTGAAAATTGAAGCCAATCGCGTTCAGAGATTGGCTCACCCTAAGGCACAGCGTTTTCTAGAATAATAGGATGTGAGCTTCTGAAGTAGTTCCTTGTGTCTTTGTAGGGGTAGCGCCTGCTGCCGGATGTATCTTCCTACATCACTCTCCCTTCTCTGAAAGCCTCAGCTGATGTGTATTAGCTGAGAAATTGACTCAGCTTTTTGTTTCATGGTACTCATAGGTTTACCGTCAAAGAGCATGCTTGTAAGTAAGAATGGAGAAAACAAGACTCTGGCTGTTAATTCCCCCCAGCACCCTTTCAGTCAATATCAATCAGAATAGCCCATTTCATCACAGCCAGCCAATGAGCGGGAGAGAGCAGCCACCCCACTCTGCAGCAGATTCGTGCTGCATGAAGGGAAGTAACTAATGACACCTTCAGGACAGAACAGGTTGAAAATACAACCTGCTGGGTTATCAGTTAAGGGATCATTTGAACCTCAAAGGTGAAAAACTAAAAGAAAAAAAGAAGAGGCATAATGCCCCCAACAATCCATCTTATGTGAAAGCTATAAAATTTACTACCATCTATAGTTTCCATTTCATTTCTCAAAGTCATTCATAAGGCAATTCAATTCATAGATCATAATGACTGTGGTAGGATGTTCTGCCGACCTACTCTACTCGTTCCCACATGTGTGTGTCCATTTGTTTGCTGGTCCTTGTCAGCAAGATTTACACAATGACAAAGTCTGACTGCAACGGTAGAAATTTCCTGCCTGCAGAGACAAGGGATCACTACAATAAGAGGATCAGATCAAAGGGAGTTCAAAGAAATAGATTTCCCTTCAGAGAAAATCTTTCTAGGTCCTAAATCCTTGGTATGATTCAAACAAGGGAATAGAAATAACTGTAAGTGTGATGTCTAGGAGTGCTATAGAATTCATTATTGATATTGAGTGAATTCTCACTAATATTCAAATGAGCAATTACTAGCAAATTAATTTGTCTCCTTGGGCTACATGCTGTCACATTGCCACAACCAAGAAGATTCTTTATGCTTTAGTGTTGGGAGAGGCTATGTCAAAAAGATGTTTGGCAGCATCGTATCCTATAGAACCAATGAGAGAAAAAAATAGAGCCAGAGAGGTGTGTAGGGCCTGCATGGCTGAGCAGGCCCAGGAAAAAGCAAGTAACAGAGAGAGGTAGGGAAGCTCTCAGTTTTAATCAGCTGCTACAGCTTCTCTTGAACTAAGGAACCATATTTTGTCATTCCATCTAAAAATGTTTGTGGAACTAGGGATAAATAAAAGTCTAGTTTATTTGATGATCTAGCTAAAACCATATGCCAGGAAAACACAAACAAATGCCTTACATATGGATTAAATACTGTTATTAGATGGGATTTGCCAAGACAAATGCAAGTTTTTTCATTGGTTGCTTCCTTCTGCTAAATATAATGACTAGCAGACACTTGGTATTCATTAAACGTCAAATCAACTGACAATGGAAATATTGTTTGACCCTTTTGCCAATTAGAATAGGAAAGTTGATAAATCTGACCCTATAAAGAGGCTTTGTACGTACAAATTGCATGATTTTTTTGAACTTGCTGAGAATAGAAACAAGCTCTACGTATGGAGCACTATAATCCCTACTTTATCTCTTATCTGAGGAAGGGAACATAAACCTTTGGCATCGGCATCTTTTCTGCAGAATTCCATGAATCCACTCTGATACTGACTCTTTTTGTTTTTATGTAATTCTTTCTCCCATAGCAAAAAAAAAAAAAAAAAAAGAACTGATGTGTTAGAAAAGAAATCTACCTTGGTAAAACCAAAGTATTCCAATCTTTTTTCTTGCAGCCTCATATTTATGTTGCTGTTGTTGTCCAGAAGTTATTGTCTTCTTTACCATGAACAGTGGCATATGTTGCTCTTTTCCAAGGCTAGTGATGTGTAGCAGGATCCCCTCTCATGATTCGGAAAGCGGCAGTGAGCACAGCCCCCAGTCAGCCCTGTGATCATGAGGGGAGGGCAACACACAACAATGTTCCAGAAGGTATTCTCACCAGTGATTTGGGGATGTGGGTATTCAATAAATTACATAAGATATTTATCATTTTGTTACAGAGTTTTTCTATGCAAATCCTCTCCTATGTGACTATATCACTCAGACTAAAATAAATATCTGTTAAAATGCTTTTTGGAGGAAGGACAACAGGAGTATTAAGAAAGAACTTGAATGATCGTCACTTTTTATTTATTTGAAAGGCAGAGTTATAGAGAGGCAGAGACAGAGAGAGAGAGAGGTCTTCCATCTGCTGGTTCACTCACCAGATGACCACAACAGTTGGAGCTGTGCCAAACTGAAACAATAAGCCAGGAGCTTCTTCCAGGTCTCCCACGTGGGTGCAATTGTCCAAGGACATCTTCTACTACTTTCCCAGGCCCTAGCAGAGAGTTGGATCAGAAGTGAAGTAGCCGGGACTAGAACTGGTAAATATACGGGATACTGGCACTACAGGCAGAGGCTTTACCCACTATGCCAGAGCGCCAGCCTCAACCTACTATAATTTTAAAGGAACTCTACATAAAAACCACAAAACCAATCAATGTTGTAGACTACAAAAGATATTCCATGTCGTAGATAATTGAACAAGTAGTTTGTTTTTCCTGGTTATCATTTGTTGTGTTATATTTTCCTTCCAGAAACCTCGAGGCATTTAGTAAATAAGATTTTATAGTTATTCCCAAATAATCTGACCCAATTCATGGAATCTTCCAATTCCATGAAACCAAGGCATCTCATCCCTAATTAACCTGCATGTTTCTTTTCTCACCGGAGAATGCCATATAAATATTTTAACAGTGCTGGGCATGTTGTTTGAATGAGGTGACTATTAGTTTCCGTCAACTTGGCCTTGTGCCTTTCCCTTATTTATCGATTCTCTCCCTGTGATGCTGAAAGACTCCACATCCCTGGAATCTTTGCTACAGTTGGATTTGATCTGAGGGACTTAGGGCACAAAGCAGCAAACAAGTGAATGACTGAATAAATGAATGAATGGATGAAGGCAGAGTGGTCATCTCCATCTTAAGGCTGAGGCAGCCTCTGAAAGGCACAGTGAGGTCATGTGCCTGGCAGGAAGCCACACGCCACCAGGAGCAGCACCTGATCAAAACCAAGTTTATTTTCTTTGCTCTGTCCATTTAACTCTAATTTTTTACAATTCCTATAAAATACTAACATCAAAGAGCAAAAGAAAAAAAAGGAAAGCTAAATCACATACAATTAAATGGTTTTTAAAAAAAATGAATGGGATTTGCAAAGGATACTATGAGTAAGGATTTTGGGGTAAAATTTCCTTGGTAGGAAGTAAAAATATGTTTCTTAGTTACCAGATCTTCCTCTCCATTTAACAGATTCAGGAATACTTTTTGGTAATGCTCTCATTGGGGGTGGGGGCTATACCATAGAATACTGGGTATGCCCACTGTCTTCCTTTAAAAATATGTTTCCCTGTTGCCCACTACATTGCGACAAGTAAAGGAGAGGACGCTGGAAGGGATCCTACATGGTGACAGATACTCCATTGTTACATCGACGCCTGTACTTTTTAATTCATTTTTCTCCACATTTGGACAGGTCAGGAATAAATTTGATGCCCTATCTGTCGAGGGGCTTTTATTCAGGAATAGATATCCAAAGAATTTCAACGAGCATAAAATAAGAATAGTCTGCATTGTCTGAAACTCTGACTTGAAGGGTCCTAGCGGCGAAGAAAAAAGCTATTGAAGTCGCCTTGCCAAGGACAGTGCGGGACTGCCCTGCGTCCTGAGCTCTCTGCATCCCCTCTCCATCCGCTGCTCAGATATTCATGACTCGTTGCTTCTTCCAGCCTGGCGTTCTCTCTCCCTCTGCCTCTCTCGCGCGGCTCCCCCTCCCGCGCTTCCCTCCCTCAGGCTTCTGCTCCTTCGTACTCCTCTCCGCTGCCTAACTACAGCTCCCACTGGAACTTGCACAATCAAAAACAGCTCTGCTCTCCGGCACCTCCGGCAGCGCATCACCTGGAGGAGCGCGGCTCGCTCCCGCTCCCGCAGCCGCAGCCGCGCAGCCAGGTAGCCGGGGGCGGGCAGGTACCCTCGTCGGTTCGGTGCTGCCAGAGCATCTCCCGGGGTAGGTGGCCGATTCCCGCCGCCCGCCCCCCACCCCCGACGCGGGGTCCTGCAACGGGGATGCTGACCCTTCGGGGCAACGATGGAGAGAGAAAGATCACTGCCGGTGGCCACTGAACGTGGGGAGAGGCTGCGGCAGTCGCCGGCGCTGCAGAATGTGTGAGTGAAGGGAGCCCCGCCAGATTGCCCATCGCCCTCGGTCTTCACTCACTGTCCCCAGGAGGGGACCCCGGGAGACAGATGCACTAACCAGGCGGTGCCACCCTGGATCTATAACTGTGAATGCCCCACTGTGGAAGATGGTAAACAAAGACATGAATGGATTCCCAGTCAAGAAATGCTCAGCCTTCCAATTTTTTAAGAAGCGGGTAAGGACAGGTTGTGCTTCCTCTCTTTTGTTTTCTGTGCTCCTCTTGAACGCTTCTGAATGCTTGCCTGAGGTACCCCTAAGGTTTCCTGGCTGAGTCCTCAGTGACAGCCGGGCTCCTGCTAGCAGCGGTCAAGTCCCCAACTCTACCAGTGCCTTGATTCACGCGGGTTGGGGTGGGGTGGGGTGGGGGGCTGCCAGGAAGAGTTGCATTGGGAGGAGGGGGCTGGGCTGAGGTGCCCAAGAAAGGATTTGAGCTGACAAGGGAGATGTCTCCATCAAAGCCCCTAGGAAGATTACAGGGGCAGTTTAAACAGTCTTGGCTTGTGCACAGTTGTGGGTAGTAATTTAGGCAGGGGCTGGTGGAGTCCCTGGCTTTCTCTTGATCTTTGAAGGGTCCAACTTTCCCACACCCTTCACTCACCCCCTGCCGCATCATCACCTCTATCCCTCAAAAGCAGCAGCTTCCAGTGTCCCAAGTCCTTGCAGCTGGTAATTTGCTGGGTCTCTATCTGTGGGCATAAATAGCAAAGGACTAGAGTGACCTTTTGCAGATATGATGGAATCCGGCATTTCAAGTTGCTTCAGTTTTGCTTGGTGTGCTGCCTCATTTTCTTGTGTTTCTCTTTAAGAGAGAGTAAGGGGTGACCTGCATTTGAATGACAATTCAGGCTTATGCTGCTGTATGTGGTTATTGCTTACATTCCTTGTTTGTCTATTCATAGCAGGAGTATTAATAATGCTTCCTCAGTTGTAAATGAGCAGGAAACATTTTCTTGTCTTTTTTGTGTGCTTCACAATGAACTCAGTTCTTTGTAATGGCCACACTGGTGGTCTGTATAGATCTGCAGATTTTTACACCAGTGGGAGGGAAGAATTGAAGGATTGTTAAGGACTAGTGACTGACATCCTTAGGGAGAATATTTCTTCAACAACAGAAACATCCTGTGGTCCCTGGCTGCCCCGGACTATTTAATACCCAAGGGCACTTCCATTAATATGGTTCTCTCCATTCATTCTTCCTTGCCTTCATTCAGGTCCTTTCAGTGTCATGCCTGAAGCCCAGCCCTTCAGTTAACTCACCAGCAGAACATAATGAATTACAGGCTGGGCTGGACTACCTCCTGCACCAAGTGGGCAAGCTGGGAAGATAGGGCTGGATACGTGGACAGCCCAGCCTGTCAGGTCCCAACCAGAGGCTGAGCAGAGCCTCCCACACACCTTGAGGGAGCAAAGGCCTCCCCCTGAACTTCCTGGGCCAAAACACATGCACTGAAACCAAAACACAACCAGCTCCGGGAGCTGGGGTACCAGGTGAGGTCCTGCACTCGTGGAGTCTGCAGACTGAATGGCAGCAAGTCAGCACAACTTCTCAGAGCTCCACAGTGATGCTTAGCTTTTCCCATCAACTAAAATATTTTTCCAAGGGGAGGGACCTTTGTGAAGACCAATTTCCATCAACAAACAATTTTGCTAATAAAAATACCATAATCCATTATTCAGTAGTTAAACTCCCTACTTTATTTTAATGAATGATTTTGTCTGATAGTCTTGGAGGTATTGTAAAGCCCCTCCATCAAGTATCCATTAGTCACCAAGTAACTGTCACGTAGATTTTTTAAAAAATTGTCTCTTATGTTCTTTGGTATCGAAATATACCAACAGAAATATTAATTTAACATTTGATTTCCTGTTGCTTAAAAACGTAATTTACCGATGGAATTCAGTTGATGCTCCTGAAGATCTTGAATTTTGGGAAAGCTAAAGCAAGGTATCGATGTCCTACGTGATCTTATGAGTACATGCGAAGAGAACGTAGTTTGCACCAACATAACCTGGAGGCAGCGTCGTCTGCCTTCAAACCTGGCTCTAGCAGTTGCTGAAGGTAGGATCAGAGATGCCCCAGCTGCTCTGCTCCTTATCCTTCAGGACTCCCGGGGAGAAGGTGACTTTGTGTCAAGTCATCAACAGACCCGGGGTGAATCCCTTGATTCCTGTCTACTTTGGCTTCTTGTACAAACTCTATGTTCTAAATGTCCATTGAAGTTTGGACTGTGACTTTACTTTTGCTTTTTTCTTAGTTTTTGGTTTTTAATTATACAACTAAAATGTAAGTTAATGTGAAAAGCATAAAATAGTACCCAGGTCTATCTTGCCTCCTCCCCCATCTTCTTCCCTTTTCCAGAAGTGACTGTGGTCATGTTGGTGTTCATGTTTTCTCAGGCCTCTCCTACGCATTCACATCCACATCCCTGTACCATCACACCTTTGTTGGCTGCTAACAATAATCCGTTTGCCTATATTCTGTTGTTGAAGTTCTGTACATTTCTGCACTTTTTTTTTAACCTAGCTAGACAATCTCTTAGCATGAAACTTTGTCCAGTGTCCGCATAGAGCCTAGGTTAGAACACACTAAAAAGACTGAGTTTTGAACTCAAATCTGATTGCAAAAGGCTTACATAGTGCTTGCTCTGCCTCTAAGACATTCCAAAGAGAGTTAAAAAGCCACCAAGAGAGTAGAGATGATCTGCCATTGGAGCTGTCCACCAGTCCCCGTGTATTAGTGCTGACTGCGCTGCAGACGCTACAGCCAAGTGCTGTCTGTGGATTACCCCCACAGCAAGCTTACGAAGTAAGACAAATTATACCAGAGAGATTAGACAACTAGCCCAAGGTCACATAACTGAAAAGTGGCAAAGCTAAAATTTAAACCTTAACTGACCCCAAACTGGTATTTTTAATGCAGACTTCTCAATTCCAACCAGTCTACTTTATCCCTTTTTATTCCATAGCATGCTTTCTTTTTTCTAAATGAAATCTTCATGCCTCCATAACAGTTTATAAAGATTATAAAGGCGGCCGAGCTACAGCAGACAAACCTCTCGAAACTCTGTCCTTGCTCTCAGCATGACAATGATTTGAGGTAGCTTCGGAGATCCAGATTCCAGGAACGGAATCTAAAGAAAGGCAGGCTTGGTGCTAGCTCCACAAAACCCTTTGGATTTATGCTTTTCAAAGCTCAACTAAATCAGCTTAATTTCACTTAGCTGAGAATTGCTGCACTAAACTAGATAAGAGTCCCACTTTCCTTTTCTATGTGCTAATGATAAATTAGCATTAGATAGGTATGAATTATATTTTATCCTTAGAGTCTCCAACAATTCATTTGAGATGAATGAAAAATGCCCTTATCAGTTTTATTCCAACAATGGAGGAGCTTTAAAAGTTATCTGTCCTATTAAAAGTAATCCATTCCCAGGGATTTAAAGATTTGTTATGGCCCAAATTCTTACATAATGACTCAGAAAACACAAACAAATGACATTGTCTCCAACTTGATAATCCTTTTGGGAATACACTAGGTATGTGAAAAAAAAATTCTATAGCCACGATTACATTACCCTTTGTAAAATTTCAAAGGAGATCTAGCTGCCTAGAATTCTGGATTTGGAATGAACCACCAAAATCCCTTCATTGACTTCCCTGTTTCAAAGATGGGAAACTGAGTGTCTGGACCAGCAATCTACACCGATTAGAGTGGGTCAGCCTCGTGTTTCCAGTTCTCACTACCGGATCTTCATTATGCTATCAAATTAGTCTAGTGCTTACTGCCTCATTTAAGCATGTTTTTAAACAAATAGAGTAGGAACAAAATACACTGTTTTGTCCTCGTGGAGCTAATTGCCTAGTGACTGCTAAGTTTGACAAGACCCTTCTGTCTTGACTCAGTATTTCATGCTTATGTGCATTTGGGCAATTCCTTGTGTTGTCCCTTTATAATAGCATCTTTTATAACAACTCTCCCTTATATAGCACTAATCTTCCCGGGCACTGTTTTAACAGCTTTAAGTATATTGCACACTTAATCTGCACATACGGAAAACCTGTTACCTTATTTTCACCGATGAGGAGACAGGTGCACTGAGGTTGAGGAACCAACGCTCAGTCTACAGCGAGTGTGTGGCAGAATCAGGGTTTGGATCCAAGCCCCAAGTTCCAGAGTCCATGTACCTTAAACCACATGCACCCCCGCCCCCTGTGATGTGAAACAAACTAGAGTGCAGGTGAAAAAAATGAGAAGCTGTGACTGGCCTGGCTTCCTCCTTTTTCTGGCAATCATGGGGAACAAAGGAAAGGATTTCAACCTGCTGTTCACTCTAGCAGAGCTGAGAAATGAAACCAAGCTCCTCTCGAGGGGCTATTCTTCAGAAATGTTCTATAGACAGCGTCCTTTACCATTACAGTTCTATTAAAGAGCCTCTTCTTGCGGAAAACCCTGGATGTCCTCTCGGAAGCATGGCATTCATTGAGCATTTACAATGGGCCAAGCAGTCCTCAAAGCACTGCCCTTGTGAAACCCTCACAATCATCTCATTGTGCCCATTTTATAGCCAAGCAAACTGAGGGTCAGAGAGGTTAAGTAACCTATTGATGGTCATAGAGCTGGGAAGAGGTGTAGCCAGAATTTAAATTCTAGCAGTCAGTCTTTTTATCTGCATCACTGCTGAGATACTACAGTGATGGCTTTCCCATTGGATGTTACACGTGGGAAGACAAGCCAGAGAGGATTTCTGTTCTTTTGGTTAGGGTCAGGGCTATGGATGGAGGTATTTACCAGGTGACCTCTGAGGACATTAAGGGATGCTTTCCAGCAAATCAGAAACCTGCCTTGGATTTCTCCAGGATATATTGGATCATGCATCCTGGAACCATGGTGGGGACTTCAGTGCCTTCTGGTGTATTTTCTTCAGGAGTAGCTGAGGTCTGAGCTGTTGTAGTGCTTCCCATGCATGCTCCTACAGCACAGCACGTGGCCCCATTCCTCTGCACTGTAATGTTAGGACTGTTTGCTCATCTGAAGCTCCCACTGGGTGGAGAGGTTGTTAAGAGAACTGGTTACCTTGCTCCTCATATCTCTTACTCATCAAATCCTACTTGTTGAATGGAATAATGCATAAACGAGTGAAAGAATCCTCAAGTGACTTGTCACTGTCATTGTCTTCCTATCCTTCCTCCTTTTTGCTGGAAGCAGATCAATAATTTGGAGTCTCATCTATTTTAGTTCTCTGTATGTTTGGACGTGGGGTAGATATAAATTAAGACTTTGACAACTAACTTAAATCTGACCCAAAGATAGATTGTTACTACCCTTTCACAGCTGGCAAATGCTTAGTGAATCTTGACCTCAGCCTGTTTGCTGAACTAATGCCCGGACTACATTTTCTTTCTATGATGCTTTTCCTATCAGACCAAACAAGACAAATATGATAGTGATTCACTGACCTCTTTGTACTTTATATTAACAAAAAGAACTAACTTTATTACCACACTATATTTCAAATTATTATTCTTCCTCATTTTTCAATGTGGTCTTAGAACACAGATGTGAAGAAGAGTTTGAACTCAAGATGCGTTTTCCTCTTTGGCTCCTAAGTCTTAAAGAGTATTGGATTGGAGCAGAATGAGCTTGGCTGATAGGCTTTGTTTGTCCTGGGGAGTTAGTCCCCATTACCAGAGAATGCAGATGATGAGTGTCTTCACTAAATAGATGTATTATGACCCCAGCAGCTTGCAAGAAAGTCCCCATGGTGCCTACTTGCTCTGCTAAAGTACATGGGAAAGATTTTGGATGAAGAGTGTACCAGAGATCCTTGAAACTCTGTTCCATTTATTTTTCAATGTTTATTTATTTTCATCCTCTTGAAAGGCAGAGAGACAGAGACAGAGAGATCTTCCATCTGCTGGTTGTACTCCATAAATGCCCAGAACAGTCAGGGTCGGGCCAGGTCAAAGTCAGGAGCCAGGATTCCATCCAGATTTCCCATGTCAATGGCAGGGGCCCAAGCACTTGACCCATCTGCTGCCTCCCAGGCTGCAGCAGCAGGAAGATGGATTGGAAGCAGAGGAGCCAGGACTTGAACCCACACTCTTATATGGGATGCAGGTGTCCCAAGGGGCAGCTTAGCCCTCTGCACCATGCTAGCCATTCCTGCTCCATTTTTAAAAGAACTGATGTTTGTACCATATACATCAGTGGAATAAAGGTATTTGGAGCTTACCATACTTCATGATCTGTAAGTGCTCAACAAAGTAAAGCAAAGCTAAAACAGAGAGGAGGAAGTCATCCAAAAGTACGTTTGTCCCCAGTAGATTTCCGATTGTGAAAGCATGAAGGGAAGAACAGTAATGGAAACTGGATCAATAACAAAGTTAAATTAGTTATTTAGGTCAACTTAAAGATAGTTTACTAGAGTAAGCATTATGGGAGCATATTTTTAAAGTGTAGTTGTTGTTATAGATACAAGTTAATTTTTTTAAGATGTGAGTTCGAGAAGCTAAATGGTAGATATCAACATCACTAACACGGGCAAAGAGGCCCGCCTGCCATGCTGGCTGCTGTTTCCTTCCTGCTATGGAAAGCTGGGGCTCCTTGACTGGGTGTGGTGTCTCTACGCCCCGTCAGTGTGAGGGTGCAGACTTTTCCCCTCACTGTGGGCATGAAGAAGCTTCACAGGGCAGTTTCCCCCGAGGGTTTAGCTGAAGGCATAGGCGCTCCTGCTAGAGATCAATATCTTCCTCTTGAGAAACCGAACTCTGGAACTTAGCCTCAGAGTGTCTTTGTGACCAGAAGGATAGTTGTGGCCACCTGCCCTGGTCCTTGCTCTAAGAGCAGGTTTACCCAGCAAGCGGCCAGGTTTCTCTGGCAGAGTGCTCAGTGATGCTGGCAAATTTATAAAAGATTATATGAGGGAGGAGGAGGAAGAAGTGGAGGAGGAAAAGGAGAGAGGAGAAAAAAGGAGAGGAGGAGGAGGCAGGCTAGGTGCTGCCTTGGCTTGCTCCTGCAGCTGCTCCAGCATTTGGAAAAAGAGTTACAGTTATAGTTTGTTTACTCTCACATCTATTTCTTTGCAGCATTCTGAAACGATTTCGTGAGTATTTACGACAAAGGGAAATGAAAATCAAGGATGTAAGTAGAGCAAAGAGTGTAGGAGAATCTTCCATTCGGTACTGCAAGCTGACAAAATATTACTCTAATTGCTTTCCTGAGCCTGCTGTGGCATTTTTCTAAGCAGCAGCCAATTAGTGACTTTGACAGCATTGTAGCCACCTTGGCCCCTTTTCCTTCCTGGGTCAGGCATTCACCCAAAATGCCATTTGTTGGGGAGATGTCTGGTCCTGTGAGATGTGTGTGAGTCTGTGTGTGGCCCTTTCCCCGGCTCCTTCTCTATGTGTGGTGTGTTTGTGATCTGGGAAGGGTAAGCTCACAGAAAAACAAAAGAAACCCCCCTGAAATGCAGCACCCAGGGGCTGCAGGAGCACTGTGCTGTGTCCGGGTCCATTCCCGGGAGGTGAGCCAGCACACAAGACCTTGACAGCTGGAAGACTTCAGTGTCTAGAAATAGCAAGACGGGAAATATTCCCCAAATAGAAAAAACACATTTAGATTCGAGTCCCCATAAGATCAGAATTAAAATATGCCAAGGAGGGAGAGAAATGAAAGTTGGTAATTTGAGGATTAGAAATCAATCTGTATTTACAATGTTTATTATTCATAAATATAAACTTTGTGAAAACTGGCTGAATTTCCTTTGAAGTTTGTATCTTTCTGGACCAGTACTTATTAGGGTTATATTATAGGGGAAAAACCACAGGGAAGAAGGTTGTGAGGATTTAGCTTCCCAGGTGGATGAAAAGATCAGGATGGGAAAAAGCAGCAAAGCAGTGGACATAGTGTAAAAATAGAGACATTCAAAAAGGACTCTCTGTAGACAAGCAAATGACTTCTCTAAAACCCATCCTGAGGACAGGACTTTGTCGGTCTTGTTCATACTTCTGTCTCTGTGCCTGGTACACAGTAGACACAATAATATGGTTGACGAATCAAAAGGGATTTAACCAGGTCAGGCATGTCACACAGCAGTTGAGTAGCTGCTTGGGATGTTGGCATTCCACACTGGATGCCTGGTTCAAGTCCCAGCTCCTCCACTTCCGATTCATCTTCGAGTTTTTGTGCACCCTCAAGGCAGCAGATGATGGCTCAAGCATATGCATCCTATTACCCCTGTGGGAGATCTGTCTGGAGTTCCAGGCTTCTGACTTTGAGTTGATCCAGCCCTAGCTGTTGTAGGCATGTAGGGCATGATTCAAAAAATGGAAGATCTCTCCATGTGTTTTCCCATATCCCTCTCTCTCCCTTGAAAATAAAATGAAAATTTAAAAACAGAATTAACTGAGGGGTTTGGGGAAGAGACATCACATGTAACTATAACATTATTATTTGGTTAACTAGAGAATATTAATGAAGAGAAGAAGTAAAAATTTAAAGAAAAACTTGAAGTGATTTCCATTACTTCCAAGTAATGCTGTTTTGACTTTCTAATACATAAACATGAAGAAGAATAAAAAAAGAATGCTTAATAAATTAATATTCTCAAAAGTAGCTAACGAGGTGACATTTTTTGATTGGTTAGGCTTTGTGGAAAATACTGAGCCCTAAAGTGGGCTCTATTTTGATGATTAATTTGAAATTCATATATGAGGATAGATGTGAATAACTTTTTTAAAAAATATCCTCAAAATAATTTGGAAGGCTTATTTTGTGAATGCCTATATCTTTTGCATCAGTTTTACATGATTAACAAGAAAAGAGCAACAGAAATATTAATGATTTCTCAAAGAATATGTCTAAAGCAATTATGAAGCTTAAAAGGTTAAGAGATATTAAATATATCCAAAAAAAGAAGTTCATTACAGAACTCCTAATTCACTATTTCCAGAAACTGTCTTTGATTTTTATAGGGAAATGGAGGTTGTATTAGTTTGTTGGGGCTACTGCTGACAAAGGGCTATAAGCTGAGTGCTCCAATACCAGAAATCTGCTGACTCACAATGCCAGCAACAGCTGGAGGCCACAGGTCTGAGTTCAAGGTTGCCAGAAGGTTGGTCTCTTCTGAGGCTATGAGAGAAGTGTCTTTCTCTTTGGCTCATGGATAACCATTTTCTCCTGTGTCTTCTTCCCATCTTCTCTTTATGTCTGTCTGTCCAAATTTCCCTTCTCTGACACCAGTTATGCTGGAGTAGGGCTCACCTAACTAACTGCATTTGAACCTGATTACCTCTATGGCAGTCCTCTCTCCAAGTAAGGTCACATTCTTAGATACTGGGGTTAGGACTTCAATATACAAATTTGGGAGGGACACAAGTGATCCCATTACAGATTTTCCTCTCCCTAACCACAGAAGTCCCATTTATGGCTGAAAGGGAACATCTTCAATTGGATAGATTCTAAGGTAGCATCTTTCACTTTGTTAAAATTAGCAAGTTCTGTGAAATATCAAATATTACTAAAAACCCCTCTGTGTTGAGTCCCAGAGGGAACAGAGATGGGTTTCCTCTCACACAGAACATGTTCTTTCAAAAAAGAAAGAAATGTGATAGACAGATGTGAGTAGGGCTTGGAGGGGGGAGTGTTGTTGTTACATGTTATATAAGAGGTTAAGGGGGTAGATGTCTAATATTGCATTTAAGAGCTTACAGTTAAATAATAATCTATAAGCAGTTTTCTCCAAAGAACAGTAATATAATTGCCTTCTATTACAACCACTTGACCCCAAAGATTAAATGTTACGTATACAGGGCTTTAGTTATCAGCTTTGGCAAAGCAGTCAGATCTAATTTATTTGTCTATTAGTCAACTTTTACGTAAAAGGCGGGCACCTCCTCTGCATGGCCACTAGTAAGATAGTGTGGTCATGGCTAATGATCGATCTGGAACACAGAGAACGCATTGTGTCAGCCACTTGCGATTAACCCTTGGCAACCAACCTCAGTAAGGTGGGATTTCAGAATGTGTACATTATTTTTCCTCTTATAACTTGACAGTTATTGCTTGCATTGTACACTTCTTTCTTTTCCAAAACTCAGAGCAAAGGACATTTCTCATGTGTCTTCCTTCAGAATTCAGGTTTGAATGAAGGCTGAACTCCTCCCCAGCCCCTTTATTCTTTAGCATCATCCATAGCCAGTGATCTGAGCGCCTTTATGAGTCAGCATTATGGTGGTAAGAGGGTGTAAGAATCCTAAACTTGCTTGCCTCTCCCTAGCCCCTCCCCTTTCCTCAGAAACTTTGATTATCCCCCCCCATCGTATACTCTTTATAGCTCCCTTTACTTTTTATCAGTGACACCTGCCAGATTGTAATTAAATATTGCGATGACAATTTAATGACTGTTCTCAAAGCTAATCAATGTCCCCTTGGACTATGATCTCTAGGAGGGCAGGGCCCTTCCTTTTTTTTTTTTTTTTTTTTTTTTTTGACAGGCAGAGTGGACAGTGAGAGAGAGAGACAGAGAGAAAGGTCTTCCTTCTGCCATTGGTTCACCCTCCAATGGCCGCTGCGGCCAGCGCACCACGCTGATCCGAAGCCAGGAGCCAGGTGCTTCTCCTGGTCTCCCATGGGGTGCAGGGCCCAAGCACTTGGGCCATCCTCCACTGCACTCCTGGGCTATAGCAGAGAGCTGGCCTGGAAGAGGGGCAACCCGGACAGAATCCGGCGCCCCAACTGGGACTAGAACCCGGTGTGCCGGTGCCGCTAGGCGGAGGATTAGCCTATTGAGCCGCGGCGCCGGCCTCTTCTTTGTTTTTTACATACAATTCTACTCTCCAGGCCTGGCTCCTTGAGGGTTACCAATAAGTACTAACTGGAACCAAAAGACAAAAGATGGTGACATGCTGAGGCTGGTGTTGTGTTGTAGCAGGTCGAACTGCCACTTGCAATGCCAGCATCCCATAAAAGAGCACCCCCTTGGAGTACTCACTGTTCTGCTGCCAATCCAGCTTCCTGCTAATAAACTTGGGAAGGCAGTGGGAGATAACCCAAGTACTTGGACATTGCCACTCATGTTGGACACCCTGATGAAGTTCTTGGTTTGGGCCTGGTCCAACCCCCACCCCCACGCCAGCTGTTGCAGGTATTTGAGGAATGAAGCAGGAGATGGAAAATTCTCTTTCTCTTCTCTCTCCCTCCCCTTTCTCCTCCCCCTTGCCATTTCTCTGCTTTTCAAATAAATAAATGATGACATTCTGATTTGTGAGGTGGGGAGTAGAAGTTAATTAATTAATTTATTTATTTTTAATTTTTTGCCAGGCAGAGTTAGACAGAGAGAGAGAGAGAGAGAGTGAGTTATAGACAGTGAGAGAGAGACAGAGAGAAAGGTCTTCCTTCCGTTGGTTCACTCCCCTAATGGCCGCCACAGCCTGAGTTGCACTGATCTGAAGCCAGAAACCGGGTGCTTCCTCCGGGTCTCCCATGCGGGTGCAGGGCCCAAGCACTTGGGCCATCCACCACTGCCTTCCCGGGCCACAGCAGAGAGCTGGACTGAAAGAGGAGCAACCGGGACTAGTACCCGGCGCCCCAACTGGGACTAGAACCGGGGCTGATGGCACTGCAGGCAGAGGAGTAGCCAAGTGAGCCACGGCGCCACCGGCCTGAGGCGAAGTTAATTTTAACACCTACCTAGAAACTGAAAGTCCTTTTGTCTTATTCTGCTTGGCTAGTGGTTAAATTCCATTCCCTGAGACACATTTGTATTTTAAAGAATATCTCTTTTGAAATCATTGTCTCTTCCATCATTTACGGCCCCCTGTGAAGAGATCTGTGCAATAAACTGCTCTAATAATTTAGCGGTAGGTTTAAGATTTTTCTTTTCTGAAGGAAGTCACATTAGTATGATATAATCTCCTAGTGCATAATCCTCAGAACCTCAGTTGCCAAGAAACTCAAAACTAAATTTAAAGGTAAAATTCAGGAAGCAACTCAGACAAATCTTTAGAAATAACTTCTGATGGTGAATTTAGCTTTAATCTTGTATTTCTGTTTTAACTTTCCTGTCATGTGTATTACACTGTAAACTGCTTCAGTTAGCTGTCTCAGGGGCCCGGTCCTGTGGCTTAGTGGATAAAGCCACTGCCTGCAGTGCTGGCATCCTATGTGGGTGCCGGTTCCAGTCCTGGATGCTCCACTTCTGATCCAGCTCTCTGCTATGGCCTGGGAATGCAGTAGAAGATGGACCAAGTTCTTGGGCCCCTGCACTCATGTAGGAGACATGTAAGAAGCTCTTGGCTTTGGAGCTCCTGACCCAGCTCAGGCCGTTAGGCCATTTGGGGAGTGAACCTGCAGATGGAAGACCTCTCTCTCTCTCTCTCTCTCTCTGTCTCTCTCTCTGTGTGTGTGTGTGTGTCTGCCTCTGTTTCTCTGTAACTCTGCTTTTCAAATATATAAATAAATAAACTTAAACAATCTATAAAAGAAAGCATAAAGCAACTATCAAAGATAGTTCTAAATGTTAAAAGATCATCATTATGCCGATGCATTACTATGGTGATACAACAGACACAAAAGGAATGTAGTTCTGAACTATCTGAGGGCATTTCAAAATGTATGACAAGATGGAGCGAAATGCTAAGATTATTTTGGTGCAAATAACAATTTAAATACAGGCAGGGCTTTATTTCATAGTGCACATTTTCTATGAACTTTTTGAAGACCCCTGGTAATTCTTTACTAGATTTCCATTTTGAAAATGCTTGCTGCATAGCAGATGACATTAACCACAGAACCAGAGCTAATTTTTAAGCCATAGGTTTATTACCTCAGATGGACAACATAAGCCATCTAGACACAGAATATAACTATAGGAATGTTTTCTGCTTGTGTCACCAAAAGAAGAGTAATGTACTAAATTCCCATTACCTATTGTTGCGTAACAAGCTACCCAAAATTTGGAGATCCGAACCAACTACAATTATTTGCTGGATTAAGAATGGTTCATTTGGATGGTTCTGCACCCACTGATGCTGCCTTGGTCTTGGCCATGTTCGCCTGAGAGAACTTTACTCCTGTGTGTCTCAGTGGCCTCTTTCTCCGGGTGGTGTGGTTTCCTTATAACATTGTCACCTTGAATACTCAGATATCTTAGATGGCTGCTGGCTTCAAGCGAAAAGGCAAAAGATACAGTTCGTATAAGGCCAAGTCTTGGAAATTATACAAAGTCATTTCCTCCACATTTTATTCATCGAAAGAAGCCGCAGGCCCAGCCCACATTCAAGGGGAGGGGGAATAAACTCCACCTCTCTGTTGGAAGAGTGGCAAGGGGAAAATATGTGGAAGCTTCTATTTGTTCCACTAAAACAAAGCATAATTTTCCAAATTGTATCCAGCTGTACTGAATTTATCTAAGCTGTTTTCAAAATGAAAATATCTGATGGAATGGATAAGTCACTACGTGGGGTGACTGCAGCCCATCTCTGAGGACACGGTTAAAGTCCCAGTTGCTCTGCTTCCCACCCGACTTCCTGCTAATGCACACCCTGTGATGAAACACAGCCCTTGGGTCCCTGGCACCCCCCTGGGAGACTTGGATGGAGTTTTGTGCTCCTGGTTTTGGCTTGGCTGTTGTGAGCATGTGGGGAAGGAACTAATCGATATATGATCTCTGTTTCTCTCATTTCCTTTCTCTCTCTCTCTCTCTCTCTCTGTGTGTGTGTGTGTGTGTGTGTATGTGAAAACAGATAAATAAAAAAATTTAAAATAAACAAATATAGTGGTCGGCATTGTGGAGCAGTGTGTTAAGCCACTGCTTGCAACACCAGCGTCCCATGTCAGAGCACCAATTTGAGTTCCGTCTGCTCCACTTCTCACCCAGCTCCCTGCTAATGCACCTGGGAAGGCAGTGTATAATGGCCCAAGAACTTTGACCCCTGCAACCCATGTGGAAGACCTGGATTGAGTTCCAGGCTCTAGGATTCTCACTGGGCCAGCCCCAGCAGTTGTAGCTGTTTGTGGAGTGAATCAATGGATGGAAGATCCCTCTCTCTCTCTCTCCCTGTTGTTCTGCCTTCAGATATTAAATAAATAAACATTAAATATATAAATATTTAAGATAAATAAATAGTAAATAAGATAAAAATATTTTAATGACCCTAAAGAAGCAGAAGCACCCAGACTCTCCCAGGAGAGAGATGTTAAGGCCTGCTAACTAACATGAGATCAGAAAAACCTGATTGGATTCTTAACTACATTGCTTTCTAATTTGACAATATTGAGCAAGGTATTTGATATCCCTAAGCCTTTTGGCTTATTAAAAATGGGTCTAATGATAACACAAGGCTTGCAGAACTGTCTGGAGGGTTAAATAACATAATTCACATAATAATAAATAATGTGTGTACCAGTGTCTGGTGCATACTTAGCACTCAAAACATGTGAAATATTATCAGGACAGACCTCAGAACTCTAACCTACATTTACAGCTTACCTTTCCAAATTTTCCTTTTCTTTTTTTTTAATATTAAAGAAGAGGAAATGGTTTATTACCCTGCTCTAATCAGTACACATTTTAGACATATCATG
Organism: Oryctolagus cuniculus; assembly: GCF_964237555.1. Taxonomy (NCBI): domain Eukaryota; kingdom Metazoa; phylum Chordata; class Mammalia; order Lagomorpha; family Leporidae; genus Oryctolagus; species Oryctolagus cuniculus. The sequence continues at coordinate 34,597,284 of NC_091436.1, forward strand.
AAATGTCACTCTATAACCTGTAAATATGTACAATTATAGCGAATGAAAATTTTTAAACGATAACATGGATTTTTCACAAACTTTTCTGAGTTGCCCTCAAATAGACAACTTTTCACATATTACTGCTGTGAACAGACAAAAAAAAGATATGCAATGTAAACTCTTTAAAGTATTTCTAAAATTTCTTCACAAACAGAACCTGCTGGAATCGTCTGCCTTTTCCCACTCAGCATCGTCCTCTGTGCCATCAAGGTGGTTGATGATGCAGCATTTCCTCAAAGAGTGACTCACTGTAGTCTGTAGGAGTTTCTTCCAAATTGCTTCCAAGCTGCAAGTTTGGATCTGAGGATTTCTCGCTTGGCCTTATCTTGGCAAGACTGCCTTTCCCAGGTGGGAGCTGATGGCTTAGAGGCAGAGGGAGCCGGCAGCATGGCCGGGGGCAGTGGCATATCTGTCCTCTGTCCTTGCTGCCCCAGGGAGTCTCTGTTCTGTTCTGTCACTTTTCGTTGAAAATTTCTCTTTTTTTTAATTTTATTTTTTTATTTTTTGATAGGCAGAGTGGACAGTGAGAGAGAGAGACAGAGAGAAAGGTCTTCCTTTGCTGTTGGTTCACCCTCCAATGGCTGCCACGGCTGGCCAGTGCACCGCGCTGATCCGATGGCAGGAGCCAGGTACTTATCCTGGTCTCCCATGGGGTGCAGGGCCCAAGCACCTGGGCCATCCTCCACTGCACTCCTGGGCCACAGCAGAGAGCTGGCCTGGAAGAGGGGCAACCGGGACAGAATCCGGCGCCCTGATTGGGACTAGAACCCGGTGTGCTGACGCCGCAAGGCGGAGGATTAGCCTAGTGAGCTGCGGTGCCGGTCGAAAATTTCTCTTAATCAGTCTCCTGGGAGTGTGGTCCTTCCTTTGTTTTCCCAGTATCTTTCTGTGGCTGAGGTCAGTGTGGCTCCTCACTATTCAGCCATCTTGGATTCCTTCTCTAAACTTTTTCTTATGGCATAAATTGTGATTTTATTTATGAGTCTACTTATAAACATGCTTTTAGAAAATCTCCTTGCTTTGGGAATATATAACTAAAGGTTATTTCTCAAAAGACCTGTCAGTCATCAAACGGGTTAATACTTTTATTATTTAATAGTTTCCATAGGCTCAGGAACTAGCGGACATAATTTATATTCTACAGATACTTGTCCCAAGAGCAATTTCAATGATCTGGCTTTAGTGCTGAACTAGTAACTCATTTGTACTGGATCTCATTAAATCAAATAACACCAAATTACACTGCTGTTTTAGTTACATGTGTACCAGACGCTGAGGGAGAAAGAGATACTCAAGGACATATGTCTAACATATATAATCAGTTATCGACAAGATTCTACCTAATTTTTTTTTTTTAACAGGCAGAGTGGATAGTGAGAGAGAGAGACAGAAAGGTCTTCCTTTGCCATTGGTTCACCCTCCAATGGCTGCCGCGGCCAGCGCGCTGCGGCCGGCGTACCGCACTGATCCTAAGCCAGGAGCTTCTCCTGGTCTCCCATGGGGTGCAGGGCCCAAGGACTTGGGCCATCCACCACTGCACTCCCTGGCCACAGCAGAGAGCTGGCCTGGAAGAGGGGCAACCGGGACAGAATCCGGCGCCCCGACCGGGACTAGAACCCGGTGTGCTGGCGCCGCAAGGCAGAGGATTAGCCTGTTGAGCCACGGCGCCGACTGATTCTACCTAATTTAATGAGTTGAATACAAACATGTGTCTTCTTATCTGCCTTGTGCCGTCCAGCCAAGACTTGAAATCTATTTAAAATTCAAGATCATCATCCATGGAATGTTCTTTAAAACCCCTTTCTTGTTCCTTGTTCTCTAAAATATTTCTCTTTAAAGGCCCCGGATGTCTATTGGAAGGCACTCCTTCCTTGTCTTGTCTCCAACGCTAAGACCACACTTTCATTCTGTGCTTGCTCTGTCCTACGGGCACTTCTCCATCCTTACCTTAACGTGCCCTGGTTCGGCTTGCCTTCCTGTAGCCCCTCAGCTGTAGCCTCTGTGACATACCTCTATTCAAGTTCACCTCCTGTTTTTGGGTAGTTTCTCAGTTTCCTTTCAGGCTCTTCCTAATCTTTCTTTCCCTAAAATGCATGTGGCTGCAGCCCAATGCTTGGCCAACCAGCTTTTTACCATCTCTTCCTGTCCTTTCCCTCCAACCTTGGTTCTTCAACAGTCTTCACTTTCCTATCTACTCTGCTTCTTCGCTTGCCTGTCCGCAACACGTATTTCATTTGTCTCCAGGCTTTGCATGTAATATATGTACCTTCTATAAATGTATCAGTTCCTGAATGCCAGACCCCTAATCTCAGTGAATATTTAATATTCCCACCAAAATGTGCCAGACACCTTGATCGAATCACATCCAAAAACTGAACTCTTGGTGCAAACATTTGGTACAACAGTAAATGTTGCTTGGTAGGCCTGCATTCTATACCAGAGTGCCTGAGATGGAGTCCTTCTGATACAGCTTGTTGCAATGTTTATCCTGGGAGGCAGCAGATGATGGCTCAAGGACTTGGTTTCTTACCACCTAGGTGTCCTCACACCTAATTCTCTCTCTGAAATTAGGTGGGAGTCCCTGACTGAGCCCTGGGCTCCAGGTTTTGGCCTGATCCAACACTGACTGTTATGGGCATTTGGGGAGTGAACCAGCAGATGGAAAATCTTTCTCTGTCTGCCCATCTCTGTCTGTCTCCCTATCTTTCAAATAACAAGAGGATAGCTCATGTACCCATTTAGGAGACCAGAATGGAGTTCTGGGGTCCTGGCATTAGCCTGGCCCAACTGTCGCTATTGCAGCCATTTGGGGAAATAAATCAGTGGATGAAGATCTCTCTCTAGTTTTGTTACTTCCTCTTTCTGCAGCTCTGCTTTTCAAATAAATAACTGTGTTTAAAAAACAAACAAACAAAAAACAAGCTCTTGCTTTTCCTTTCTATCTAATTTTGTTCTTTCTTAATTCACCCCATTTCTGTAACTGAGTCTGCCATCTGCTCATTTGTTAGAGACAGAAATCTAGAAATTATTCCTCCTTCGTTTTCTTACAATATCAAAGGAATCCATCAGCATTTCCTATTGTGTTTACCTCCAAAACATGTGCTTTTTTTTCTCTCTAGGGCTTATACCTTGGTGCAGGCCTCCACTATCTTTTGCTTGCCATGCTGGCACTGCAGGTGGCAGCTTTACCCACTACAACACAGTGCTGGCTCCTGCTGGATTTATTATTAGGTGTATGTGGTGGTACTTGTTGTTGTTGTTGTTTTTCCCTTTTTTTTTTTTAAATCAGAAGGGAGGTTTGTTCAGCTCTGTTGGCATAGTCTCATGCCCACCCCTCTCCTCAAAGGAGAACAATGCCTGGGCACTAGTCCCAGTGGGTGCAATTTTCATCCGCAGTGCCACAAGAACCACACAAAGGATCCATGCAGTCCTCATTGTGAGTACAAATCCACCCCACAGCAATGACTCTCACCATGGATCAGCAAGCCCTGAGCATGTGGAGCCACTCAGAGTGACTGCCCAAAGCCTCAGCCACACCTTGCACCCTCCCACACAGCTACAGTGTTTTTGCATTCCAGGCATGCAAGGCTCACACAGTCACAAGCTCCCAGCCCCCTGTCAATTTTCCTAGCCAGACTCAGATGTCTCCTCTCAGCTGGTTGCTGGGCACATGGACATGAGCTAGTGTAGCTATTGCGTAGGTTCAAAATGGCACCTGCCCTCTCTCTGCTAGTTACAGGACACCAGTCCCAGTGGTTGGGGAGAGACAAATGTGCTCCCTTTAATTTCCCTCTAGGTTGGCAGATACACCATACCCGACAGGGCTCTAAGCTGAACTTCCACCAGGCTCTTCTTGGAGCTTTGTCGTCAGCGGCTTGGGCTGCTGCAATATGGTATCACCTCACAGCAAAGCTGGTGCTGAGGCTCTTGGCTTATGGGGTCCTGAGTTGTATGCATCCACACCCTCCATGTAGGTCCACAGTGTCTCTCTAATTTGCGTGGAGTTTACTCTGTAGTTTTTTCCCTAACTCAATTGCACTCTCCATTTTTTTTTAACCGTCTTCCCCTAGACCAGAGCAGTGAGCTCCCTCCCTATTCTGCCATCTTGACTCTCTCACAAAAAACTTTTCATAGTTATTTATTTCCACTTCAAATGCATGTAGGATCCTTTTCATCTTTTTCTCCTACTTAATTTAATGCTCATAAAATGATTTCTTTTCCTGTTACATGCAGTCTCTTCCTGGGCCTTATTTTCCCAATGAAATCTATTTGGGTAGAGTAATGAACTCAGCGCTTCCATTAAAGAACTTCCCTGGGATTCACTTTCTTCATCTGTAAGATGGGTTTCACTTCCCCTGTCTACCAGATGGCAGAAGAAGTTCTTTTCACCTCTAAGAGTGTGCATTTCCTGTGAAATAATTTGCTCTTATAATGTATATACTACTGCTCTCCTACAGCACAGGATCTGATTCATTCTCCTCTGGACTCATTCAAAAGACTCCTAACAGAACTTTCCACCACCAGCCTCCTCTCACTCCAAATCCATCCCACATGTGGATGAACTGCAGGTCAACATTCCCTAGGCAAGTCATAGTTGTGCAGCTGGTTTGCTCGGAGAATTCATTACAAACCTCTATGTGGCACTGAGATCCTCAGCAACAGATCCCCAATCTACCTTCCCTACCATTTCGTCTGCATGCCCCTGCACTCATTCAATAGTTAACTCATTCAAATATATTCATTGAGGAGTGACTAGGTGCTTGAAGCAATGATAAACCAAACCAGATGGGAACTAAGAAGGGCACTGCATGTGTTAGCCTTGGATGGGAAGTCATGAGTAATTTATGAGAGGTGACACACAGTCCTGTGTGGCTCAAGTACTGAGCCCCAAAATAAGGACTGAGTTTGGGAAACAAATTAGAAAATAGAGAAGAACTTGTTGACCTCCTTAAAAAGTTCCAGAATTATTTGAAACCCAAAGAAAGGTTCTGCTTATTTTTGCTGTTGTTGTTTTAAGATTTATTTGTTCAAAAAAAAAAAAAAAAAAAAACAAAACAGAGTGACATATTGAGAGAGAGGGAGACAGATCTTCTACCTACTGGTTCATTGGCCAAATGGCCACAACAGCCAGGCCTGGGCCAGGTAGAAGCCAGAAGCTAGGAACTCCATCCAGGTCTCCCACATGAATGGCAGGGGACTGTGTATTTGGGTGCCCATATGGGAGGCCAGCAACACATCTGATGGCTTAACCCACTGAATTACAACACCAGCCCTAGGAGTCCCGTTTATTGAACAGAGCTGCTGTGTCCCGCCATGTTTCTATCCAAAGTTGTTTCTATAGGTCCTTCAGCCTCAGCTATACTCTAATTCTTCATTGATGCTTGCTGAATTCATAACCACTATTTGGAAGACCAATTTCAAATGCCATCTCTACCGTGGGCAGTGTCCTCCTAAACCAAATGGAGCTGGTATCACTGTCATTTATGTCCTGTCCTTTTCTCTTCTATGGACTAGACCTTTAAGGCTCAATCTTGTAGCTGCTAGCTACACATGACTATTGAGCTCCTGAAATGTTGGTGGCCTGGATTGAGATGAGCTTTAAGTGTAAGATAAATAGCAGTGTTTAAAGATTCAGTATGAAAGAAATATAAAATATCCCATTAATAGTTTTGTACAGGGTATATTTTTGAATGATAATTTTTTACTGTATTAGATTAGATAAATTGTACTACTGAAATTAATTCATCATTTTACTTTATTTAATGTGGCCCCCTAGTCCATTTAAAATTAAATTACTCGAGCCGGCGCCGTGGCTCAATAGGCTAATCCTCCACCTTGCGGCGCCGGCACACCGGGTTCTAGTCCCGGTCGGGGCGCCGGATTCTGTCCCGGTTGCCCCTCTTCCAGGCCAGCTCTCTGCTATGGCCAGGGAATGCAGTGGAGGATGGCCCAGGTGCTTGGGCCCTGCACCCCATGGGAGACCAGGAAAAAGCACCTGGATCCTGGCTCCTGCCATCGGATCAGCGCGGTGCGCCGGCTGCAGCGGCGGCCATTGGAGGGTGAACCAACGGCAAAGGAAGACCTTTCTCTCTCTGTCTCTCTCTCTCACTGTCCACTCTGCCTATCAAAAAAAAAAAAAAAAAAAAAAAAAAAAAAAAAAAACAACAAACAAACAAACAAACAAAATTAAATTACTCCACTTTATATACTTCCTGAGTGGTGAAGATTTATTCAATCATTCACCTGTTTATCCCCCCAAGAACACTAGCTTGCCTATAGTAAAGACTCAGTAAATACTGTTTATATGCATTGCCATTTTCTGAAGATTTAAAAAAAGTACTTTGCAGTTTTAGAACACTACCTACTTTCTATCTGAAACATTCAACAAAATCTCCATTGGTATCCATGGGGGACTGGTCCCAGGACCTCCATAGATACCAGAATCTTCTGATGTCCAGTCCCTTACATACAATACCAGAACCCATACACAGCCTCCTGTATACATCAAATCATTGCTAGCTACTTAGGATACTCAGGGCAATGTAAATGCTGTGTATGTTGCAGCTGTCCCAGGCTTTTTTTTTTTTTTTAGGGAATAATGAGAAGAAAAAGTCTGCACATGTTTAGTATAGACACAATTTTTTTTTCCCAAATATTTTCAATCTAAGATTGGTTGAACCCATGGATGTAGAATCCACTGGTACACAAGACTGATCCTGATGGATTGGGAAGGGGGACATGGTTTTCCCCAGGGCCACAGGAAGGCTAAATGTATAGAACATATGGTATGGCCACAGCAAACAGAGGAAGCCAGGCTGTTGACTCAGACGGGTTTCTGTGTATTCAAAACAAAAGCGTTTACAGCAGTGGATGGAAGGAGCATGCAGACAAGAGGATCCTGTGGTTTTTCATGGTATCTGTGGAAAATATCTGAGGTTAAGGTTTAAATGAAGCTGACATTAAAAGAACCTTTGTAGTTACTCTGCATGTTTCAACATCTGCTGCTACAGCTAAACTGACACTGGCCATTAAAAACACTGTTTTAGAAACGATGGAATAAAACTTGGTTCCCTGTCGGTGGATGTTATGTCAGACACCTAACCCTATCAGTTCATCTCTAATACATCATGTCTTGTCCTTATTACATGCCCACCTTCCATATTCCTCAGCGGAAAGACCTTGTTGCTATCAATAATGTCTTTAATCACATTCAAGACCTGGTACATGTTGGATGCTCAGGTCAAAACCTGTTGGCATATCTGTTGTTGAGGTCCAGAATTTTCTGTGGAAAGATGGCAGGAAGTAGTAGATAAGACTCGGAAGGCAATCAGACCTGGATTCTGCATCTTGCTTGCTGTATGACTTTAGGCAAGTCACGTGATTGATCTGAGCTTTGGGATCTTCCATGGGTAAAATGGTGATGATGTTGACCTTGTAAGGTATCATGCAAAAGTGAGTCTGTGACACAGGACACTTTCCATTCTAGAAATCTGCTTTTAATATATATGGATATTGTTGTTGGACTCATTGCTGTAAATTTGACTTCATCATGCTGAAATAAGAGCCCTTATTTTATTGAGTATTGATAGGTTATGAGTCTGGAGTCGAGGAGAAACACCAGACATATGCTCTGTAATCCCAGATAGTGAACTGTTCAGAAACTGATTGCGGCGCTAGCATTATGACATAGCAAGTTAAGCTGTTGCTTGCATTGTCAGCATTCCACATCAGAGCATCAGTTCAAGTATTGGTTGCTCTGTTTCTTATCCAGCTCTCTGCTAGTGTGCCTGGGAGAACAGCAGACGATGGCTTAAGAACGTGGGCCCTTACCACCTACCTGGAAGACCAGGATGGAGTTCCTAGCTCCTGTTTTGTTTTTTTTTTTAACTTTTATTTAATGAATATAAATTTCCAAAGTACAGCTTATGGAGTACAATGGCTTCCCCCCCCCACCCAATAACTTCCCTCCCACCTGCAACCCTCCCCTTTCCCACTCTCTCTCCCCTTCCATTCACATCAAGATTCATTTTCAATTCTCTTTATGTACAGAAGATCAGTTTAGCATATATTAAGTAAAGATTTCAACAGTTTGCACCCACATAGAAACACAAAGTGAAAAATGCTGTTTGAGTACTAGTTACAGCATTAAATCATGTATAGCACATTAAGGACAGAGATCCTACATGAGGAGTAAGTGCACAGTGACTCCTGTTGTTGACTTAACAAATTGACACTCTTATTTATGGCATCAGTAATCACCCTAGGCTCTTGTCATGAGTTACCAAGGCTATGGAAGCCTTTTGAGTTCACCAACTCTGATCATATTTAGACAAGGTCGTAGTCAAAGTGGAAGTTCTCTCCTCCCTTCAGAGAAAGGTACCTCCTTCTTTGATGACCTGTTCTTTTCACTGGGATCTCACTCACAGAGATCTTTCATTTAGGTTTTTGTTTTTGTTTTTGTTTTTGTTTTTTTGCCAGAGTGTCTTGGCTTTCCATGCCTGTAATACTCTCATGGGCTTTTCAGCCAGATCCGCGTACCTTAAGGGCTGATTCTGAGGCCAGAGTGGTGTTTAGGACATCTGCCATTCTATGGGTCTGCTGTGTATCTCGCTTCCCATGTTGGATTGTTCTCTCCCTTTTTTATTCTATCAGCTAGTATTTGCAGACACTAGTCTTGTTTATGTGCTCCCTTTGGCTCTTAGTCCTATCATTATGTTCAATTGTGAACTGAAATTGATCACTTGGACTAGTGAGATGGCATTGGTACATGCCACCTTGATGGGATTGAATTGGAATCCCCTGGTATGTTTCTAACTCTACCGTTTGAGGTAAGTCAAGTTCCTAGCTCCTGTTTGCAGTCTATACCACCCTGTCCATTGACGGGCATTTGGGGGGGGGGGGTGAACCAAAAGATGGAAGATATCATTCTCTCTCTCCCTGTCTCTCATTGTCAATGTCTTCCAAATAAGTAGATAATCTTAAAATAATAATAGTAAATAAACTGATGGCATTTTACATAATCATTGAGTGTATATATATATATATATATATATATACACACACACATCCCCAAATATCCAAGGGAAAAAAACAAATATCCCGGTCAATCATTCAGAGTTTTGCACAGCCAACATAACTGTCTTGCAGCAAATGGCATCTACTAACAATGTGCATTTGTATATGCTTTCACAGTTCATAAAACTGGGACTTTACAAATATTTCCTTAAGTAAGCCTCACAATAACTGTCTGGAGGTCACTGTGTGATGATGATGATTTGATGATGACAATGATGGTGATAATCACTAAGGAAAAGACTATAATATCTAGGTGTTCTGCCCTTGGGAACAGGACAGTGGAAGTCCCTCTGGAGCCCATTTATGTAGCGCCTTCTCCTCCAGCTTTATCAACCTATGAGGTGCCCAGACAATGCCCACCAGAGCGTGGCTCCCCCCTGCACTTACCTGGAGTTTCCCTACATAGGTAGTCCCAACCCTTCTGTCCACTTGCCCTCAGGTTGACCAGATGGTAATTGCAAGCAGGCTTCTGTTCACAGGTTGAACCCACAGTAGTGGGGTGGAGTTGGATGACCTTGGCTGGGGCTTCCTTTGGCACACGTGGCTCTGCCTCAGATGTCAAGTAGCCCCACATATGGCTACCAACATCTGTGTGGTGTCCAGGATAAACCACCAGCTCACAGTTTTATTTGGGGCAACCCAGAGCACTCGGTTCAAATTAGCATCTAATCTGCCAAGAAGAAAGAAGATCATCATTTCTTTTAGTTAGTTAGAAGTCTCCTGGTTCTTGAGAAGAAGGAAGACATTGTATGAAAACTGATTTTGACATACTGTGGAAAGAAAGGTTACTGTTTCTCTGCTTGCCTATTTGAATACTATAATCTGAAGTGGTCATTTAATCACCATTCGAAGATACCATCTCTTTAGCAGATCATTGTATGTTGAATTCTGAATTAAAGGCTGAAAATCTAGGTTACCAAGAAAATCAATGTCAATTGAACTTGGTTTTTAGAATAGCCCCAAATTCCAAATGAATGAACTTTTCTTCTCATCAAGAACTAAAAATATTTTTCTCACAACATGACAGCTCTGAAAAATTTTGCATACTAAAAAATGTCTTCATTTCCAGGAAAATGGGAAAGAGCAAATAGCTAAGAACACCATGGAAATTTTAAGAGCTGAAAAACATGTTCAAATCCAAGATTTGCTATTTCTTTGCAGATTGGTACTAAATAATAACTTCCCTTCTCAGAAATTTATTTTTAAAATACTTCAAAGTCTACATCTTACTGAATTAATATAATTGCATGTAATTTAATGAAGTAGAAGAAAGTAGAAACCAGATTATGTTTAACTAGAACCAGAACACACACAATATCTTTCAAGGTGACAAGTCATAGAGACTTAAACACACATAATTTCCATCTAAGAACTAATGATTAGAGTTAAAAGGTGTCTCATTTTAAATGAGGACATCCATTACATTCGTTTCCAGTGGTGAGAGATTATTATTAGATTGTAATTATGTTTTATATTGACTCCATATTTCAGCCAGAGTTGCTGAAGAGTAGCAAAAAAATAATAATTATAGCAAGAAATCCCTGGAGTGTGTATTGCAGCAGGTAAAATTCAAGCAAGTAGCTCCATGGGAGTTTTTGTATGCATTTTGGCATGCAGGCCTGGATGTATGGAGCGCACTTAAAACATATTGTTCACAGAAATAGTTGGCCGATTTCTAAGTCACCTCCAAGCTTTGAAGTTATTTTTGTGAGATTTCAAGACTTAGAAGATTTGAGAGATGAACAGAGTAGCATGTGACATTACAGTACAAAAATGCCATTTGTATATTTCAAAGATGGCCTTTTTTAAAAATCAGGTTTTCAATTTTATGCTTATCTAGAATAAAATTTGGCTATAATTCTATAGAAAAAAAAAATGTGGAAACTGCACATCGTGAAAGTAACTTAGCTGCAAAGTGCTGCCCAGTTTGGTTAGAAAAACATTGGCTCAAAGTTATGCACTTGCTGACTTTATCACAGCCCTAATATATCACAGAGTCGTTGGATGACTTCAGAAAAGCTTGATCTTCTTTAAAATGAGAACCATGTGCACAGCTTTACCCAGTGGGTACATATGCATCTGGGAACCTGGGGCTTTATACAATAATCCACAGATTATATTTTTATATTTTATATTATAGTATATATGGGCTGTGGTGAAGAACTCAGAAAAAGGGTTTTTACTTTAAACAAATAAAATTCCAAAGAATTGTAAAAGGGCCATAAGGAAGGTATTCATTTCGTGCCTGGAACCAAAAATGCATTATTTTGACACGTTGGGGAGTAAAAGATTGACCAGACTTCCTCTTTGATGGTTCTCTGTAGGGTTGTTGCCTCTTTAAGTGAAAGCCCTGTTTAATTTTTGGTATTTTGGAAGCACAAAAATGCCCCCCAGTTACCTGCAGCCGTTGCTTCCTCTTACACGTAATAGCTATTCACATACCGGGAACAGCCATAACTTTCCTAAGGTTTTTGTCTCCGTCTTTCCTGTTAGAGCTCTGTGTTAGTCACAGTTCTCTAGAACTCTTAGGAGACACATATGGAGAGACTTATTCAGATGAATTGGCTTGGGCAATTCTGGCGATGTCACATCTGAAATCTATAGGGCAGGCCAGAAGACTGGTGCTTCGTTCTCAGGAAACCTCACTTTTGTTACGAAGGCCTTTTAACTGATTGGATAAGGCCCACTCAGATTAGCAAAGATGAACTTTTAAATTTTTTTAAAAGATTTACTTATTAGCCGGCGCCGCGGCTCACGAGGCTAATCCTCCGCCTAGCGGCGCCGGCACATCGGGTTCTAGTCCCGGTCGGGGCGCCGGATTCTGTCCCGGTTGCCCCTCTTCCAGGCCAGCTCTCTGCTGTGGCCAGGGAGTGCAGTGGAGGATGGCCCAGGTGCTTGGGCCCTGCACCCCATGGGAGACCAGGAAAAGCACCTGGCTCCTGCCTTCGGATCAGCGCGGTGCGCCGGCCACAGCGCGCCAGCTGCGGCGGCCATTGGAGGGTGAACCAACGGCAAAGGAAGACCTTTCTCCTTTCTCTCTGTCTCTCTCTCTCACTGTCAAAAAAAAAAAAAAAAAAAAGATTTACTTATTTGTTTGAAAGTCTGAGTTACACAGAGAGAGAGAGGTAGAGAGAGAGGTCTTCCATCGCTTGTTCACTCCCTAGTTGGCTGCAACGGCTGGAGCTGCGCCAATCAGAAGCCAGGAGCCAGGAGCTTCTTCCAGGTCTCCCATGCAGGTGCAGGGGCCCAAGAACCTGAGCCATCTATTGCTTTCCCAGGCCACAGCAGAGAGCTGGATGGGAAGTAGAGCAGCCGGGACTCAAACTAGCACCCATATAGGATACCGGCACTGCAGGCAGCATCTTTACCTGCTACGCCACAGTGCTGGGCCCCATAGATGAACTTTTAAAAAGTTTAAAAAATTCAAGGGGTTGTAGATATTAACCACACCTGTAAAATACTTTCATAGCAACACATAGATCAGATGAGTGTTTAGTTTATCAAATGGTTACTCCAGCCTAGAAAAGTTGTTGCGTAAACTAATCATCGCAATCTTCTTCTCCGTTGTATCTGCTTTTATCTAGTTATATCTTAGTTTGTCAATACTCTCATTTGAATCTGAAGAACAAGTCTAGAACTGATGCTCCAGGGTTGATTTAACAGACTTCACTTGTCATGGCTCAAATGTAAACAAGTTCCAGTATGTACTTAAACTTCAGTAATATGTGAGCAACTTTCTCTTAGTAAAAGGTGTACATGGTGTTTAGCATATCAGAACTGAATAAGATTTTAAAGATCTTGACTGTCCTCTGCCCCTTACTTGCCAAGTGCCTGCAACTTTTTTCTAGAGCAACTCTAGTAGCCAAAAGCTTCCTATTTCGGGGCCGGCACTGTAGCACAGCGGATTAAAGTCCCAGCCTTTATCCCAGTTTGTGTCCCAGCCTGCATCGCCAGTTTGAGTCCCGGCTGCTCCACTTCTGATCCAGCACTCTGCTGTGGCCTGGGAAGACAGAGAAGATGGCCCAAGTCCTCGGGCCCCTGCACCCACATGAGAGACCCAGAAGAAGCTCCTGGTTCCTGGCTTCGGATCAGCTCAGCTCCAGCCATAGCAACCAATTGAGGAGTGAACCAATGGATGGAAGACCTCTCTCTCTGGCTCTACCTCTCTCTGTAACTCTTTCAAATAAATAAAATAAATCCTTAAAAAAACCCTTCCTATTTCTTCTGACAGCCAACTTCATGTTTGGAAAGCTAAAATTAATTATCCTTTATATATGTACATTTATTTTGCATATCACAGAGGGTTCATGTGCCATGCTGTTACTACTATCTGCTTGTGTTTGAATCCGTTACTGCTTATAACACAGATTAACTCATTACTGCTGAATTTTTATACCTACCTAAAAGCGCTTTTCTTTTTCCATGTAATTGCTTTCCCTGTTTCTAGTTACATCATAGTCCACACTAAAAAATGTACGCTCCTTCTGAGAAACTGGGTGTAATATATCTTTGAGTCTCACTTCCGATTCTCACTGGGTTGAATGTTATCTCAAGACTTTCCAGGTGACAAGAGATATGGCTGCTGGTACTTCCTACAGGTATACCCTCAGAGCTTGCAAACCAGACAAAGAGAGATGATTCTATCCAGTAAATCAGTATAGGAAAAAAAAGAAAAAGGCCCAGAGAAGGATCTGATTAGCTTTGTTTTTGAGTCACAAGCCAATATTTGGACTAATTATCATGACCAGAGGCATGAGGTCTTATAATTGTCTTTGTTCGAATCATGTACATATCCCTGTGGTCAGATGTCAGATGTACTGTTCTTGGCAGGCCTCCAAAAGCCATATTTGAGATGCATAGCTTCCAAATGAGAAAATGGAGGTAGAGGGGTATGGGGTGGAGTTGACTTTACCATCAAAACTGTAGAGTGCCAGGATGATAAAAATAATGAGTCTATTCAACATGAGACTTTCTAGGCAAAGCTAAGCACATGTTTATGTTCTTTTTTGGTTTTAGGGTTTTTGTATGTTGTTTGTATCAAATTGCTCTATAGAACTGGCTGAACACCTGCTAATTTCGCATCTGTGTAGAGATTCAAAATTTTATTCCTCTTGAGTGTTGCTTTTACAGTGAAAGATTAACAGTAAAAGATTAAACAAAATAATCAGAAGTTTCTGTTATTTTTAAAAGATTTTATTTGTTTGAAATGCAGAGTGACAGAGAGAGAGACAGAGAGAGAAAGAGATCTCCCATCCACTGTTTCACTCCCCAAATGGCCTCAGGGGCCAAGGCTGGGCCAAGCCAAAGCCAGGAGCCTGGAACTCCATCTGGGTCTCCCACATGCTTGGCAGGGGCCCAAGTTCTAGGGCCATCTTCATCTGCTTTCCCAGGTGCATTAGCAGGGAGCTGCATCAGAAGCTGAGAAATGGGCACTAAAACTGGTGCTCTGATATGGGATGTAACAGCAAACCCCCCAAGTGTCTATAAATCCCCTTTGCATGTAAACTTTCCTCTCTGAAGACCTCCCTGTGAAAGTGCAGGGCTTCCTGCTGCTGTTGGAGGTCTACTGAGGGCCACCCTAATGTAGTACATTAAACATAGATGGGTGGATTATATCCCCCATTTCCACTTTCTGTAACAAGTCAGCTTGTTCTGTCTGGTGTTGACAATCATTGGCAAAATACGCGGTATCTGGAGGGGGTGAGATCACAGAGATAATATCACTGGGGTCTTTGTCAATTCTGATTCTTTATCACTATTATGAATGTATAAAGGCATCGCTCCTGAAAAAAACATCTTTTTTTCCTTCCCCACTTATACGGATTTAGGTTAAGAGCATGTTCTTCTATTCCCATTGCCCTGAGGTCACCGTGCATTTTCCAGTTTTGTCAGTTTCCATAGGATCTTTGAACGTCTGCAACTCATTCTCAACCCACTCTCCTACCCGCCACATTCTCAGACACACACAGTTCTAGAACATAGTAGGTACTTTAAAAATATGTCTGCATTAGCATCGACTCTTACTTTCAGGGAACTGCTAAACCTTGCCATTTTCTTCATTTATAAAACATGAAGGGCGGGGGAGGAAATAGGAGACAGAAATAGAAGCCGTTACCAGTACACATAAGCATAATTTGGAGGGAGCTGGGTTTGGACAAAACCGAAACTGAGTGAGCGTGTGGCTCCTTTTGCAACGAGGACTCCGTGGCTGAACAGAAACAGCAGAGAGTGATAAGGAGTCCCCAGTTTGGATGTTAATCATCTTCCCCTTCATTTACTACTTTCAATTTAATTACGTAATATACACGGTTCGGATCATGAGACTAACATTTAGTCTTTATCCTTGCAATTTAAGTGGATTTTCTAACAACTGCCCTTAAGATCATAAGATTATTCGAAAAGTCTGGTAGATTTTTCTTTAGTTTAGCTAATGAAGGAAATAGAAGCTAGACAGGAATGTGAACAGAATGCCAAGCAGGGAGAAAACGTAGTGGGAGAAGCAAATGCTCTTTGATCATTTGTGCTTTCAACAAACCTGTGTGGCATGCGGCACCCCACAGGAGCAGGGGCTCCAAGTCCTGCTAACAAGACTGCAGTGAGAAGGTGACCCTGCATCTGTGACACGGCCGGAAAGGACTGTGCCAAGACCTTCATCTGACAGAGAAGGTCATTGGCGTGCAAATGCATCAAATGTCTGGTTCAAGGTCTTGGTTGCAAAGTTAGAACCAGAATCCAACTCTCTTAAACTACTTTATCATCCCTTTTTGTAGAAAATCATTTTCACATCCAGAGTTTTCTTGCTTTTGTTCAGTAAATTGTGAGGAAATCCAAATAAATCATATGCAAATAGACGGCATAGCTGCAGAGTAGTGTAAAGAAAATGCTCAGTGGCCTTTCATCTCCAAACTTCACTCTATATTTAGGTTCTAATCAGAATTCAATCGAATTTAGCAGCTACATGACACTGTGTTAGATTGAGGGAGGACTGGAGAATGGAGGGAAGGAGTTGATCACTGCGGAGCTGGCAGTGGGGACCCACCATGGCATTTCCACTCTGATGTTTGCAGGGAGCCCCCTCCCATTGTTTGCTCCCAAGACTGCCCATGGGTCTCTTCCTTATCCTGTCCCTCTCCCACATCTCCAGGGCCCTATTCATTTCATACTCCATTTCGCCTTCCCTGTCCTTTATCCAGGTCACATATAGCCTGAAAATAAAATTTCAATGCTACTCGTGCACCTGCATCTTTTAAAATCTCTCCTGGTGCTACCTAGGTTTGGAGACCCATGGAGAAGATGGTCCTTCTTGAGGCCCCTCCATAGATGGAGTTGTGCACCTGCTCCAGGCTGCTTTTCCCTGAGCCTACTCTGATTCCTGCAGAGCACAACAAATCTGATCAGAGCACTCAAAAGTTTGCAAAAATTGTCAGGCTCCCTCCCTGTGGGTGAGGGCTAACATTTCCAAGTCCTTTGGATGTCACCCTTGGCTCTTTGGCTTTGTATCTTGCTGTTGATGCTCACCCCCAAGCTTGGCACACCCTACAAGCATGACTGTAAACATGCTGCCCTCCATCCAAACCACTGCCACCCACCCCCATCACAGCCCTAGCCCACTGTCCCCAGAGATGAAGTCAGACTAGCTTTAACCCTGTTGTACATTGGCTGATGTCCTTGTCGGTCTCTCCTGTAAGACTCCAGCTTCTTCATGACAGAGTGACCTCTTAAGATTCACTTCTAGGACTTCAAAGGTCCCTAGGATTGGGTCAATCACTAAACCTTCCACCAGCTCCTTCTGTGTTGTGGGAGCTGTGCTAGTCTCTCGCGTCATGGTAGCGTCTCTCCATGTGAGCTTCTGCTCAAGGTGACAGCAAACAGCAAATGAGATGAGAACAAGTTAGGACAGAGGGAACACCCAGAAGAAAGTCTGTGAATGCTCCATTAATGAATCCATAAGAGAAAATGGTGTCTCGGTCCTTATGAAACTCACAATCTAATAGGAAATAGACCAACAAAGAACATGAATGTGTGCCATGTTATTAAAAAAATGTGGCTTTTTAAAAAATTATTTGAAAGGCAGACAGGCAGAGACAGAGAGAGATCTCCCACCCTTGGTTCATACCCCAAATGCCTGCAGCAGCCAGGACCCAAACCCAGGCACTGACTGGGATGGGGGATTCGGGTGTCCCAGGTGGCATCACAACAGCTGTGCCAGATGCTTGCCCCTGTCTGACAGATCCGATGCTCCATCCTTTCTTCCCATTCTCCAAGCTACTATTCCTGTTTGCCTTGTGTTGTATCTACTACTGTTTGCCTTGTGTTGTATCTAGTTTCTAACCCATTCCTGACTCAACTAGCCCCTTGTGTCCTTGATCATCTGAAATCCTTCCCACCGCATGGAAAGGCACCCTGGACCACCCCACTCCTGTGGCCCCGCATTGCCTCAGGACTCAAACTTTATCTCTGCCTCTCCTTTTTAGGGTTTATTTTCCTCACATCCCATACAGATTCCTGCCTCTGTATTTCTGTTTCTGCCAACCCTTCGGCTAGAGATGACTTGCATATGTCTCTTCATCTGTCCTCTTTTAACTCAACAGTCAGGATTCAGTTTAACTACCACTTCCTCTGGGAAGGCTTCCCTGATTCCCCCCTACTTGGCTAAATATCCTTCACCTTCTCTCCCTTGGCACTTTGTATAAAACTCTCTTACGGAACGGAGCTGAAAACCTCACAGCAAACTTGCATCGCTGTTCACTCAGGGTCAGGCACTGGGCTTACTTGCATGGCTTCATTTGGGCCTCACAAAATCTTGGTGAAGTAGGCAAAGTTAGTATGTCCATTCTACATGTGCAGAAACTGAGCCCTGGGAACACATCAGCAGGTTTCCCAAGTGGTGGTCCTGGGATTTTCAACCAGGCAGGGTTTGTTCTGGAGCGCATGCTGAAAGTGTTTGCTACATGAAATCCTAAACTATGATAAACCACAGACCCCTGCATTAGTCTCCACTGAAATGCAAGCATCTTCACTGAGTTCTGCATTTGGGTCTCCCTCCCCCTGCCTCCAACCTAAGGTCAAGCGAACCATTGCTGAACCTTCGTTGGAAGCTTCCAATGCTACACGATACAGTCAGCTCCCAGCATTTAGGACAGCTTGATTTAGGATTTTTTTTTTTGAGTTCACAGTGGTGCAAAAGCCATGCACATTCAGTAGAAACGATACTCTGACATTTGGTTCTGGATCTTTGCCTGGGCCTGTGATATGTGCTCCATTCTCTCTCCCAGCGCTGGCAGCAGCAGTGAGCTCTGCTCCCAGGCAGCCCCCGTCACGGAAGGGGGACACCGCTGACACTCTGCAAAGCACTGCTCCCAGGCTCCGACAGGCAGTAGGTTCGGTGGAAGGAGGGGGACAGTCAATGCATTTTTGACTGAGGCTATTTTGAATTATGATGCATTTATCAGAACAGAACCCCTGTGTAAGTCAAGGAGCATCTGCGTGTGTGCAAAGGAGGTAAGCACAGAGAAACAACCATGAAACTTGGCCATGCAGATTTTCTGGCATCTTGGTGAAAACTGTGTTCAAAGGAGTGAGACTCTTTGTCATGTTCTTCACTTTAGTCCCATCAGGTACGAAGTGACCCATAAATCCAACTTCGTGACTAAGTGCAATAGTGGAGAAGAACACGTGAGGGGAGGAAATGAAAGCTGGGTAAGAAGGAAAGGAATTGGGGTAGACAGGAAAGTAGGGGCAGAGCCCAAGCAGAGTTTGTGGCTGTTCAGGGCTGCTTTTAGTTAGCTTGCTGGCATTTGGAGATATTGCAAGGACAGCATGTTTAATATGCTATGAGACAGTAGCCAAGAGAGAGAGAGAAAGAGAGAAGGAGAAGGGAAAAATACTGGAAAGGGCGTATCTTGGAGGACAGCGGGGAGGAAGGGTCGAAAGCCTGGTGGATTAGATATGAACTGGGAGATCTCGTCCCAGGGATTAGTCTTGCTCCTCTATTTCCCTAGGTCTTACTTTTTAATTCCGCAAGCAGGTAACACACACTGCCCCTTAGAAATCGCATCTGAAATATCATCTCCTAACTTCCTCTTTTTTAAAACATATTTTCTAAATCCAGGAAAGACTCAGGCAAACAAGAATGATCAGTCTCCCAGTGTAAAGGAATGAAAAACAGTTCACCTCCCTTCCACAAGAAAGTCAGGTTAGTGAGTTCCGGGGCTTTATCTCTGCCACTCAGCAGGTGCCTCCCTGGGGAGGAAGAAGAATGCCACTGCATAGTTACTGAGCTGCAGGCAGGATGAGGACTTCAAACAGTTCACGGGAATGCAGAATGAAAAGCGAAGTCTGCTTTGTGGAAACCGGTTTGGAAATCCACGCTCCGTTTTTTCATACTACAGGTTTTCCGTGGACTTTTGGAAGACTCCTCATATGTATGGACCTCCAAGGTTCTGTTACACTAGAGCAGAGCGAGGGGAGTGTTTAATCCTCAGAGCAACCTGCCGTAGTGGAGGGGAGCACAGGGGGCAGGCCTCTGGGCACACACAGCTGTGTCCTCTCTCTCCAGTCCTCCCCCACACCCCATCCCCCAGACCCAGTCCAGAGACACCCAAAGTTAGAACCTGCAAAGCTAGAGCAGGATGCAGGGATGCGGCTCAGGAGGAAAGGAGTGGGGAATCCCAAGGGCACGCAGGATGGGGAATTCCAAAGGCTACCTGTCTACTCCGGTGTTTGTGTGCTGTATCAGGGACATCGCCACATAGGACTATGCATTACCTCATTAGAGGATGTGAGCAAAGCATGTGGCAATCCAGAAAGTCATCCATATTGTTCTCGTCAAAAATAATCAAGAGATTTCTATTTGTACTGCCTATTCTATTTTTTAGACCACACATTAGCCTCTGGGGAATTTTTTTTTTTTAAGATTTATTTATTTTTTACTTGAGAGTCAGAGTTACACAGAGAGAGGAGAGGCAGAGAGAGAGAGAGAGAGAGAGAGAGAGAGAGGTCTTCCATCCAATGGTTCACTCCCCAGATGGCCGCAACGGCCAGAGCTACGCCAATCCGAAGCCAGGACCCAGGAGCTTCTTTCGGGTCTCCCACATGGGTACAGGGGCCCAAGGACTTGGGCCTTCTTCTACTGCTTTTTCAGGCCACAGCAGAGAGCTGGATCAGAAGTGGAGCAGCCGGGACCAGAACCAGTACCCATATGGGATGCTGGCACTTCAGGCCAGGGCGCTAACCAGCTGCACCACAGAATGGTTTTCTTAAAGAGCCAGAGACATCCTGACCCTTGCGGCCCCACTGGAAAGATGACACAGCCCTCATAACCAGTTTGTATAAAAACCCCCTGGTTTTTAAAGATGGCAGACATTCAGAGAAAAGAGGGCTGTATGAGGACCAGGGACAGCAAGGGTGACAAGCTCAGATGGCTTGTAGTGACCTTACGTGATGGCACTGACACACGTCAGGACAAGGGCAATGAAGCAGCCCCCAGCGTGATGGGAGAAGAATCTGCTTCCAGAAGCCTCCTCCTGAAAGACATTCACGCCATCAACTCGTCCTGGAACAGGAGTGGGTATGGGGGGATACACTTTTAAAACTGATTCGATGATCCAAGTAATTTCGCTAGAAAACTGGGTTGACTGGATCAAGAAGTAAAAGCTATTAGGGCATTTGGTTACCATGCCAGTCTCCCATAAGAAAAAGACTTCTCTTCGGAAACTGGAGAGAGTTGCACCCAACTTTAAGTTCCCTGGGCTTTTCAGAAAGAGGTAGCTCTTCACAGAGCACAGGAAAGGGAACAAAACTACCACCCGAGCAGGTACTGCTGCTAAGCTCACATCCAAGTCCCTGACAACCCTGGAACTCCTCTGCGTCAGTGGATTTCACTATCCGATAAGCCGTTTGAAATGAAGAGTAATATCTGTGTACTATTACATAACAGAAAAGCAAAAACCACAAGTGGAAAATCCCCAGAAGCTGACCCACCTCCTGAGTCACAAGGAATTACTGCATCTTAGTAGCAGTATTTTTTTTTCTCAAGTAAAGAAATTAATAAAACCAAACTAGACTGGATCTAGCAATGAGTGCGTTTAAAATCTGATGTCCCTGCTGTTTGTCAGAGTAGCCATGTGGTTTCAAACGGCCTGAACTTTTTCACCTGATGTCAGTTGGCTTCTACAAGACGGATGCACTTTGGAGCGGGCTGTGATAAGGCCCAAACGAGGGACGTCTTGCTTTGTTCAGGATACGGAGGACGGCTCACCCCAGCCTGTGTTTGTTTACGGTGCTCCCCACCAACGGCTGTGGAGCTCTGAATAAACCCAGGGCCCAGATGGTGGAGCAAGCAGGAGTTTCTGCCGGTATCCGGGCATTCATTTTTGTCACACACACAGCTGTTTCTGCTGTCCGCCAGCCATTGTGACAGGTCTCTGAGGGCGCCCCACACCACTCCAGTCAGCTACTCCCCTCCCAGTGAAGCCATTCACTGCCTGGAGGGACACAATGGGCCAGTCGTAGCTGGATTCCCTAAGGGGCAGAGGGAGGGCTGCTCCCCTCGGCAGCTCTGGAGGGCACCTTGCTCCACCCCAAGGACAGAGGGAGAGCCTGGGGCACTGAGTCACGATCCCGCCACTCTCCCAAGACCGAGTAAACATCATAAACCCCTGTCCTGAATGGAGCCCATAAAACCCACTGGTGAGGCCTCAAAGCAAGGGAACAGTGTCAAGAAGTAACAGAGAAGGAACATTCTGGAGCCCATATGCGTGAGGACCCAGCCAAAGGAGACAACGCGTGTGGAGACAAAGCATGCAATGAAAACCAGCAATAGGTTGCTGTATACCCATTTGTGTAACTGACATTCTTGTTGATGCCCCTGGCTAAATGGGGTATTTCTCCATTTCCCTGCCTATGCTCTCCGTGGAGAGAGACACATCATGCTTTTCCCATGTCATAAAGCTCGGAATGGGTTATTTGGAATCATGAAGTTTTCTAATGAAACATCACTCACAGTCAGTCCTCGTTTCCTAAGGCCCAAGACACATACCTCAGAAAATCACATATTTTTCAAACTTTAAATTAAAAATATAATAGATTCTGGGGCCTACACTGTGGCATAGGGACTAAAGCCAGCGCCTGCAGCACTGGCATCCCATATGGGCGCCAGTTCAAGTCCTGGCTGTTCCACTTCCGATCCAGTTCTCTGCTGTGACCTGGGAAAAGTAGGAGGAGAGGGCACGGGAGAACTGGAAGAAGCTCCTGGCTCCTGGCTTCAGATCGGTGCAGCTCCGGCCATTGCGGCCAATTGGGGAGTGAACCAGTATATGGAAGAGTCTCTCTCTCTCTCTCTCTCTCTCTCTCTCTCCCCCTCCCTCCCTCCCTCTCATTCACTCTCTGTGTAACTCTGATTTTCAAATAAATAAATATTAAAAAAATAAAGTTGGGTCCTCAGTGTGGTTATGGTGAGAGTGGTGGAATCTTAGCAGGTGGAGCTTAGCAGACAGGCATCACTAGTCCCTCCCTCACTTCAACTTTCCCTCTGGCCAGGGTGATCCCTCCCTCTGGCTCCTGCTCTCACCGTTGTGACTTCGCTTGCCAGAGGCCCTCACTAAAGCCAAGCTAATGCCAGTGCCATGCCCTTGACCCTTCAGAACTCTGAGCTATTAAACCTCTTTTCTTCACAGTGTTACTCAGCCTCATGTATTTCATTATGGTAATGGGAAGTAGCCTAATACACTTATGTGTATTGTTTAAAACTGAACCCTCCTAACTTCTTTTTTTGTCTTTTTTTTTATTTAGTAAATATAAATTTTCAAAGTACAGCTTATGGATTACAATGGCTTCCCCCCCCCCATAATTTCCCTCCCACTCACACCCCTCCCATCTCCCGCTCCCTCTCCCATTCCATTCACAACAAGATTCATTTTCAATTCTCTTTATATACAGAAGATCAATTCAGTATATATTAAGTAAAGATTTCATCAGCTTGCACCCACACAGAAACACAAAGTGTAAAATACTGTTTCAGTACTAGTTATAGCATCACTTCACACTGGACAACACACTAAGGACAGATCCCACATGAGAAGTAAGTACACAGTGACTCCTGTTGTTGCCTTAACAATTTGACACTCTTGTTTATGGCGTCAGTTATCTCCCTAGGCTCTAGTCATGAGTTGCCAAGGCTATGGAAGCCTTTTGAGTTCGCCGACTTCGATCCTAATCCGACAGGGTCATAGTTAAAGTGGAAGTTCTCTCCTCCCTTCAGAGAAAGGTACCTCCTTCTTTGATGGCCCTGTTCTTTCCACTGGGATCTCACTCACAGAGATCTTCCATTTAGGTCTTCCTTTTTTTTTTCCAGGGTGTCTTGGCTTTCCATGCCTAAAATACTCTCATGGGCTCTTCAGCCATATCTGAATGCCTTAAGGGCTGATTCTGAGGCCAGAGGGCTATTTAGGACATCTGCCATTCTATGAGTCTACTGTGTATCCCGCTTCCCATGATGGATCGTTCTCTCCCTTTTTGATTCTATCAGCTAGTATTAGCAGACACTAGACTTGTTAGTGTGATCCCTTTGACTCTTAGACCTATCAGTGTGATCAATTGTGAACTGAAAGTGATCACTTGGACTAGTGAGATGGCATTGGTACATGCCACCTTGATGGAATTGTATTGGGATCCCCTGGCATGATTGAGCATGTCCCAAATTGTACATCTCCTCCCTCTCTTATTCCCACTCTTATATTTAACAGGGATCACTTTTCAGTTAAAATTTAAACACCCAAGAATAATTGTGTGTTAATCACAGAGTTCAACCAATAGTACTAGAACAAAACAAAGAGAAAATACTAAAATGGATAAAGTATTACATTGTACATCAACAGTCAGGACAAGAGCTGATCAAGTCACTGTTTCTCATAGTGTCCATTTCACTTCAACAGGTTTCCCCTTTGGTGCTCAGTTAGTTGTCGCCGATCAGGGAGAACATATATTTGTCCCTTTGGGACTGGCTTAATTCACTCAGCATGATGTTTTCTAGATTCCTCCATCTTGCTGCAAATGACCGTGTTTCGTTGTTTTTGACTGCTGTATAGTATTCTATAGAGTACATGTCCCATAATTTCTTTATCCAGTCTACTGTTGATGGGCATTTGGGTTGGTTCCAAGTCTTAGCTATTGTGAATTGAGCTGCAATAAACATTAATGTGCAGACAGCTTTTTTGTTTGCCAATTTCATTTCCTTTGGGTAAATTCCTTCTATGATCCTGACAGCTTGTCTGTGCTTTATTTCCTTCTTTAAATGCTATACTTCACTGAATTATTTTATTAAATAAATATCTCAACCCTTGATAAACAAGTGTATTTCCTTACCATAACTCCAACTCTTAAGACAAGTTTCTTGAGGGACTTTGTTGGTGAAATTTTATATTTCAATATACCAACATTTTTAATTAGTCAATCCATGCAACTTTTAAATGGATTTGAAGATAAATCTATTTAAATCCTGTTCATACTAACCCCGAAGTTAAATTGACTTGGCAAAGGAGACACTGAAAGTAAGCCAGAATAAAAAGATTGATTTTAAAATACAAGGCTGGAAACAAAGCAGGAACAATTACTAAACTTCAAGCTTAAAACCCACTGAGTAAAAATAACAAAAAAAATATTTTCCATTTAGAATGAAACTGAATACTTTCTAAGTTGATTAAAAACACATTTGGTACTAACACGAAAAAGAGAGATTACATTGTAGTCTCGGATTTTAGAGTTTCATTTAGTCTTTCATTAACAAATCAAATAAGCACTTTTGAAAATGCCTACTAATATGCTTATTTGGCCTTATTGTGCAAGAAATATTGATGAAAATTCCAAATTTCACTCAAAAAGTGATTTTACTTTTTTTAAATTTGTTTTTGTTTTTTACTTTTTTTAAAAGTAGAGTCACAGAGAGGCAGAGGGAGAGAGAAAGAGAGAGAAAAAGAGAGATAGAGACAGAGGTCTTCCATCTCCTGGCTCACTCCCAAGCCAGGACCCAGGAGCTCCTTCAAGGTCCCCCATGTGGGTGCAGGGGCCCAAGGACTTGGGCCATCTTCTTTTTTTTTTTTTTTTTTTTTTTTTTTTTTTTTTTTTAATGTTAAGTAGCCCAGCAGAGTTTATTTAGAAATACAAACACACACACAGAAAATAAATACATTAAAATCTTACTGAATAGTTCAGTGATAGTTCAGGATCCAATATAGTGTGCAAAAATTCTGGATTTCCCAGTCACTTTGTATAGGAAATGATGTGCTTTGCTATGTAGCATGTAACTTTAGATTCCTGAACACCTCCACTTTGCTTCTTTTTTTTTTTTGCTTTCCCAGGCCACAGCAGAGAGCTGGATCAGTAGTGGAGCATCCAGTACTCGAACTGGCCCATATGGGATCCATAGCAGTGGCTTTATCTGCTATGCCACAGCATTAGTCTCTACTTATTTATTTTTAACTATTAAATTATTTGAGAGGCAGAGGGAGAGAGAGAGAAGTAACAGACAGACAGACACTCCTCCAGGTGCCTGCAATGGCTAACTGCACCAGGCCTAAGCCCGAAGCTGGAACCTATTCCAGATCTCCCATGAGTATGGTAGGAACCCAATTACTTCAGCCACCAGTGCTGCCTCCAGGGTCTGCAGTGACAGGAAGCTGAAGTCAGGAGCTGTAGCTGGGAATCTAATCTAGGTACTCTGATGTAGGTCGTGGAAATCGCCACTGTTTCTTAACTGGTAGGCTGAACGCCCACCCTGAAAAAATTATTTTAAATGGTTATTAAAAATATACATAGGGGCTGGCGCTATGGTGTAGTGGGTAAGGCTGTTGCCTGCAGTGCTGGCATCCATGTGGGCGCCAGTTCTAGTCCCGGCTGCTCCACTTCTGATCCAGCTCTCTGCTGTGGTCTTGGAAAGCAGAAGAAGATGGCCTAAGTCCTTGAGCCACTGCACCCGCGAGGGAGACCGTGAGGAAGCTCCTGGCTCCTGGCTTCGGATCAGCGCAGCTCCCACCGTTGCGGCCAATTGGGGAGTGAATAGCGGTTGGAAAACCTCTCTCTCTCTCTCTCTCTCTGCCTCTTCTTCTCTCTCTGTGTAACTCTGACTTGCAAGTAAAATAAATAAATCTTAAAAAAAAAAAAGGTTACATAAAGATGAAGCACTTAAAAAATACATGTAACCAAAAAGAAAAGTATGGTGACTTTAATTACTTAAGATTCTTGCAAACTTTAAAAAGGAATGATTTTATAAAGACAGGATTTTGCCAAAAGAGGAAAAATAAAACACCCCTGATCCTAACAATGAACATAACAGTTTCTATTTTGCCTCTTCCTTTCTTACTTTGTCTATAGATAGTGTGTGTGTGTGTGTGTGTGTGTGTATTTGCATTTGTAATTATAGTGATTGAACAATTCTATATTTGGCTCTTCTCATATAATTATATTCTCAACATTTTCCATATTGTCATAGGATCTTCATAATCCTTATCTTTAGGGGTGGAAAAATATTCCATCAAGTAATATATATTAAATTGCTTAAACATCCTTTTGCCATTGTAATTCGAGTGTATTCACAGTGTATTTTTAAAAATGTAATTGTAGCATTACTAACTAAAGTTCAGTGTTGTGATTTTATTTTTTCATCCTTTTGCTATATGCTAATTAGTTAGCTATAAAAGAATCCTCAGGAGTTTTAAAGAGCAAGGAAGTGACACATTAAATCAAAATAAATTTTAAGCATTTGATCACCCAAGAGCTTGTCAAAAATTACATGCTTATAAAAATTCTGGATTCATGGCGCCTGAGTCCTTCCTCTATTCCATAGCAGCAGCTGTGTCCTGGGAAAATCAACTTTGTCTCTCTGTGCCTCTGTTTTTCCATCTGTAAAATGGGTTTAATAATAGTATCTATTTTTTTCAGACTGTTCTGAGAATTAAGCAAGATGATACATATCAAACACTCAAAATAGCACTTTTCGTTTTTGAAGTGTTATGTAAATATCATCTCTTTCACTGTTAGAGTGGGTTATACTTTTCTGTAGCTTACAAGAATTCTACATACAATCAAGACAAGTGGAGAATTTTAGGACATTAAACACAAACAAGATAATTTTTTAGCCAGAAAAAACTTTTGTAACTAAGTTTTTGCAATAGTGAAAAACATCAATTTACTTAGCAACAATTAGATTCTGAGCTGAATGGGGTTAGTAGTGTCCCAGTAAGAGTAACTAGCAATCCATTTTAGAAATGTGTGAAGTATCAGTCCATCCACACAATCATAATGTTAAGAGTCAAAGCAAAATAGTCCCCACCTCCTGAACAGCAACCAAGAGCCGGGCAAAGTACTTGGGCATTTAAAAACACTGCACAATTTTCTCTTCCTACAATCTTGCAAATGAGGTGACAGACTCAGCAAGGTAATTGAGCAGCCAGATATCGCGCACCCCTGGGGAGTGTCTAAAAAGCACTGACCAAACCCAGTCTTGTGAAGGCTGGGAAAATAGAGAGGCCATGAGACAGAGTTCTCCTTTCATGAGTATCCACCCCCCAAAATTTACATTAGAAGTCAAACGCACTCATTCTGTCCTTTCTTTTGCACTCTGTAGGTACGAAGATGGATCAAGAGCCCCATGGTCAGTGTGGACAAGCATCCGAGCCCCAGCCTGAAGTACACAGGCCCCGCGGGGGTACACCTGCCTCCAGGGGAGCCGGACTTCGAGCCTGCCTTGTGTCAAACATGCCTGGGCGACCATGCTTTCCAGAGAGGGCTTCTCCCTCCGGAGAAGGAGTCATGCTCATGGGAAACTCAATCAGGGTGCGAAGTAAGTTCATTTTTGCTCTGGGTTCATTCTTCTAGAGGATTCTAGGCCTTTGTTTTTCTTGTATTTATGACACAGTGTGCCAAAAACAGACTTGTGCCAATGCTTCTCTAGGGGTTAAAGAGTTATGAATGCAGGATGGCCCGCTGAACTCATTTTTTAAAAATACACTTTGTACCTTCGTTTGACATTCACTGCCATATTGAGCAGAAGATATGAACATGAATCCCTTTCCCCTACACACATGTTCAGTTATCCATATCCCCACTACATGACACATTTATTACAAATGGTGAGCTTGCATTGATCCGTCGTTATCACCCAAAGCTCACAGTGTACGTCCAGGTTAGCTCTTGGTGCTGTAGGTTCTGTGGGTTTGGACACATGGATAATGACATGGACCTACAACTATGGTATCACACAGAGCCTTTCCACTGCCCTAAAAGTCCTCTGCCTGGCCGGTGCCACGGCTCACTAGGCTAATCCTCCACCTAGCGGCGCCGGCACACCGGGTTCTAGTCCCAGTCGGGGCACCAGATTCTGTACCGGTTGCCCCTCTTCCAGGCCAGCTCTCTGCTGTGGCCAGGGAGTGCAGTGGAGGATGGCCCAGGTGCTTGGGCCCTGCACCCCATGGGAGACCAGGATAAGTACCTGGCTCCTGCCAATGGATCAGCGCGGTGCGTCGGTCGCAGCACGCCGGCCGCGGTGGCCATTGGAGGGTAAACCAACGGCAAAAGGAAGACCTTTCTCTCTGTCTCTCTCTCTCACTGTCCACTCTGCCTGTCAAAAAAAAAAAAAGTCCTCTGCCCTCTACTTAATCATCACTCCTCATGCCAAATCCTGCAACACTGACCTTTTCATTGCTGTCTCCATAGATTGCCCTTTGATGGAATTTCGGAAGCATACAGTATATAGTACTTTTACTCTAACACTGTCTTAGCTAAGTGATGACCAACCGGAAATTCCTCCTGAATTAGTTGATCACACAGAAGATCAGTTCTTGGATAATGCAAGAAACAGATCATACTGATTATCTACGGGTTTGTAGCTGCCACTAGAACATTCAGTCCAACATGATTGCACACATTTACAGAGGACTCTATCAACTTTTCACCATTCTTCCCAAGTTCTATATATTCATATTTTTACCAAGACTTTCTTCTGCTCCTGCAAAGTTGTTTTTGAATATTATTAACCCAAGAAAATCAGATAATAAATTCATCTTGCAAGTTCTAAGATTTCAAAAAATCAAGGTGTTTTTTAAACTTAAAACTTAATTAGCTTCATATTTATTTTGATGTTTAAGCCATTAGATAAAAATCTTGTATTATTTTTATTAACATCATCTTGCCAGAAAAATGCAACATTTAGAAGAGAGAGCATGTTACTACAAAGTATATGCTGTTGCAACTGATCTTCCAATAGATTATTTCAAGTCAGTGCATCCCAAGATGGCAAATGTTAATGACCACTTCTCCCTTGTTTTTTTTTTTTTTAAAGGTAAGTATTTTCCAGAGATAAAGAAACTATTTTACTGATAAAAGAAAGGATTGAAAACATTGAATCAAGTCCCTTTTCCAATTATTATTTACATTTTATTTGAGAGACAGAGAGTTCCCCCAGCTACTGGTTCACTCCTTAAATACCCACAATATCCAGGACTGGGCCAGGACAAAACCAGGAGCCAGAAACTCAGTCTAAGGCTCCCACATGGATGCCAAGGATCCAAGTACTTAATCCACATACTTAAACCAAGTACTTTAACCACCATCAGGGTGCACATTTTTTTAGCATGCAGCTGGATTGGGAAAAGCAGAACAGAGACTTGAATCAGGCACTGATTTAGGATGTGGCCATCCCAAGCAATATCTAAAACTCGTGCCGAACACCTATCCCAGCTGAGGCCATTTTAGCCCTGGGATACTGTGCAAAATGTCTTTGAATCTGTTTCTTCATGGAAAAGTGGTACTTGCTTGTCTATTGGAAAGATCAAGTGATATAATATTTATGAATGCTTTCATAATCAAAGTACCATGCAGGGACAAATATTGTGACTCAGTGGGGTAGGCTGACACTTACGATGCCAGCACCCCAGTCAGAGCACTGGTTGGAGTCTTGGCTGCTGTGCTTCTGCTCCTGCTCCCTGCTAATGTGCCGGGGAAACCAGTGCGAGATGACCCAAGTGCGTGGACTCCTGCCACCCACATATTAGACCTGGAGGGAGTCCTGGGCTGCTGGCTTTGGTCTGACCAAGCCCTGGCTGTTATGGTCTTTTGGAGAGTTTGAAACAACAGATGTAATTTCTTTATATTTCCCTCTCTGTCTCTCAGATAAATAAATCTTTAAAAAGTGCCATGCAGACATATATCATTATTACTTATATTTGCTGATTCACATATTAGCTAAACCTGAGCATCACTATACTAGACTTCCATCTTCATGTTAGCACTTTGCTCATCCATGAACCTTTGTCATGGCGCACTTGTTGTTTAGCCAGACCCTGGTTCACCTCCAGGTTGGTCATCAAAGACAATAACAGATTCTACCTCAGGGTTAGCATAGGAGTTATTTTAGGCCTTTTAGTCAATACAGTCTCTGTCACTTCCTGTCAGCCATGCCGCTGTAGGGAAAGTTGCTGAAAAAAAAAAAAAAAAAACAAAAAACAAAAACCAAAGCCAAAGAGCTTTTGGCTGGGTCACTGGCCATACTTTATAGACTTAGATTCTTAGAATGTAGACGTTTGCCAACTCCTTAAAGACGAAAGCACTTTCTATGACAGAGGCAGAGAGAGGGCCCCACACATCCTATACAAAGCACAAATGACATTGCTGAGTGTTTATTTGACAGCCTATCGTACACTCCACTTGATAGGAGCTGGGGATATGTTAATGAATGAATGGAAGTCCACACAAGAGGAAACAATAAACAAAGAGAAGGAATTTAAGGCAATATTGTGCTTCTTCTTTCTGTTTTACCTCATATAACAGGTGAATCATTCTCCAATTTATAATGATTACCTGGTTCTCGGACTTGGCTACTTTTTTCTTAAGGACACCACCAATCAAGAAGACACATTTTAACAATTCAAAAGCAAATCTATCTTCTGTGTTTCTATAGGGATGGAATAATAAAACACTTTCTTAAAAAAGTGGAATTGTGTGAGGAGAAGATGAGAGGCTGTGAGGTATACAAGCCAGGAAAGACAAACCCCAGATTGCTTTCCCAACATCTCCTGCTGCGGATTATTTTAGGGAAATTATTAATTCATCCTACCTGGTCAATTGTCACTCTTTGCAAAACTGAGAAAATACACGTTAACCATGATGTTTCATTCCTGGAGTTTTTTAGTAGTTCACAGATGAGATAGGATCTTAAAAATATTTTTGCAAATGTGAATTTATGTGTAAATAGTTAACTGGAGTCAAGCAAACTACATTCTGTTGCTGGTTCTGCCAGAGGTCAATGCAGGAGCTGGGCAAGTCATTAAGTGTCTCAAACATCATGAGATGATGTTTGAAACTCAGTGAGTTTCCTCAAAAGCCCTTGGAAGCCTAAGGTCTTGTGGTTGAAATCTGATGACCTACAAATGAAAATACATTCTATATTTGCAGTGTAAAGATACAACATGGAAAATAAAGTGGGAATGTTTTAATTAAGAAAGCAAATAATGTACAAGTTTTTAAGGAATATTTGTAGAGTTTTTTCCCCAGACTTTAAAAATAGGATGTTCCAAATGCTCCTTTCAGTGCCTGCAAATGCCAAGATTTTCATCGCAATTGATTTGTGCCAGGCTTTGCGAAAAGTCTGATTAGTGGCCTTATTCCCTTGGAAGACTCTAGGCTATTCATATGACAACAAGTCACCCAGAAGAATAGCAATGTCATGATGTCACTGGTAGTGCTGTCTAAAATGGATTGTTTATAAATTACGCAGACTTTTCTGAGAATGAGATGAGAGAGATGATAACACACAGCTGTGAAAGATCTCGCTGAATAACACATGTTTGTAGAACACACGTTGTGTCCGGCCTGACGCCAGCTCTTAGGCCATCAAGAGATGGAGACCAAAGTAGTGTTTCAGTAGATGAATGAGAACTAAACATTAGCAAACTCTGTGCTACTCCATGTCTCCCACTTCCAGATCAACCATAATCAGATCAACCCAGATGACAGCAAAAGAAAGGAGTGCGTTGGAAGGGAGATGGGGAAGGAAATTTGGTGTTAAGGAAAGCAGAGGCTTGGATTGAAATGGCAACCTGGCCATGTATTGTCATCTCTCCCTTCCTGCCTTAAATGACAGAAAAAAGACACAAGCACTTTAATTTATAATGGCATTTAAAAAAAAAAAAAAAACCCTGTTGTGACATCATATTGTTCAGAGATAATTAAGAATCTCCAAAAAGCAGAAGGCAAATAGGATTGGCAGGTTGATGAAGAAGCCCACAGCAAAGAATTGCTGTACAAGGTAGGAGCATTGCAAGCTCAAGTATTTGAAAGGACCCAGAACCCACTGAAGATATTCCAAGCTAAGTCTTTTCCCAAGAAAAGTCACTTTAGAAATGTAAGTATCAGACAAAATACAATGTAAGAGAAAAAAAAACTGGAGCTCAGAGGATTATATCACATTGGTAAAAGATACCAATCAAAAAGACAAAATATTCACACACTATTATGCACTTAAGATAAGATGGAAATATTTAATGAGAAAACAACTAATAGAAAGAAAAATTAGCAGATTCATATCTCAGAAAAAAAATTTTTTTCATATATCCTCCAGAAATTGCCAGTTCAAAAAGACAGAAAATAGGGGTATAATGGATATTAATGAAAAAACCAAATATGGTTTGTGCAGAAATTTGTATCTAATAAGCAAAAGATACACAATATTTTAAGCAAATATAGAGCAGTTACAAAATAGACCATAAATTAGATCATGAAGAATATCTCATCAAATTCCAAAAAGCAGAAATCACGCAAGCCCCTCTGGCTGACTAGAATTCGATAAAATTAGAAAGTGAGAACAGTATGACAGCCGGCCACCATCGCTGGCCAACCCACCCACTTGGAATTCATGATCACCCTTCCTAATAATAACCTCTGGGTTCACCTAGGAAATCATGGAAATTAAGAACTACTTTATGTGCTCATAATAGCACTGGGGAAAAGCAAATTGAAACAATGAAATCCCTAATTTGTCTTTAATCTATCAAATTTTCGAAGGTTGAAAAGATTAATAATGTTATATTGGTAAAAGTATGCGTAAAATTGGCAGAATATTTTAATGTTCCTCTATTAAAAATTTTAAAATCTCAAATCTTTCAGTTTACCAAATCCATGTATGTCTCCACATCTACCCTAAATAAAATTTATGTACTAATGTGGTCAGGTATAAAATCCATTGCAATACTGGAAATGGTTAAAAAAAAAAAAAAAGAAAGAAAGAAAAGAAAAGAAACATTACTGTATAACAAAATTGCAAACTCAGAATTTTTTATTATGGCACATCCATACTATTCAGTGGTTAAGAAGAATGAGATATGGGGCCGGCGCCGCGGCTCACTAGGCTAATCCTCTGCCTTGCGGCGCCGGCACCCTGGGTTCTAGTCCTGGTTGGGGCGCTGGATTCTGTCCCGGTTGCTCCTCTTGCAGTCCAGATCTCTGCTGTGGCCCAGAAAGGCAGTGGAGGATGGCCCAAGTGCTTGGGCCCTGCACCCGCATGGGAGACCAGGAGGAAGCACCTGGCTCCTGCCTTTGGATCGGCGCAGTGCGCCAGCCTCAACGCACTGGCCGTAGCAGCCACTTGGGGGGTGAACCAACGGAAAAGGAAGACCTTTCTCTCTGTCTCTCTCTCACTGTCCACTCTGCCTGTCAAAAAAAAAAAAAAAAAAAAGAAGAAGAAGAAGAAGAAGAAGAAGAATGAGATTTGTATGTATTGCCATAATCCAAAGTTTAGTAAGCTAGAAAATCAAGGTGAATATGAATAAGTATATAGCATTATCACATTAACTTTTTTTTTAACAACTTGGCATTCCTTTTTTTGTAAACATTTATTTATTTACTTCCTTACTTGAAAGAGGGGATGGGGAAGCAAGAGAGAGAGAGAGCTCTTCTATCCTCTGGTTCACTCCTTAAATGGCTTTAATAATTCGGGCTGGGCCAAGCTGAAGCCAGGAGCCAGGAATTCCATCATTCCATCTGGGTCTCCCATGTGTGTGACAGGAACTCAAATATTTGAGCCATTGTCCAGCCATCACCAGCTACCTCCCAGGCACATTAACAGGGAGCTGGATCAGATGCAGAGCAGCTGGGACTCAAACTGGCATTCTGATATGGGGTGCAGGCTTAACCCTTTACAGCACAATACCCACCTCAAAAAACTTTATATTTCTTTCTCCATGTCTGTGTTTATCTATGAGTGTGCACGTAAATGAAAAAAAAAAAGATTTGGAAGTGTATATATCAAATTGAAGTGGTGATTAACACCTTCCAGGTGATGAAGTATGGGTGAGTACAAAGACTCTGGCTTTTTCTCTTCTGTCTGAATTTTTTAGAACCATTTTAATACACACTCATTACTGTGAGTTTGGTGAAAACAACATACCCACCACGAGACTGACTTGTAGAAAGTGAATAATTACAGCTCCTCCCTATTAGTAGCAAGTCAGGCACCATCACAAAGATTGTTCACAGCGTGAGACTGTTCCATCACTACCAAAAAAAAAAAAAAAAAAAAGTGTGACTGTGGCTGGTGTTGGGGCGAAGCAGGTAAAGCTCCCACCTGCAATGCCAGCATCCCAAAGTGGTTGGTGTCCCAGCTGCTCCAAGTCCAATCCAGCCCTCTTCAAATGGCTTGGGAAAGCAGCAGACGATGGCCCAAGTGCTAGGGCGCTGCTATCCACGTGGGAGATCAGGAAGAAGCTCCTGGCTCCTGGCTTCAGCCGTCCAGGCCTGGCCATGGTGGCCATCTGTGGAGTGAACCAATGGGTGGTAGATTCTCTCTCTCTCTCTCTCTCTCTGTGTGTGTGTGTGTGTGTGTGTCCTTCTCTCTCTGTAACTCTTTCAAATAAATAAACAAATCTTACCAAAAAAAGACACCTGGAAGAAAATGGAAACACAATTTTCCACTCCGCCCCACCGTGCTTACCCTTTATCTGTGATTTAGTTTCCTCTGCCCTGCGTGACATGTGTGCTTGTCCATTTATTCTCTAAGCTTCTTGTGGTGGTGGAATCTAATGTGTTCATTTTCTCATCTCCTTCCTGGGCCCTGGGTCCATCTCAAAAGTTAGTGTGGTCTTTTTTGTCTTTGTCTTCATTAGCTAAGATCCGAATTTTGTCCATGCACAGTATTTTAACGTGAAAAGGAGAAATGAGGAGAGAAAGCGCCACAGCCCCTGCCAGCTGTAGATCATGTGCATTCCGGAGGCTGCGTGCCACGGGCTCGCGGCTGATTCTCATCAAGTTTGCCCTGTCATATGGGAGAGATTTGGCTGAGTGAGGATTTCCTTAGACTTCTCTGTCTGCATTTCAATTGAAGGCAGCTTGGAAGCTGCTTAGTCAGCAACTGAAGACTCAAGCCAGGGGGCCCTGTGTGCTGTTTTTAAGGCCTAGTGCAGCCAGAATTCTCTGGAAGGAGCCATCGGATGTGGAGAAGTTATTAACCACATTACTACAATTACTACAAGCAGAAGAATTAACATAGTCTCTGACACGATTCCATCTAAGGTCACTGCCTCTTCTGGTCCTCAGCATATTACCAGACAACAGTAGAAGGCACCTTTTATAAAAGATTTACTTATTTATTTATATGAAAGGCAGACTGCCACTCCCCAAATGCCTGCTCCAGCCAGAGCTGGGCTAGGCCGAAACCAGGAGCCCGCAGAGGTGACAGGAAGCCAAGTACTTGGGTCATCATTTCTGCCTCCCAGGAGCATTAGCAGGAAGCTGAATCAGAAGCAGAGGAACCAGGACACAAACTTGTTCTCCACTATCAGAGGCCATCATCGGAAGCACAGGCTTAACCTGCTGCACCACAACACAGGCCCTTAGAAGGCAATCTTTAAAAAACAAAAAAAGTTTTGTTGTTGCCGTTGTTTTATTTGAGAGGTAGAATGACAGAGAAAAAGGGAGAGATTGAGAAGCATGGAGCCAGGAAGTACATCCTCATCTCACACGTGGGTAGCAGGAGTCCATCATCTTTTGTTGCTTTCCCAGCAGCATCAGCAAGGAGCTGGATCAGAAACAGAGCATCCAGGACTCAAACCTGCTCTCCGATGTGGAATGGTGGTGTCGCAAGCAGCAGGTTGACCTGCTGCCCCAGAGCACTGGCCCCCTAAAAGGCACTGTTAATCAAGCTGACTTCTCGGGATTCCCGCATGGAATCTGACCCAGCGGGCCTGTTCACAGTTTCAGATGCTCTGTCTCCAACTCTCAGGCTCCAAAACTCCAGAAGGTGTATTGTTACCTTTATGCTTCTTCTCAACATTGTTGAGCTGTTCCTTTGAAGTCCAGGAAGCTTGTGGTGAAATGGTCAGCTAAGGGATGGTTTCCATACTTCTGGCTTTCATATTGTCTTGGGTTTTTCTGATCTTCTTTTAAAAAGATGCTATAAAAATATACTTAAATCAGCCAGATGGCCTTGAGGATTTATGACTTTTTTTAATTTGCATCATTAAAAAACTTTTATGAAGACTTGTAGGGATTGAAGTAACAGTGTTTCCAATTGGTCTCCTCTCCCAGCTCTCTGCTGGGAATGTGACATAACAGAGTCTTGGGCGTGGGCTGGTGGTTTTGACGCTTGTCATTCACAATAGTCCTTGTTTCCCATCAAATTTCTGTCAATGTTGTCCTTCAAAAAGCACTCATTGCATTAAACAAAAGGTGATACTTCGAAGGGAGAGATGAGGAGATAAATGTCTTTTCCTTTCGCTCTACTTGTGATGAGACGCAGTGGATGTGTTCTGTCCAGACCTGTGTTCTCTGCCCAAGTCGGCCATTGGCAGGCCATATGACCCTACAGGAGTCACCAGACACCCACAGGCTCACCTGGAGGTGGAGAATAAGACAGCACCGCCTCCCTCACAGGGCTGTTGAGAGGAAGCACTTAAAGAAAAAAAAAACAACCCTAGAAAACATTAGAAGTAGAATTAACTGGCAGATATCTTAAGGGTTGGTTATAAAGCTAAAAGGAGTTTAAAGCAAGTATCAGTTCTCCAAGGGTTCCTAGTTACACGCATGTATATGTGTGTGTGTGTGTGTGTGTATAATTAGGAATATATATAACAAAGTATATATACACATATATGTATAATAAAGAATATTACCTGAAAATAATCATGTCTTGAGAAACATTACAAATTACTCATTAGGTTGCCCTTTCAGGAAATGAAAGTTCCTATAACCCCTGTGGCCAAAACTTAAGTGACTATGATCGTAAACCGAGGAAGAATTGAAAAACAAGATAATTTTACTCAAATAGATGTTGAGTTTTTTTTTCCCCTGGAAAGTATTTTAGAAATGTTCTTTCCAGTCACGAGTTTGTAGAATAGAAGAAACTCTACTGATTTCTCTTTGGGCTGTCAGTATTTTTCTGCTTTTGTCTTCTTGTTTGAAATGTCCTAAGTTACTTTCAATTCTAGCAATTCTTGTTGGATAAGAACCACAGGAACAGTTACCTGGTTATCCTATAGCCCCTACTCTTTCAGGTTAGCTGAAATTTCCATTTTCAGATTTCATATATCCTTTAATATAAATCCACCGAGCTCATATAAATCCTTCCGGATTTTTCCTCATCATTTTTAAAAACTATGCAGAATTTTATAACTACATGCTTGAGACATTTGTAAGTAATTCTAGGTGCAAGCCTTTAGCTTAATAGTTAAGATACCCACATTTCAAATTAGAGTACCTGGGTTCCAGTCCTGGGACTGGCTCCAGACTCCAGGACCATGGGAGGCAGCAGCGAGGGCTCAAGTGATTGAGTTTCTGATACCTACAGGCCTGGATTGTGTTTCAAGGTCACAGCTTTGGCCCTAACCTGGCTATTGTGGGCATTTGGGGAGTAACTGGGAGATGAGAGTTCTTTCTCTTTGTCTATCTGTCTCTCTCTTACTATATGTGTCTCTCTGGCTCTCTAAAAATGTAATAATAATAATTCCATTTTCTTCCTATACCACTGGTTCTATTTTTTCATGTTCCCTCTAGCTTTTCGATGTCCTCATTTTGCATGTATTTGTTGCCATTGTGTAAAGTATGAAGTTGGTTTTTTGCACTTAACATTTGTTAGACACATTTATGAGTTGTAAGGCAAATATAATAGTTTTTAAAGATTTATTTATTTATTTATTTGAAAGGTGGAGTTAGAGAAAGGAAGAGAGAAAGAAAGTGAGAAAGAGACTTTCCACTTATTGGTTCACTCTCCAAATGGCTACAAAGGATCAGACCGAAGCCAGAAGGCTAAAATTCCATCCAGGTCTTCCATGTGGGTGCAGGGGCCCAAGCCCTTTGGCCATGTTCTGCTGCTTTCCCAGGCACATGAGCGGGAACTGGGTTGGAAGTGGAGCAGCAGGGGCTAGAACTGGTGTTCAGGTGGTATGCCAGCACTGCATGTGGTGCCTTAACCCACTATGCCACAACACTGAGCACTAATAATTATTATTCTGGTTAATATTACATCAAATTGACATTTTATGTAACCTTATATCTACTACTAGCCATTTCATTTTATTAGGTTTTTTTTCTTCGTTCAGATAAATCTTCAAATTATGGGTTTTTTTTTTTCACTCAATTTGAATAAACTCAGGATTGATTGAGCATCACCAGAGGTTGTCAGGAATAGAGTAGTTTCAAGATAATAATGGTGCCTGTCAAAATACTTTCCAGACCAATTTAAAGAGTCAACTCAATAAAAATGTTACCAGTGCTATATGAATAAACCCATCCTAATGGCACTTCATCCCTTGAGGATAGGGGCATGCTGTCATTTCTGTTCATTTAATCAAATAATATTTCGTTGGTTTGATATGCATGTCTGATTATCAAAGAAAGTTAGGAAACCTGGCGCCAGTGCTGTGGCATAGTGGGCAAACCACTGCCTGCAGTACTGGCATCCCATATGGGTGTCGGTTTGAGTTCCAGATGCTCCACTTCTGATCCAGCTCTCTGCTGTGGCCTAGGAAAGCAGTAGAGAATGGTCCAAGTGTTTGGGCCCCTGCACCCATGTGGGAGTCTAGGAAGAAGCTCCTGGCTCCTGGCTTCAGACTGGCCCAGCTCCGGCCGTTGCAGTCATTTGGGGAGTGAACCAGCAGATAGAAGACTCTCTCTCTCTCTCTGTCTCTCTGTCTCTCTCTCTCTGCAACTCTGTAAATTTGCCTTTCAAATAAATAATCTTTTAAAAAAATTAAGAAACCTTTGCATTTTTTAATTTAATACTTAGAATTCCTCACAGGAATTGTTTCTTCTCATTGTCTTTTTATATGCAATTTTGCATTCATTTTCATAAATTCACATTAATTATTTTTGTTTAAATTTAAATTCTCTCTCAATACTATCTGTGTGGCACTTTTTTTAAATTTGAAATTCACAAAAATGAATTATTAGGTCTATTTTTTGAGCTATTAGAGGGAGAATAGCTATGTTAGCTGAAAGCTAAAATCAATACACTGTCTTTCCTCCAAAAAATGCTGAGCAAGCTGTTCCCAACAGAACACAGAAGGTTTGCACATGAAAGGATTTGGGTGTAGCCAGCTCATCTTTCCGTCCCAAATGTACATTCTGTCACCCATCTGATAGCCTCAGGGCCAGGAAGCTGCATCTTCTTTGCTCAGGAGTACTTCCGTTTTCCCAGTTCTATTTCCTGGGGCTGTTAAGCCAGTAGGTCCCCTCTAACTGTGTCAGTGCTGTCCTTCTCTCTAGAAGCCAGGGCCAGGAATCTTGAGGGTTCTCCCAAGCTCCAAAGTAGACAAGGAAGCAGCATGGACCTGGCTCGCGCACTTACCCTCTAGGCATTAACCAAGTGACTGTTCTATCTACCACCTGGCACAGTACTCTGCTGTATTTAGAGATGTGATTGGGTTCACAAAAATTGGAATTTAGAGTCAGGACTTTGGGGTAAGGCAAGCTGATGCCTGCACTCAGCTCACTTCTTGTCTATTACATAAGCTGTCCTTCGAGTTACATGCCCTCATTATGCCACGTTCTCCGCGATGGGTCTGGAAAAGGATGAGGTACCCAGTCCAGGCTATTTAGGACGTAAAATATTCTAAGACTACTCCCTGTGCCGCCTGGAAATCTCCAGCCTGTGGTTACAATTACCCTTGGGGGTGAGCATATTTTGTTGGCTTTTGTTATATGTAACCAAATCTTTCCTGCTTCTAATTAAGTTTATTCCTTTTAGTATAGTCCTTCCCAGAAACCATATGGCTATTTTCCACTAAACTAATATCCCTTCTTAGTAGTTTTGAGACCTTTAAAATTTTAAAAGATGACTATTTTACAAACTACTAAAAATCCATAAGCCAGAAGAGAATTTAAGGGCTAAAGCAAAGCTTAATTGTATGCCAATAGACATTTTTTTGCCATTATTTCTCTTTTCTCTGGAAGTTTGTAACTACATATATTTTTTCTGGGACTCTTTGCAGAAATTATAGAATTTAATTTATCAAGTAACATATCTATAGTATAAACTACTTTATAAAGAATAGGTAAGCAAATGCTTGAATATTTGGGGAAATATTTAACAATAATTTCTTAAAATAGTATAACTTAATTCTAAGAACTCTGGGGGCCTGAAAAGACTCTTCTTATGAATCTTCTAAAGATAAAGGAAGGAAAAATTATTAATGTCATCTTGATATTTCTTATTCATATAAAGTCGACTGCTTCTTGTTCATTCTGCTTACATGGAGAGTGTTGGAACAACACCTAAATTTGCCAAGACACACATTTGCCCATTGTGTTCAAGATAAACAAATCATTCTATTTTCACCTGTTGCTGATGTTAGATTCCTTGTCTTTTTGAACAGACAAGTCAAACTATTTCTTGGCAAGATTGTAGCAAAACTCAATTTGTGTGACATCATCTCTTGAAAGAATCATCACAACCAACAGAATATATTGATATTATATAAGTGACTCAGCTTGAACTTCTCTTGTTGGCCTTGAGTGTATATCAGTACAAGAACATACTGAAAATCTCTTTGAAGTCAAGCCAAATTCCACAGCTTGCTCTCTGCAATTTGAGTTTACTTTTCCAATGTCCATCAGTCTTGATAGCTGTAAATATGCAAGTCTGTTCTCAATTCACTTCTCTTTACTCCACTGGAAATTCCCTATTGTTTTCTTTATGTGTTGATTTCAAAAGGACCATTTCAGAAGATTCACCTAAATTTCTACCTGAGGGAAGAATGCTATCAACCAACATTTCTGGCTTGGTTAGATGAATAGCAGATAGGTGAGTCTCTAGTTAAGTAACACGGGGAACAAAGGTTACCAGTCTTTGTAGATTGGAAAATGCTTAATGAGTTAATTTGGCAATAAGAGAGAGAGAGAGAGAGAGAGAGAGAGATGAGAGAGAGAGAGAGAGAGAGAGAGAGAGAGAGAGAACCATTGATGTGAATTACAGCTCTGAGTTTTTGAAAGCCAACATGAAGGCAGACCTTTCAGAGAGTGAACACCTAAGCAACATATGGAAACAGAGACACCAGAATTCAGGATCTCCTTCTAAGCCACCACAGGGCCTTGGTTTTTTTCTCTCAACTGGTGTTGATTGCAAGTTTCTGTTATGGGTTTGGTACTAACACACTATCCAGTGCTTCTGGGAGAGGGGGAAATACTGACAAATAATCAGGCAGTTATAAGAGGGAGTGATGAGTGCTACAACAGGGGAAGGTGTAGACTGCACGTGAGAGTCCCAAAGCCAAGGAAGATTCCCCAGCAGAAAAGCAATATAAGCTAGGAAGTGAGGAATGAGTAAGTTAGTGAGGTAGGGAAGGGTAGGGGAGAAAAGCTCAGCTAGATAGGACAAATAACGAGGCTTAGGATGACATGGTAAATTTGGAGCAAGGAAAATGGAACTCAACTTGGAAACAGAGTTCAGATCATTAAAAGTTTTTACAAACACCCTAAATCATTTCTATGCTAGCCTTGGGAAATAAGGATCCATTTAATGTTTCTATTACAAAGTGGTTATCAGTAGGAATAAAGAATGGATGGGACAGAGTTGAATTCCAGAAATTCTTCCATTGGAGATTTATGGCCTTGGATTAAGGTTTATGGCTCTGACCCTGTTAAGGAAAAATATCCTTGGGATTTAATACAATAAACTTAATTCTTGTTTTGCAAAGACAAATGAGGATTCCAGATATGAGAAAGGGTGATATTAACTAAACAGCCCTCATTCCTGAAATGAGAAAAATGATTAAAAGGATGGAGTCTGGAACCACAAACAAACTTTGTTATTTACCAGGTTTATCATTACTTAGTGACTGAAGGGAAAATGTAAAATTAGGATGTGGGAAAACTGAAAAACTTCAAAAAAGGTAGTAATTGAAGAGAGAGGAAATACTCTGGATGTGAGACAGTGGGTTTACAGACTGAACCTCATTTTGTGTTTGACATGAAAACTCTTAGTTTCTTGGAAGGGCAGAACCTGCCTGGTTGAGAGTAGTTTTTCTCATATATGCATTAATAAATAATTATAAAAAGACAAAAGATAACAGATTTTTCTAGGATGCTTCCACATGTATGTCATCTGTCTTTGTGAGGGAAGAGGCCATTATTGACCCCTTATCAATGTTAAGCTGTGGTTTGAACTACATTTGCTAACATAAAAGGCTGAATTTGTGTTATCTGTTTGTACTCTGGTGTAATCTCACTGAAGACCAATAGAACAAATTTTCAATCAAGTTGCAAGGTTAATCTAACTGACCTCCCCTGGGCATGAACAAGGAACCATCTTTTAGGACAGTGCCCTAATCCACTAGACAAATCAGAACCTATGGTTCATGATACACATAAAAGAAAAAAAAGCAACAATTTTTGATTGGGACTTTTTTCTACAAGGCCTTTAGCCATCGAAGATTGTGAAAATTCTCATTTTTTCATAATTGAAATCATTTTAACAGCTGTGAGAACTCATTTACATTGAAGATGCAAGCAGAAGTCACAGGCTTTATTTCATGGGTTCAGTTTAAAAGCTGTATGTATTTTTATAAGTCTCATAATTGATTGGCAATGGTTATTATAGATGATAATATTTATTTAGACAAGGCAGAAATACAAAGTACAAAAGATGTTTAAAGCAAAAAAAAGGCATAGGCTATATTGAGCATGCACAGACTAAAATTATCTATAATTTGAGTGAATGACATACATTGTATGACACAGATTTGACTCTGGATCCCTGAATAGTTTCATGGTCAGGACTATCTGTAAATCAGTGACATGACTCATCCGTCTCATGCATGGTGCATCAAACTAGCACCTGCTTTCTCAATCAGTCACATTACATTCATATCTAAACATTAATAGCCACATTATTAACCCCAGCTACCCAAATTAACCTTTCCATATTGAGAGGTTGAGCAAGTTCAATCTAATAGTGTTCATTTCTTCCATGCACCATGTACTACGCACTTAATTCATTAAGAAAAAAAAAACACCTGCTCTTCCTTTCTGTTCTGCATCTCAGAAGTGGCAAATGCCACTTTGAGTTCTGTGTTTGTGGTTTTGGGTGCACCATATATGGGTAAATTTTAGAAGAGACTGTAGCAGGTGTGACTTTGAATTGAGGCAGTGTGAGAAGCAGCAACAAGCCACCCCAAGCTAATCTAGGGGAAATCCAAGCTTCACAGTGGCCCACACAGGATGTTTCG
Source organism: Oryctolagus cuniculus (assembly GCF_964237555.1). NCBI lineage: Eukaryota > Metazoa > Chordata > Mammalia > Lagomorpha > Leporidae > Oryctolagus > Oryctolagus cuniculus. Next base: position 34,641,101 of record NC_091436.1, read on the forward strand.
TCAAAAAAGGGATTTTCCCTCTTCTGGAAGACTTTGCTTCCTCCCCCTTCAGTACCAAAGTGTGCTCAAATCTGTTAACAGTTCATTCTGTGTGGGGAGCAGGTTGAAGGGCGATCCAGCCCTGGGATATGAAAGGTGCAGTAAGAGCAAGACCCCTTGAATACTTTGGCCAGTCCATCACATCTCTGGCCATGTCGCCTGCTATTACCCAGTGTTTCTTGAAAAGTTAGGGGTGGATATTGTGGTACAGCAGCTTAAGCCCCACAGTGCATATCAGAGTGCCTGATTTGGCTCCTGACTCCTTTGCTTCTGACCTGGCTTCCTGCTAATGCACCTGGGAGGCAGCAGATGATTGCCCAAGTATTTGGGTACCTGACACCCATATAAGAGACCCGGATGGAGTTCTGGGCTCCTGGTTGCAGCCTGGACCAGCCAGTAGATGGAAGATTCTCTCTCTCTCTCTCTCTCTCTCTCTCTCCCTCCCCCTCTTTCTGTCACTCTGCCTTTCAAATAAACAAATAAATCTATTTTAAAAATTATTAGACCTTGTATGTATTAACTATGGTTTTATTGTTAGATATCAGTTCCAAGCCCAGCTTTGACATGAAACAGCTGTATCCTTAAATTTCCTCACTTATAAAATGAATAATAATACAAACATCAGGGTTGCTGGGAGATTCTAATGAGAGAATGTGTGGAGATTCACTTCATTTCTCTCTGCTTCCATCCTTCTTCTAACCCAACTCCAATCTACCATGACCCTTAATCTTGTCATGGGTGTCCATCAAAAATCATACTCATTAATCCAAAGCCCATGTCTTTTTGTTCAACAAAAAGAAAATTAGAAAAGGAAGGAGAGACTGAAAAGCAAGTCCATCATTAAATGAACTGTGCCATTGTGACTTTTGTAGAACAAATGAGATGTTTATGTATTTCTTGGCTCAATGTTAAATTTTGTTCCCTTATCACTTTAAATAAATTATGAAGAAAACTGAAATAAAGATTCAGCTTGCTTTTTCCAATTCCCACCCTCCAGTTCTGAAGGTTCTATGTCCCCTAAAGACCTATTCTTGACAGAATCTCAAAGGTTATTTGTCTATTCTACACAGAGATGTGACATATTCTCATATGAAAATAAATCTACTCATATTTTATCCCACTGCAGAGCAGCTCCCTTTGGACTGGCAGATTTTCCATACAACCTCAAGAGAAGGTATCTTAAACAGACATGTTCTTATCTTTAATTGCCAGGAGGTAATTGGCTGCTTGGAAGATTAAACTATTATGGTCTAAAATGTAAATAAAACCATAGCTCCTATAATTTTTTATTGTTCTTTAAGATTTTCTCAAATTTGATTTTATTATTTTAATGTCATCAAGACTTCATTTTCCTTCACCTATATTTATAGATGAAAAGGTAGCAGTTTTAAAAACATAAATAACAATTACATGTAGATTGATGAGCAACCACTTGAGCTTTCTGAGAACAAGCCAAGCAGTACAATTCATTAGTGCAAGGTTAATGAATTAGACAGATTAGAAAATCAGTAGCAATTTAATTTCATCAAGGATCATATTAGAACATAGTAAGGTACAAAGGAAGTGTTTCCAAGGGCATTAATGAAGTGTCCCAACCATAATTTTATCATGGATATTTAATATGCCTCCTCAGATAATTAACAATCATTTATAATATAAATAAAATCATCAATTTATTAATATTACCACATACTTTGATTATTATCTTGCTAATTCATTACTGCTTCCATATTTCCAAGCTAGATATAATTAAATATTTATGACAACATTTTTAACTATGTTTATTTGAAAACCATGGGAATCATTTTAAAGTTTTTAGCGTAAGTTGAGATATTTATTCAGGCAGTCAGTGTACAGTCAAGTTCATACTCAACAGCAGACTACTGTTTTGAATATTAAAGATAAGTTCTAAGTGTTCAAAGACTATGAAGTAACATTGAGTGAATTTCACATGTTCTAAACAGCTCCACCTTTGGCCCAAATAGGCCATTTCAAGGCAAACCTAGAGAGAGGCCTGGACTCATTGCCAACACTGCCCTCAGAGTGCTCTCCTCTCACCCATGGTGCCCTTGCACCAGCACACAGCAATCACTTCCGCTTGCTCAGTCCCTTCTCCTAGTTTTAATCCCACACATCTCTGCCCTTTCTTTTTTTCTCATTTAGCCATATCATTAATCCCTTCGCTTTCTGTTTCCTCTGGGACAATTGCCAATGAGCTCCAGTAAATCACTGAACTTTTTCTCAAAACCCTTCCTCTCCTCTCTCATTTTATTAGGTGGGACCACACAAGGCGTGTCAAATTTTACAATAGGTTTTTGGCCATGTGTGCTTTGAAAGAGCCAGGCTAGGGTTTTCAGAGTCTTCCTTTGGGCAATGTGCTCCGTGAATCTCCAAGAGGGAAGAGCCTGAGTATTCCTCCCCAGACAGATGGAAACAAACACCTGGTTTTGTGTGTGTGTGTGTGAGTGTGTGTGTTTTAAGAGACGTCTTCAGGAAAATGCTGTCTTTCTTGAGACTTGACTTCCTACTAAGATGACACATCTTCTCCGACATCTTCAAGCAGAAAGGGCTTCCCCTCCAGTCTCCGCCAGATACCCTCTAACTTCCCCATCCACGTCAGCACTATTACTCACCCCAACCCACTGCCTTTTATTGTCGACAGCTACTCTCCTCCGAGACACATCATATTCTGTCATCACTTTGGGTCTTCAGGCAGTAGTTTTACTCTCTCCTTTTTCATAAGCAACCATCTGCAGAAATTCAATACTCACATTGATGATTCAGATAACAATAACACTAGTAGTAAACTTGATTAACTAATACTCAGTTTGGAATGTCTACTATGCACCAATAAGTATCTTTAACACTTGACATGCATTATTTTATTTAATGTCTACAATCAGTGCACAAAAGAGATACAACTGTATTTTGGCTTCCACATCATCTGGCCCTGGCTTTGTAGGCATTTGTGGAGTCAATCAGTGGATGGAATCAATCTCTCTCTCTTTCTCTCACCCTATCATTCTACGTTTCCAATAAATAAATCTTTTTGAAATGATAAAAAGTATAGTGTACTAAATATGTAAGGTAGAACAGTCATTTATTATCATTATCAAGTACCATGTACCGTACATAACTATGTGGTTTTCCTTTATACAACTGATGGCACAGTGGGTCTGTTCACACCAGCGTCACCAGAAACACGTGAGGAATGCATGGGTTACAAAGCCCTGGTGACAGGAACTGTTCAGCTCCATTGCATTCATGTAAGATCATCACTGTATTTGTAGTCCATTGTTGACTGAAATGCCATTTTGCAGCACATGACTGTATTATTATTATTTCCTATTTGCTGGTGAGGAAAACACATTGTTTAACAAGCACAAGGATATAGCAGGTATGAAGCAGCAGAACCAGGATGCAGAGTTATCTTTGACAATGATAATGGCTTCCCTGCAGCACAGTGGTGAAGTCTCGTCCACCGTGCTTCTGAGGTCTCATCCCTTCGTCAGCCTTCCAGCACCGTGCCTCGTTGGTCCTGTGATTATCCTATGCTGTTCCTCTCCAAGTTTCCTCTTGGCTAGGGCTTTCTGGCCTGGGCAGCCTCATGATCCCTGCCTCCTCCGTGGTCATGGTCTCCAGTCACCCCTCTTGGGAAGGAAGCTATTCACCCTGTAGATGCCCTTGGGGTCTGCTGAGGCTTCCCTGTCTCCCTCCATCCCTGAGACTCCTGAAAAAAGCGGTGGGCGCATGGCTCAGAGCGAGTCCACGCTCACTTCATTTGCTGGCAGAATACAGCACATTTCTCGTCCTTTGAGAGGTCATCTTGGAGTGTACCTTCTGTCCCCAGTGGTCTGATGACATCAAGCAACCTGCTGTCCTGCATCCAGCTTCAAATATTTGCTCTCGTTCCTTGACCTTTAGTGGTGCTTTCTCGCTGTGCCCAGAACATTTTCTCGAAGATCACAAGATGATGGGCTGTTAGGACTAGAAAGGGCCATCAGCCTCACATAGCCCAGCTTCCCCATTTCACAGGTAAAGGACTGCGGCAGAAATTTCTGAAAGATTAAAGGTAGCAGAGTTTGCCCACACCCTTTCAAAGAGCGATTGATTTCACAAAGATATTTCTGGCTGCTTCTTATCTGCCGGGTTGTCATGGTTTTAGATCCAGGTCAGGTACTGAGCACTTTGCGCACATCTCATTCTCTGGATCACTCACCAGTTGAGAAGCTAGTGCGTTATCAGAGGGAAGTACCACCGACCGTTTTCCTAGCAGCACAATGAGGTTCTTTCTGCTGGGTGGGACACTTTGTCTAAATTTCCTTTGCACCAGATGGCCGTCTCCCAAAGGCTCCAAACTCCTGGGCTCATTAGGATTCCAGATGTGTGCGCTACTGTTGATATACAGGACGGCAGCTGTCTTTCTGCCAACTCCTTGTATGTGTTCAATTGTTAGACTGTATTTAGAAATGTGATGTGACATGCTCCAACTATATTTGATTGTTTTTAATCTCAATTTTGATCCACAAAATAGGCACTATGCAATACGCTAGAATATTTAGGTTTAAGTAGTTAAAAATCCTGCCATACAAATAGTGTGTTCTAAAAATGTATTGGAGAACATCTGAGACAATTTAATTCCCAGGTGCCAGAGTTCATGACATCCCCTTTCTTAATACATTGAACTTGTTCTGAATCCAATTATACTTTCCATTTTGCAAAATAACTCATTTTGTGTGGTAGTCAGTAGAATCTACTTTATTATTAGATATGAGAAAAATATATATATATATATATTTTCATTTTAATGTGCTCCAGATTGGAGACCCTTATTAAGGCCAGTCTGCCTCATTTCCCAGTTGTACTAATTAAAAGTACTAATTATTTCCATCCTGGTATCTCAGGACCATCTTTGATACATGAAAGTTTTGAGAGAATTAAAAAAAAAAACTGACTTTGGAAATCATGTGAGAGAACTAATATTCATTAGTGCCAATTAAAATGCGTCTTAAGTCAGTTCATGAGACCCTCACCCCCATTTCTTTAGTTTCAAGTCGGCTCTGGATTTCTGCCACATGGAGGCTATTACCAGAATTCCCTCTCCTTCTGTAACAGTGAGCCTAATTAATGCTGCAAAGGGATTTACCTTACTCGTGATGCCAACAGACTTCTCCACAGCAGGTTTCATATCTAATTTTTGTCATTTGTGAGAAAATTAAACCGAGATTCCAAGATCCTTCCCACAACTAAAGCCAATGATTCTCTAAGGCCCCGTGGTCACTTTCCTAATTCATAAATCAGCCCATCTCTGGCCCTCATGAGAAATAATCCAGGTGTGTTTAAGGAGGAACTTAGTTATTTACTTTTCTGATACAAAAGGTGGGAGAAAGGAGGAAATCCCTAGGATACAGATAATCTCCTTTTAAAACGCCTGAACTCTAGAACAACAGCACTCCACAAAAAGAATTTTTAAGTCACATGAACTGTGGGATCCACCATTTTGAAATTTCATGAGTTACCCATTATTTAGAGTGTCTGATACTCAATAGCAAGTTTGTTCTAATCTATAACTCCAGGAACTCCAAGCACATAATTTATTTACTCCCTTCAGCATACTATTGCTTAACAGAAGAGACTATTTTGATGGGAAATTATTTCAGTGGAGTCAGACTATGCAATAGGACAGAATAAACAAAGCTACAACCACATTCTTTAGAAAGTGTGTAGTTATGAAGTGGAGGAAATTGTGTTTATTTTATGAGAACAAAGCCAATGGAAATTAATTCTAAAAGTGGAATATATTCACTCCATTTATAAAAAAAAAATGCGGCAGTGACCTAGGGGATGACTGCTATGGGTGCTTTGTTGTTCAAATGTAACAGTTGGTGGGAGGTGTAGGGAAACTGAAAGCCATAATGATGGCTTCTACCTGAATCCCATTAGCACTTGGGCGTCAATAGACTCCTGATTTTTGAGAAGGAGAAAATTGGAGCTCAATAAGTAGCAAACCATTCTATGCTGCAATTAGTATAATTATCTCAAAAAAAAAAAAAAAAACATTTTAACAGGTTTTAGGATAAGGCTATTTTAGATATTTGAGTTGCAGACAAGCTAACTCCAAAGAGTCATCCCTTAATGATTTTTTAAAAATCACTTAAGTAGGGCTATTAAAGAAAATAACGACTGAAGCACACAAGCAATTATAGAAAAAGGAACTCCCCAATATTATGTAAAAAGTATTAGAATTGAGTCATATGTGAATTTTGTTTAACTTCTTCACTCTTGAATTCTAGTTCCTGGAATCCCTCCTTTATAACTGACTCACAGTCTATTTTGGAACAGACTTGCCAGTACTACAGTCCTTTCACTATACATGAGAATGTGTGCAGAAGTCAGGGATGGAGAGAATAATTAAATAGTGACTGAAGGACCTCACACACATGTGGCCCTCGGCTAACACTGAGCAAGTGGGCCTCAAAGTCAAGGATGACCTCAGTGCTCCATGGTTAGAAGTCTTGTTTCCTGATACTATGTTTAGAAAAAGGAGTTGATCAGAAAAATCTAGTTCATAGTTTAAGTGAAATACTTGATCTTGTTCTTTATTGAAAATATCTGTTTTTCCACTTCTTCCCATCAAAAGTCTGTATTTTTTATGATAATGAATTTTATTAGTTTTAAAGTGATTTTTTTTTTCTCTTTCTATAAAGGGTTTGGAGTTACAGGCTTGATGCTAGGTGCATACTCCTCCCTTTCTTCATGGTGTTTGTTAGTCTCCTTTCAGAACTGACATTAATATCGTGATTTCAGGAAGGTGCTCTCCAAGGACTTGAATCTGGGGCCTGGGAAGATGTGATTGTTGGTGCAACACATCCCGCCTCCCTAGGCGAGAGCCACACAAACACAGTGCTACTTTATTTTTCAGGGCTATGGGGAAGATTGTACAATCTCAGCCTACCTCTTGACATTTAGTTAGCCTTGCTCTAACAAAAGCCTTTATACTTTAAACCCAGCCTGTTTTCCTTTGTTTTGTTCTCAGTATAGATAACCAACCACCTTCTTATTAAAAACTCTCCATCAACTTCAAGAAGATATTCAATTACTATCTCACCTCCTCTTTTTATTTATGTATTTGAAAGGCAGAGTTTCAGAGAGAGAAAGAGGGAGACACACACAACACACATACAGAGAGAGAGAGAGAGAAGAAGGAGGGAGGGAGAGAGAGGGAGGGAGAGAGAGAGATTTTCCATCTGCTGGTTCCCTCCCAAGATGAGAGCAATGGCGAGGAGCCCGGAGCTCCACCCAGGTCTCCTATGTGGGCAGCAGGCGCCCTATTGCTCGGGCCATCTTCCACTGCTTTCCCAGGCGTATTAGCAAGGAGCTGGATCAGAAGTGAAGCAGCTGGGAATGGAACTGGCACTCATACAGAATGCAGGCAGCATATGCAGGTGGCAGCTCAGCCTGCTGCAGCACAATGCCAGGCCCCCATCTGGCTTCCCCTTTAAGATAGTAATAATCCTGCTTACTTCTCTCATTGGGCTTAATTTCTGACACTGGAATCATTTTGCCATCAAAATAATTTCCAAGTTCTCTCATCAGTCTTTAAACATAGACTCCAGAGGTTCATATTTCTGAAAAACACTAATTTGAGCCTAACAGTTCCTTCATATCATTTATTTTTCTTTATATAGGTCTTTTTTAAGTATCTTACTATTAAGACAATTTTTAAAACTTACATTTGGATTTGATTTTAATGCAATTGACTGGTTAGAGATAAGGGTGTCTACAGAGAGACAAGGTTCTATTAATAGAACACTGAAACATATGCAAGATTTCGCAATGAAGCATTTGCAGAAATTATAACCATAACTAAAATAGATTTTTTTGTTCCAGCACTTAATATTTTTCTAATATCTTTCCTCTATTTAATCTTGGATGAATTTTCCAGTTCTGTGTTTTTCCAGCAAATTTCTGGCCAAAAAAAAAAAAAGAAAACCAGAAATTAGCTGTATAATACTAGTAGAAAACTATGCCAATTTAGTTTGGCATCAGTGTGATTTTGAACAAATTTAGAGTCTTTAGAAATGTCTGGGGCTATTTCTGCATGAATTATACTTAAATCCCATGTTTATTGTTTTCTTTTCTTCTTTTTTTTTTCTTCTTGGAAAGCAGGCTGAAAATGATTACAACATATGCCAGTGTGCAATTTAGAGTTCATTAATCCCTCTTCAGGTTCAGGCCATCAAAATGGTAACCAAAAGTAACCTTGCCTGGCAGAGTTGGTATTGGTCTTTGGGAAGTTCAACAAAGTTTTCCTGACTTGTGGGTTTTCATTTACTTTGGGAGAGAACCAAGTCCATGGAAAAATTAGTCAACAGAAATTATGATTGAACTCCATAGGACTTACAGGAAAGTCCTCACTGTGATACTGCCTGCCCCCTTTTCTCTGATGACACAAAATGAAGCACTCCTGGGCTGGTACTAGAGAGCCTTATCTTTGCACAACTCTAGAACTCCAAGCTAGAATTGAACACTGGAAGGGGGTGAACTTGCCAATCCACCTATGCGTCTACACTAAAAGAGGTATGAGATTGTCACCTCAAAGCATACCTTTTTTTTTTTTTCAGTAGTTACATTTTACCTCCGGGCTTTTCAGATTATAGTAAAGTATCCATAATCACACTAACCAAAATAAGCCTAAACAAAATGAAATTAACAAAGCCAAAATAAAATCACACACTCATAAAATAAACCTTGTTTAGTATACTAATTTATCTGTTCTTTCATACACAAATGAAATATAATTTTATGATGTGACTTCTTGTATTGAACAGGATTCAGAAGACTGTTCTTCACAGTATTTAAAGCTTTACAGGAATCATGTAAGCAGGGATATATGGTACTTTGCTCAACTGTTTCTCCACTAAATGTTTAGGTTGCTTCAGTGTTTTGTGCATACAGATTTGTAAGTTTATTTGCTTAGTACAAACTACCTGAAATGAGGAAATAGGATGGAAGTGTTGAGCATTTTAAAGCTCCTAAAATATAGCATAATAGCTTTCAGAAGATGTGCTGCCAGCGCCGCGGCTCACCAGGCTAATCCTCCGCCTTGTGGCACCGGCACACCAGGTTCTAGTCCCGGTTGGGGCACCAGATTCTGTCCCGGTTGCCCCTCTTCCAGGCCAGCTCTCTGCTGTGGCCAGGGAGTGCAGTGGAGGATGGCCCAAGTCCTTGGGCCCTGCACCCCATGGGAGACCAGGAGAAGCACCTGGCTCCTGCCTTTGGATCAGCGTGGTACGCTGGCCACAGCACGCCGGCCGCGGCGGCCATTGGAGGGTGAACCAACGGCAAAGGAAGACCTTTCTCTCTGTCTCTCTCTCTCACTGTCCACTCTGCCTGTCCAAAAAAAAAAAAAAATGTGCTAATAAAGAACAATGAACAATCTATAAGAATATCAGTTTTACAAACCGCTTGTCAGCATTAAACACTGCCATTTTAAAAATTATATCTGAGGGCTGGCACCATGGCTCTCACTGTCTAACTTTATCTGTCAAATAAAAAAAATTTCTATCTGTGGGTTGGTATTGTGGTACAGCAGGTTTAGCTACTACCTGTGATGTTGACATCCCATATGGGCATCAGTTTGAGGCTGGCTGCTGTGCTTCCAATCCAACTCCCTGTTAATGCACCTGGGAAGGCAGCAGAAGATGGCCCAAGTTCTTGGACCCCTGCACCCACGTAGGAGACCTGGGTGAAACTCCTGGTTCCTGGCTTCAGCCTGACCCAACCCCAGCCATTGCAGCCATTTAGGGAATGAACCAGCATGTGAAAAATCTCCTTTCTCTCTCTCTCTCTCTCTCTCTCTCTCTCTCTCTCTCTCTCCCTCTGTGTGTGTATGTGTGTGTGTGTTTCTCTGTAACTCTGCCTTTTCAAATAAACACATTTAAGAAAATATTTATGCATATTATTATGATTATAATTTTCTGTTCAAAGATAAATAGTCTAATCAAATACTCTTATTTGGAACTTCTTCTCTTTACATGGGGCAAACAGTTATTATTTAAAAATACATGTAATAGCACTTCCCACTTTAGGTCTTAGGTAAGTAACTTGGATTGTAGAATAGTGTGGTGATAAATTAGGGCACCACCCAAAGTTTTGATTTGCCTCAATAATGTTGTTGTTGCTTTGAGAGGCAGAGACAGAGAGAGGGAGAGAGAGAGAGAGAAAGAGAGAGAGACAGAGAGAGGGAGAGAGAGAGAGAGAGACAGAGAGAGACAGAGAGAGGGAGAGACAGAGAGAGGGAGAGACAGAGAGAGGGAGAGAGAGAGAGAGCGAGAGCGAGCCAGCACCCATCTCCATCAACTAGTTCACTCACCAAATGTCCATGTCAGGTGAGGCCAGGCCAAAGCCAGGAGCAGAGAACTCATTGCAGGTCTCCCATGTGGGTGGCAGGGAACTCACCCACTTGGGTCAGCACTGCTGCTTCCCAGGGTCTGTCTTAGCAGGAAGCAGGAATCGGGAGCCAGAGCCAGGTATCCAACAGCAGGTATCCCAGGTGTGGGCTATAGGTGTTTTCACTGCTGGGCTAAATGCCTGCCTCTGCCCCAACAGCCTATGAGGTAGATTTTCCACACCATTGAAAGCTAAAGTCTCAGTTGTTTCTAGGAGAGTTACAGAAATGGGTACGTTCTGAGCTGTTGTCCTCCAGTCTTTCTCAGCTAATTATTAAAAGTCAAGTTCCACTAATTATCATCCAGATATGTATTAATCTCTTAGATCATGAGCTGGACATGGTTTTTGTTTTGTTTTGTTTTGTTTTTGCATATAGACTTTCTGGTGGCTTTAACTTAGGAGCAAAGCTGTGATAAAAGAAGTGTTGAGCTAATGAAACTAATTCCAAAAATTCTGATCCAAACTTTGCCTTTTCTTTTCCTGTTCCTGACCCTGAAAATACATTGTGGTATTCCATACAGGAAGCAAAGCACAGAGATGTATGTGCCTGGGTGTGGGTATGCACACACACAAGGAGGAAATCATTGCCAATATATATTCGTTTGTGCATTCATACACAGGCATTTTCTGAAAGAACCCACTAGAATCTGTTGGCGGTGGTTAGTGAGGCATGGAACTGGAGATAGATCTCTTCCCCTAAGCTCCATCTGACAAAATGGATTACATTTCCTCTCGAATATCACTTTAGTGTAAAAATTGGTCACCTCCATGAGTGTTCAGAAAAGATGTTCATCCAGTTCCTTTAAGAAATTAAGCATGTGTGACCAATATAAATGGAACTGGAACTTTTGTATGGTTATAAAGCAAATGCAACAGAATGGAATGAATTTAGCAGATGTTTAAGTAATAGGCCATTCAGATTCATTTTTCTTTGTTCAGTTGAGTGCTGCAGGCTTCTTCCTGTTGGATTCAATGGAAGGGGAAGGGAAGTTTGCAGACCAAGTCAAGATGACTAAGAAGCACAGCAAATATAAGACAAAGCCTTGCCATAAATCTTCCTCCTGGCATCTCTCTGCCACAGCCCCAGTGATTTGTTGTAATAGCAACTGTAAGATCTGAATTCTCATTCCTTTTATGAACAGGATTTCAAACTCCCCATGGGAGAACTTGGAAAACATTAAAAATCAGGTAACATAAGCAGCCACCTCTTTTAGTTTACATGGAACCTACTTCTTGTTTTGACCATAACCCAGTAATAAGATTTATATGCAAATAAAATGTGTTTATCATTCATTTTTTTAACAAGTCTCCACTGATTGGCTTCCATGGCCAGTGTTAGTATGCTGCTATGCTAAGACCCTGGAAATTGGCTTCTGAATAATTCAGGACATACTTCCTTCCTCTAAAGAGCTTACAATCTGAGGATATCTAAATTATAAATAATAAACAATAGAAATGCTTTGCTTTATTCAAGAATTATGTAATTTGTATGCTTTCTTTTCCTTCTGCCCCTCTTCTCTTTAAATTGCTGTATTCTGGAAATGAAGATTTGCCCCTAATTAATTTTGAACCATTGTTTTGTGAAAATGTGTCCCATTCTATCATCTTAATTTCCCCATAAGAAACTGATCATGAAAACAGCAATATGTTTTGTACCATCTGGGAAGAAAGTGAATGCTGATGCTGTCAACGAATGCATTCCATCCGTTCCTCTTTCACACAAGTTAATAAGACAGAAGGAAGCCCTAAAGTTAAGAGGAAGTGGATTTAAAATAAAATTTTCAAATAAGGTTTTATTAGCATACTCATTTATTACATACATACTCATTGCTAAGTAAGTCATTTACTTCAAGTCCATATATCCCTGGGGGCAGTATGAAGTGACTGAATGCCTGGACTTCCTTCAGTTTCTGTAAAATGAGGATGATGGTGATAATATTTTCTTGATAGGGCTGTTGTGAGAATAAGGTGAGTCAGCTAACGTCAATTGCATAGAACAATGTAAGGATTCTTCAAAAAGCTTGTGGAAAATGGAATTAAAAGATACTTATTACTTATTTTGGTGTAAAAACCTTTTCAGAAATCCACTCGGGTTCCCCTGCCTGTCCTCCTTGGCTTTCGGCAGAATCCTTTGCCCCAGGCAGTTAAAGGTTGATCATCTGCTTCACAAGATTTTCCAGCGATGCCTTCCACTTTTCTGGTCTGAGTGTGTGACAAGAGCCTCGCACCCAGACCACTCAGAAAAGACACAGTGTGCCAGGTACCAGGAACCAGGGACTAGGATAAGGACTAGCTCCTAAGACTACTCCTGAGCCTTGCAGGGGATGGGGTGAGAACAAGTGAAAAGACCACAAAGCTTTTAGGACAGCTTTTTGGGAAGGAATTCAGAATTTGCTTGGTTGCTCTAAACCTGTAACTGATTTCTAAAGTTGTTTGTTGTTGTTGTTTTAAAGACGGTGACACTTGCTGCTTGCTTTTTGGTGTTTCTTTTGGGGGACGGATGCTTGGAGCCTCCTATCCTAAACAAGATTTCCAAGGTTAACTTGTCACATCCCCAAACAAGAGTTTAAAGGTTAAAGTGTCTACAACTCCCTTCCTTCAAAGATGGGGCAACTGAGAGCGTCAGTTGTTCTAAGGATTAGCTGAGATAACAACATAATAAATAAGCCTGGCTCATTGTAAATGCCTCACAAGAATAGTAATTATTATTTCGAAATATAGCGTAACTTGAAATGCTGGATGGTCTAAGAAAACTGTGCTCTCAGATTGCACTGGCATTTTTTACTTCCTTCTTTGAGACAGCTGAAGGTAACTTCATTCACTTTTCAGTGGCAGTCTCGTGCCCTCAAATATCTGGAATGTCAGTTTGATCCTTGACCAGGGTCTAGATTCACAATTATAGTTCATAAATATTAGAGGGACTTCTGTGGCTGGACCTTGGCAAAACAATTGATAAAATATAAACCAATTCACGGAAGGATAAAGGTTATGTGTGGTAAATAGCAGCATTTCCTAGAGTGCTCTAAAAAATAAATAGAAAAGAAAAGGAAAAAGAAGTGGTGAAAATCAAGCTGCCTATGATGTCGTGCCAGAACACCTAGAGAAAACATATGGAAATGCCATGGAAAATACCTGCGAAGGGAAGCAACTACTACAGGATCCTCTTGGAAGGCTCCCAGGCTCACATTGTTATTCTTAACTTCCCAGAAGTTAAGAGCTCAAGTGATCCAGCTGGGATCAGAACCCGCACCTCTTAAAGTTGAAATTCAGTACTAAGTAAAACTATCCACTTCTCCACATGCTATACAGATATTTTCCATTCCCAGGACACTCTCCACTTATTTCTTCATGGGCCTAATGACCTACCCACAGAATACCAAAGAGATGTTGGATAAAGAATCATTTTCGAGATGTGTGATTAACTTGGCTTGATGCTAACCCAGTTTTGCAAGAAAAACCTCACATCGCTGCCATTTTAAACTTGGTAAAAGCTGGATTCATGGTGTTTTTGCTTATACAGAAAAGTGCATTTCATATTTGTCAGATATTGTTTTTAACATGTGTTTCATATCAAATACAATAAAGGTCAAATGAATTCTTTAAAAAAAATATTGGCAGGACCTGCCATGAGTGAGTCTTCCAGCACATCTGGGAACCTCTGTAAAAAATTAACTCCACATTCTGGACTCTTGGGATGGCCAGATTATTAACTGGTTCTGCAGAAGCACTCTTTGTGTAAGCCAAGGCTTATAAGAAATATTTGAGACCTGTAGACACCATTAAACACCCTACAGGTAGCCTACTGCATGAGAAAAACAGCAAATGTTTTAATGGGTATGTCTAGTTCCATTCACAACAGAAAAACGAAACCATACATTTGTTAGCAGTTGCACTTGGCAGTCTAAACTCAGTGGCCAAAGTGTTAATGGAATATTGAATATCAGAGTATTTTTTCTAAAAGAAAATGAAACATTTAAATTATAGCATAGAGCAAATTATGATATCGTATTGACCTGGGGTCTGATATAGCTTCTGCATAGAGCAATAGAAACACATCTCCTAAAACTTCTTATAAAATCCAGATCCAGATTTCTATTTTTTTCCTCCCTTGATAAGGACAGAATTTGGGGGAGATACTTGAGGACAAAACCATGAAGAAATATAGTATTAGTTTCAGTATTTAAAACATTTCTCTTTTCTCCATAAAGCCTTGCAGTGGATGTTTGTTCGTTGTTTAACCGAGGCCTGAGAATCATTCCTTCTGCTATTCCTTCTAGAGTACCATGATCTGCAAATAGCCATACTTACTTTCTTGCTTATGCTCAGTGGATAAACATCCCTCAATCCATGTTACTTCCCTTTGGCAGAAGTAGGTTAAGAAATTAGAGACCTCTGGGGAATCCTATTGGTGGGCCCCTGCCCTGTCTTGCTTTGGTCCCTGGCACTTTTATTTCATTTTGTAAATTTCTTACTGTAATGTGTAACCATGATTGAGAATTACTGGAAAGCAATATGCTTTAGGTGGGGAAGCAAAATCTACCTACAGTATTTTTTTTTTTACAGGCAGAGTGGACAGTGAGAGAGAGAGACAGAGAGAAAGGTCTTCCTTTGCCGTTGGTTCACCCTCCAATGGCCGCTGCAGCCGGCGCACCGCGCTGAACCAAAGGCAGGAGCCAGGTGCTTCTCCTGGTCTCCCATGGGGTGCAGGGCCCAAGCACTTGGGCCATCCTCCACTGCACTCCTGGGCCATAGCAGAGAGCTGCCCTGAAAGAGGGGGCAACCGGGACAGAATCCGGCGCCCCGACCGACACTAGAACCCTGTGTGCCGGCGCCTCTAGGCGGAGGATTAGCCTATTGAGCCGCGGTGCCAGCCCTACCTACAGTATGTTAACAAATCAAAATGATGTATTGAATTGAATTGAACTTGTGCAAGAAGTTTTGAAAATTACCTTTTCCAACCAGATATTGTATTGTAGTCACAGTTAAGTTTCCAAAAGATGAGACCAGTTAGTCACTAGTGATTTTTTTTTTCAGTGAGTATATGTGCAGCCTAAACAGTTTTCTATATCTTTAGCAAGGTAAATAAGATTGCATTAAATTGCAGTTTAAAGGAACAGCAGCCAGGTCACAGCCTTCCTGCTAGGTTGGGCAGTAGCTTCTGCCACTTTCCCTGAGTTAACCCCACTTTAGATCCTTTATCACTGCAATGTGAGAATTTAGGAGAATTAAAACACCAGAAAACAAAAGAAGACGCATGTGTTAAACCACAGCATTTTGGCATACTGATTACATCTTTAAATTCTAGTAGCTCAAATTAAGATTTATGATTCTCATTTTCAACTCTTTAAGGATTAATAACTCTCCATTCAACAAACTTAATTGAATGCCCATTACATGCTGAACACCCCTTTATGACCCGTAAGGTTTATAAGAGCCCATAAATAACAAGTAAGAAAATAATATACTGGGAGGTAAATTACACGGAGAAAGACAAAGCAGGCAGGGGATGGAAGTTTCCATTTCAACAGACTGTTGAGAAAGGCTTCCCGAGAGTGGGACATTTGAGTGGACACCTGAGGAAGATGAGAGTGATGAGCAAAGAAAGTCCCAGGCAGAGGGCTCAGCAAACACAAGGCCTGGAAGGAAGTCTTCATGCTTTTGTTGTAGTTATTTGCATATAGACTATTCAACTAATATAGCAATCTTTTTCTATTAAGAGATCCTGTCTTCTCTAATCTCTAAGTCATTATACCCCTTTTGGTGTGTTTGATGGTATGATCATTAATAGATAATAATAGATAATAATCACCATATCAATTATTGACGCAGAAGATCTCACCTTAATCCTAACCTTAACCTCAACTATAATGTTACCAACATTCCAGTAGGGAGACTAAAGCTAAAAGAGATTAAGCAACTTTCCCACGGGCACGTTCAAATATAGAACTGCTTTAATTTTACTTCAAGCCTGTCTGACTCCAAAGCCCTCCTGCTCTAAACAATTACATTGCTCTGAACAGCCATATATAATTATTTCTACCAACTCTGCTCTAAAGTAAGTGCAAGGAGACTTCTAACCACAGCAGATGTATGATAAACAACATAAATAACTTCTGTAAGTCATCTGTATGTCTTAGAGAGTTTCTCTCCCCATCTTTTAAATAAGGGGACTGAAGTAAATCATCTGTTAAGTATTTTCTAGCCCCAAAATACTGTGATTCTGTAATAAGTTAACTTTAACATATTTTGAGTACAACCAAATCGATGACATAGCCACTAAACATGCATTGATTGTCTGCTCTCTGAATCAGACACGATCTACAAACACCGAGCTACAAAATAATTTGTACTTGAGAATTTAATCATATGCTTTAGGATAGAATACCTGAGCTAAATAGCTTGACTTTTTTAGACTCCCTGGTGGAAACTCAAATGTTTGCAGGTTCAGGTAGGAAATTCAAGTGAACTGAGGTGAGTGCATGGACATGGCTGTTCCAACTGAAGGCAACCATTTTAGAAAAGCTGAAAAGCTATGTTCCAGGCAAAGCAAACTCTGTGTGTCTATTTTTTCTCTATGGTTCAACTTACAAATGCAAATATGCAATCACTGCTTTTGATATTACTGGAGAAAATATGTAAGATGGACTCCCTTAAGGATCTAAAAAAAAGTCCACATGTCATCTTGCTCCCTAATCATGTCGTGCAATTCATTGCCTGTTTGCACCCATTTCAGTCACCAGCATCCGAAAATAAGTTCCCTGACAGCAGGGACTCTCTGTTTGTTCACACAGATGCCTATGGCCCATATCACTGTGCCTGCTGCACAATCATTTACCCACAAATGTTTATTCAATGTATCACTGAACTAATTTCAAAACTGAGGACAAATCTGAGTTTTGAAAAACCAGTGTCAATACCTTGTAAACACATGTCAAAATATCACACAGTATCCAATAAATACCTCAACTTTCCTGGAAATGGCATTAAAAATATGAGTTTATTTTGTTGCAGAAACTCTTGGTACAAATATTTTCTCAGAATACATGGATTATGTATACTACTGAAAAAACTATAGTGGATTTCAAAAAGTTTTTTCACTGCAATAAACTCATACTTTTAATTCTATCTCTCCATGAACTTTTAGAAGTACCCTTGTATTATCATGTCAATTAAACATTTTTAAATAAAATGAGGAAATTTAGTTCTTAGTTGATATCTTAAGATTTAACACTTGAGACTTGGTTTCTAGCCCTCTGTTACTAATATAAGTTATATTACCCTCTGGTTCTCAATTTTCTCAACCATAAATATAGAAAAGAGGTAAGAAAAGTCCCTTCCAGCTCCCCACATTTCTGATCCTCTGAACCCTACTCCTGATGTAGAATATAGAAGACATTTGACTTTATAGAAATTTGACTGGAATATCTTAACCTTAATTAAATAGACTGGAGTTGAAAGAAAGCTTGCTGGGCCAAGCAGGAAGCATAAATAAGAAAAGTAGATTGAGTGGCGAATTGACTTAAGCAATTCACAATCACAGGGCCAAACTGCATAATGTCAAAACCAACAAGAATGCAAATACAATAAAACTCCAGAAGGAGGAACATGTGTCTGGTTGCTCGGAAGCACAATCTCTTCAGGGATCAAGAATAGTCCCCAAGCTCCAGGTCCTACGGATGTAATTAATGTTGAGCAACCGAATGAAGATAAATCATTAGCTTGCAGAGATCAAAATGGTAAGACTCCGGATTGCTAACCCCACACTAATCTCTTGACCAGACTTCTGATATCTTAGGCAAGCTGTCATCTTTATGAGGCTGGATTTTGATGACAACAGACACACAATCTGTGGGCATGGATGCTGGAATGACGCTGTGTGGGCACATCTGTACCCTGCCATGTGTAAAGTGGCAAGTTGTAGCCAGAGTACAGAAGTACAGACAAAAGAAACCTACTTGACTGTGTGTGTGTGCAGCCCCACCACTAAGCAGCCTAGGTGCTATGGTATGAAAGGTCGACGGTGGAGCACATGCTCCCAGGAGGACTTTGGCCGAGCACATGAGCAAGGGCCCTGAAGGTCAGCCATACTAGACTAAGTAAGGAATGGTGTGCTTCCTCCAGCAGCTGGAGACTGTGGACAGCTTTGACCCCCATGTGATCATCCCCCTGGTCACCAAGTTCGGAAGCTCTGAAACGCTTTGGGCTTCCCCATCTTGCTTCATTTTCAGTCATTCATTAAGTCTCGCTGTATCGTTCTGCCAGCTGCCCTCGACACGCATCCCTGCCTTTCCATTTTCACAGTCTCCATCCTAGTTCATGCTCTCATCAGCTCTCCACTGATGTTACAATAGCCTCCGGATCTCCTCATCTCTGTGTTTTCCACCTCTGCTCTTCATGCAAACTGCCAAGCCCCTGGATTCCCCCAGCAAGCAGGACACACCAGCTCTCACAGCCTAACACTATCAGGCTTCCACCCAGTTTCCTGTTTCTCCCAAGAGTCTTCTATTCTATTCTATTGTTCACCCAACTGTTGCCAAAATGTATCTTATTATTTATTTATGTATTTGCTTATTGAAAGGCAAAAATCCAGAGACCAAGAGACAGAGATCTTCCACCTGTTCATTTACTCCCCAAATGCCTGCAATAACCAGGGTGAGTCTAGGTTGCTGCCAAGAGCCTGGAACTCATTCAGGGATCTATGTGCCTGAGCCATCACCTGCTGCCTCACAGGGAGCATATAACCAGAAAGCTGGAATTAGAAGCAGAGGCTGGAATCAGGAGCAGAGCCTGGACTTGAACCCAAGGCACTCCAATACCAAATGTAGGCATCCCAAGTGGTGTCAATCCCTGCAAACAAACCCCATCCCCCCCCAAACATGTCATGTTAAGTTTTGCTCCCACACCTTTGCCGGTGCTGTCCCACCCACGTTTGACACCCTTCTACTGCCTCCTCACCAACCCAAATGTTGTCAGTATCCTGTCCTAGTCCCATCTTAACAGCTTTGCCCACAGCTTTGCTTCCTCCTTTGAACTCTGACAAAAACTGAAGAGCTATGTCACATTTAGCAGTCCTTAACATCAGGGTCCACATCTGTTTGGTGAAAGTTTGTCTTGTTTTCCAACAAGACAAGATACAGGTTTTGCTTTTGCCTGTATAGCAAACACAGTGGTAGCAATTTGTACTTAAATGTGGTCAAAAATACTCATTGAATGTAATAAGCTCATCCAAGGGAATCAATGGAGAAGAATTTGCCTCGTCCTGAATACAAAGCTGAATTTTATTAGTATTTGCAGTTTGAGAAGCAAGCTTTCACTTCTCGAGATAAAAATCGTTTCTGCTACTTTTGATCATGCAGCTTGAGATGGAAGAAAAACAGCTTCCTTGGCTAATAAGGGACAAGCACTTTGAGAACTTCTATTTTATTTTAAGAAGAACTAGTTACTTTAAGAACACACTGCTAAAATGATTATGAAAATTCATATTAAATTATTTGAATAAGTAAAAAAATCAAATAGATATGCAAATTTTCTAATTTAGTTCTATGTCAGCCTCACTGGTGATCTTAAAATTGCTTATGTGTACATGTTTGCATTGGTTCTTTTGGACCAAGGTTCATCAAGAGAGGATGTGGTGAAATGGAGGAACATGACTGTAACTGCTTCCTTTCTAGCAATCCCACCACTACTCAGCTTCTCACTTACAGAACTAACACTTTTTTTTTTCTCACATCTGAGAGTGTTAATGATTTATTCTGAGGTTAATTCCCCAGAGCTTGTCAAAAATTTCTGGACATACAGCATTTTTCTAAATGTGATATCCATCTTGTTTGTTTAAATCATAATAGTACTGCTACATTTTGAAACCATAATGATTAAGCATTTAAAAATTAGGGGTCGGAGACTGGGTCAAGTCACTCCTTGGAAACACCAGAATCCCACATCAGAGTCTCAGCTCTTTCACTTCCAGTTTGGCTTTCTGCTAATGTATCCAGGCAAGCAGCAAAAAATGATCCAAGTGCTTGGGTCCCTGCCACCCACGTGGGAAACCCAGATGGAGTCTGAGGCCATTTGAGGAGTGAACCAATAGATGGACGATCTCTTTCTTTCTCTGTCTCCTCCCTTCTGTCTGTTGCTCTGCATTTAAAAATCAATAAATCTTTAAAAAATTATCTTCTAGTGATGATCTTCCTCCCACCTTTACACTCCAACGCTTCCAATTCTATCAGACAAGAAAATTGTCATTTCCTATTTTTTTAACCTCCTGGGACTCATGGGAAATGTATTGAAAGGCAATGCCACTTTCATTAGAAATGTATTTTTAAATGCTGCTCTCAAAAAAAACCAAAAACACGACAAAGTTTTAAAGAACTGAAACTATGTTCTCTATTGGTTTCTCTGACACTTGCAATTTTTTTAAAGTTTATTTATTCAGAAATATTCACAAAGACCTCATGTTTAATTTAATCAGTCAGAGAAGATGGGGTCACTAAGTCTAACAGGGAAATAATATGGAATCTATAACATCAGCAGAGAGATATCTATTTGGGTAAACACTGCTGTCTGGAAGCATGTTCTACAGAAATGGATTGCCATGATGTCTGGGATTTGCTTTAAAGTATTCCAGCCAAAATAAGGCAGGAAAGATGAAATAAGATTGGAAAGATGTCATTCATTATTAAAGGTGAGTGATAGGGGCCGGCGCTGTGGCTCACTGGGCTAATCCTCCGCCTTGCGGCGCCGGCATACCAGGTTCTAGTCCCAGTCGGGGTGCCAGATTCTGTTCTGGTTGCCCCTCTTCCAGGCCAGCTCTCTGCTGTGGCCAGGGAGTGCAGTGGAGGATGGCCCAAGTGCTTGGGCCCTGCACCCCATGGGAGACCAGGATAAGTACCTGGCTCCTGCCATCGGATCAGCGTGGTGCGCTGGCCACAGCGGCCATTGGAGGGTGAACCAACAGCAAAGGAAGACCTTCCTCTCTGTCTCTCACTGTCCACTCTGCCTGTCAAAAAAAAAAATAATAAAATAAAAAAATTTAAAAAAGGTGAGTGATAGGTACACGAGCTGTATTACACTTCTTTATTTTTGTGTATAATTGAAATTTTCCATAGCAAAGTATTTAAAAATTCTGCAGTACAATTGTGCTGTTCCAGTTATATCCTTAATATTTTGCCTCTCCTGAGTCACACTTACAAGGTGTTAAAGAAATCCTCCTGAATCCTTACCTCAGGGAAAGAAAGATGGAAGGAAGGCAGGAAGAAGGGAAGGAGGAAGGGTTGGAAGAAGGGAGAGAGGGAGGAAGAAATAAAGAACTCTAGACAGTTGTGTGTTCAGCAGAGTCAAACCCCAGGTGCTGCCACTTCAGCTCCCAGCTCTGCTGAACCACAGGCATGTAATGAAAACTCAGCAGGATTGACATCTGATAACGAATTTTCTCACTTCTGCCAAGTACCTAAGGAGATCAGAGTTGGTTATGAAGCATGGCCTACATATTGCTGTGGTGCACACTGCTATTCATGGATTTGTATACACTTTTCCATTAAATAGGCTATATAAACTCTATAGATTATTCGCCATGGGTGCTTTGATTCTTGGGAATCATGAAAAATGGCATCCTAAATGTGTGCCATAACAACACAAAAGGAGTTTGTGATGACCTTAACTTTACAGGAACAGTGTAAATACACAGAAGATTTTTCAACAGTGATGAAGAATTACTTACAAGTAAGTGAGGTCTGGAGGAATGACCTTAGTTTCACAGAAATGCCACAAGGACACAAAGTAATCAGTGTAGTGGAGAGAAAGCTCATGGATGGCGATTTCTCCAAACGGCTATATAGTTATGGAGTCAATTAGGATTTCTAAGAATGAAGAATGTAGAAAGTGGTTAAATCATATGGCATTCTTTGCCCTCACTGTATTACACATATTGGTGCTTGGGAACATTTTATTTGCTCGTATTAGGAAATAATGCTAACACTCTTCCTAAGGACTGTCCCTCAAAACCAATGCCTTACTTCAGTAACTATTATCTGGCCCTGGCTAGAAGCTCCCAGAGACCTGGTTCACATGCAAACAGAATGACTTCTGGGGCAGAGTAATCTCAGTAAGGGACTGAAAATCATTCCATCAGGATCTATGGAAGGGAAGGAGCTGGTGAATCGGCAACTGGAAGGCTAAGGTGAGACGTAACAGCTACTTTCAAATATTTGATGGTTATTTTATGAAAGATAGTAGACCTATTTTATGTAACTCAAGAGTAGGCCCCCTCCATGTAATTTAAGAGTAACTAGAACTATGCTGTGTAACTCAAGAGTGAGTTAAAGTTTCAAGGATCTAGATTTCAATTCAAACTGCAAAATGCTTTCTAAAAATTGGAGCAGTACTTGGTAGACTTGGTAATTCTTTGGAAAAAAAATCACCCTGTAACTGCTGATTCAGGTATGAGGATGTTTTTGCAATGCCACTCAAAATGTGGTTTACACAGTGCAGGCATTTGGTCTAGCAATAAAGATGCCCATGTCGGACACTGAAGTATGTGGATTCTCTGTCCAGCTATGGCTCTTGGCTCCAGCTTCCTGCTAATACAGACCTTGGAAGGCAGCAGATGGCCCAAGTGACTGGGTTCCTGCCACTCATGTGGGAGACCTGAAATGAGTTACTAGTTCCAGGTTTTGGCCCACTGGCCTTTACAGGCATTCGGGCAGTGAACCAGTGGCATTCACTCTCTCACTCTCTCTTTCTCTCTCTCCCTCTCATAAATTTTTTCAGAAAAATTATAAATGTGGCCCACTGGGGTCAATGTTCTAATGCAAGGGGTTAAGCCACCACTTGGAATGCTGGAATCCCACATCAGAGTGCCAATTCAAGTCCTGGCTGCTTTACTTCCAATCCAGCTTCATACTGATGTTCCTGGCAAAGCAGTGGCTGATGGCTCAAGTACTTAGATCCCTGCTATCCATGTTGGAGACCCTGATGGAGTTCTGGCTCCTGGCTTCAGGCTGGCCCAGCCCTAGCTATTGTGGGCATTTGGAAAAACTGAACCAGCAGGTGGAAGATCTCCGCCTCTTCCTCTCTGCCGTTCTGTCTTTCAAATAAACAAATTTTCAAAGCAGATGTGGCCCATGGAATGGTGCTAGTCCACCCATTATTTTTTCTTCTTGACATTTAATTTATTGACTTTTTGCTGAAGTTTTACTTCCAAAACCGTGTTTCCTATAAATGGATAACATATAATAATTACCAAAAAATCCATTATAACATGTAGAACACTTATATATCTATGTATCAAATCTTTTATGTGCTTGTCTGACATACTGGTAGATATAGGAAGGCAATCTGTCCTAGATTTTTTTAATTATACTGAGGACACTTAGCATGAGAGTTACCCACTTAATGAATTTTTTAAGTGTACAATATAGTAATGGTAACCAGGGCACAGTGTTGTACAGAAGATCTCTAGAACGTAATCATCTTGTACAATAGAAACTGTATACCTGCTGAATAGCAACTTGTTTCCTGGTGCCACAGTGCCTGGGCATACTATCATTCTCTTTTCTGTTTCTGTGTTTTTAACTGCTGTATAGACCTCACATGAGATGATTCATGCTGTATTTGTCCTTCTCTGACTGGCTTATTTCACTTACTGCAGTGTCCCCAACATCCACCCATGTTGTTGAATATGGCAAGATTTCCATTTTTTTATTTTTTAAAGCCAACAACAAACATTCCATTGAAAGTGTATACCACATTTTCTTTATCCATTCATCCATCAATAGATATCTTGTTTGTTTCCTCATGTTGGCTGCTGTGAACAATGTAAGGAGTATGAGAGTGCAAACATTGCATTGAACCACTGATTCCCACACATTCTTTGGTACAGACCCACAAGAGAAGGAGTTTGTTCCAGGCTGTGAATTTGTGCACTGCTTTCATTTTCAATAGCCTTGCTATCAAAAGAAAATGGCAACAGAGCTACACAATGTCTTTTGTGGCATTCTTGAGCAGTTTGATTACTACTGCAATGGAAGAATTTTATTCATGAAGTACTTAGTGAGACCAGAGTATTTTCACAGTAATCAGATGATCACATTGCAAAATATGTAAAGTGGAAAGTTCCTTTCCAACACTAATATCAATGTTTCACTATTGGGAATGTGTTTCAAAGCTACACATCCTGGGTCTCTGTTGCTCCCTGGAACTTATTAGGAGTCTGTTACTTGGATCTGCACTATGCAGGGCCTCTGAGTTGAATAAATAATACATATTGCATATGTATGTAAGCCACCGTTTAAGAATATAAAGATTCTGTTAGTGGGACAGTGTTGTGGTGCAGTAGGTTAATCTGCCACTTAGGATGCTGGCATCCCATATTGGAGTGCCAGCCCAAGCCCCAGCTGCTCTACTTCTGATCCAGTTGCCTCCTAATGCACCTGAGAAAGCAGCAGAAAATGTCCCAAGTGCTAGGGAAACCCAGATGGAGTTCCAGGCTTTCTCTCTTTCTCTCCCTCACTCTTTCTGTCACTCTGCCTTTCAAACAAACAAATAAATATTTTTTAAAGATTCTGTGGGGCTGGCACTTTGACATGGGTAAAGCTGCTGCTCATAGTACCCATATGGGTGCTGGTTCCAGTCCTGGTTGGTTCACTTCTGATTCAGCTCCCTGCTAATGTGCCTGGGAAGGCAGTGGAAGATGGCCCAAGTGCTTGGGCCCCTGCACCCATGTGGGAGATGCAGAAGAAACTCCTGGCTCCTGACTCCTGGCTTCAGACCAGCCCAGCTTTGGTCATTGCAGCCATTTGGGGAGTGAACTAGTGGATGAACAATCTCTCTCTCTCTCTCTCTCTCTGACACTTCCTCTCACTCTCTCTCTCTCTCTCTAACTCTGCCTTTCAAATAAATAAATAAATCTTTTTTAAAAAGATTCTGTAAGGAATAAAAGAATTCATTTTAAAGTGTTATTGAATTCAAAGCAGTTCTTATTAATATGTATTTTCCCACAGAATATATACTGAAAGTACCATTTCTGTTACATGGATATCCAAAGCACTTTGAATGTAGTGCGTGTCCTTGCATCAATACTTTTGCTAATCCTTCAGACTCTGCATACTCAGCTGTACAGTGTGTGCACTGCACTCAACACTGGGTGAGGAAGCAAAAGGCGGCTGAACTTGAGTCCCATGTACTTATCCAGTCATCAGCCCTGGTGGTGAAATTGCATCAGCTGTAGGGTGACCAACTATCCCATTGCCTGGGACTAGAGTTTCCCAGAATATGGGATTTTCAGTGCTACATCTACACAGTGCAAACAACCCAAACCAGGGCACAGATGCACCTGTAACATCAGCCTGAGACTCCCTGCACGAGAAAAACCAGGCAGAAACAACTGCAAGTGGTGAAGCCATCTTCACATCATGTCTTTTCTCCTTATGTTTTCAAGGTGAAAGAGCCATGTATTCCCCCGAACATCCTGACCAAGCCCGATCCAAGAACCTTCTGGACTAATGATGAATCAGGTATTGTTGGAAAGATGCATTCTGGCCCTTTATGATGTACAGGATGCATTCTGTAGTAAAGCTCTATGTAATGGCAAGATTTGGGGGGAACTTCTGTTTGTTTTTACCTGACCCAACATCTGAACTCACTTCACCAATGTTATCATCATGAAAGTCTTTTCATTATATCTTCAGTATCTACCATTTATGTACCATCAGGTGCAGCTATATGAACTGTGAAATATCTTCAAGTGTGGGGAGGGAACAGAGGAGAGGGTATATTTCCTACAGTCAAGGACAGAATAGAATAAAGGGAGCAAGTGAACTGCTCCAAGTTTCTCTTCCAGGACAGGGGAAGAATTGGAAAACTTAAGGTGAAGTATTCTTCAGAATACTTTATGACTGGTACTCTAGATCCAGGAGTATAATTCTTATCAGAATCTTGGGGATGGCACTTCATGAGATCAGAGAATATGCTTCAAGTTACAGAATTTAAAATTATACTCAGATATAGTGAAATCTGTGTTCTTATAGGAAATAGGGGTTATCTTCTATATACACACATGTGTGCCATAAGACTGAATGACACAATGTAGATGCTAGAAATGAAAAGTGGAGGTGAAGCAAAACAGAGCTAAAACGATTAAGAGAGTGATAATAGAGTCTTCACCTTTTTAATTTAATAGACTCTACTGGGACAGAAAACTAGTGCTGATACAGAATACTTGTATTATGCCTCACAGTTTTCTGAAGTGTGTTCACGAAAATCTAACTTAATGTTTGTAGCAACCTAGTGAAATAGGAGGGCAGCCTATGCTCCATATCCTTGGGTTAGCAATGAGACAACAGGCTGCATATGTGAGCTGATTTGTGGAGAGCTCAAAGTCAGAAAACACGAGGACCAAGATAGGATGGATGGCCAAGTGTCCAGGTATATAGTACAAAGGTACCCAAAAGAGTCTGAGGGCAAATATAGTTAAAAGCCAAGTGTATTTTGTTTTTTAAAAAAAGTTTTGAAATCCGTGCATTGTTTTTCATAAAACACATTTGAATATATATATGGATTTCAAAAATGTGTGCAGAAAATAACTTTTATTTCCATAAACTTTTTGAGCTACCTTTGTACACTTCCTAGGAAGAAGTATCTCTGTGAGAAGCAGCTTGGGGTACATCTGGACTATAATTGTTTCTTCATAAAATGAGACAGAGACTATGCCTATCAGAAATAGGAGGAGCTGAGGAAGGAAGTAAAAACGCTCTGATGGCTTTTTTTCCCCAAAGTATAAAGGTATAAATGTATTATAAACTTAATCTGTCAAAAAACTTTTCTGTCTTATTTTATGTATTTCTTTTGAAGAAAGGTGAAGAAACATGAAAGTAAATTGTTCTATATATGACGCTACATTGGTCCATTATTAATACAACACCACAATAAAAATGTCATCAGCTGGTTAATACTGCTATTAAGATCTACAACACATATACTGTGAAGAAATAATATAGAAAGAAACATTATAATTGAAAATAAATGATTCTCTCTTTTTCCTTTTTCACACTTTTCATTTCTTGCAGTTAACTTTGTGTCTTCAGAATCAATTTACCTTTAAAAAAATTAGTATTTCTTATTCATCAATCTGCCTCCCCTTCTAAGAAAACAAACCCCAGGAAGGACTGTGTAGAAGAGATTGGAATCTGTAGAGAAAATGTTGCTCAGACATTTTTAGAAACTTTAAAAATTATGCTGTAAAAAAAACTAATGCACGACATAGACATAAAAATACTTCAGATCTACTCATTGTTTAAATGTTTGAATATTTTCACATCACCAAAGGTTTACAAAGATAGAGTGTCCTTCCAGCAGAAGTTCATGTAATGAAGATCCTACTCATGACCAACTCAGTATCTCTACCTACAGTGATTTTCTTTTTTGTCCAGTTGTTTAATCAAGTACTGAGATGGAGTATTAAGATCTGCACCTGTGGTGGTGGAATTGTCCCTTGTTATTAATTCAGTCAGATTTTGCTTTTTATGTTGTGAAGCTCTGTTATTAGGCACATGCATCTTCATGATTATTGTAATTTCTTGATGAACTGATAATTTTCAAAAATTAGTATTTATTTTAAAAAGAGACATATAGACCCAGACACACACAGAAAGAGAAAGGAGAGAGAGAGAGAGAGAGAGAGAGAGAGAGAGCCATACCATCTACTAGTTCATTCTTCAAATGTCTACAATGGCTAGGACTGGGCCAGAGCCAAAGATGGGAAGCAGGGATGCAAGCCAAGTCTTCCATGTGGATGGCAAAAAGCTAATCACTTGAGCCATTCTGCTACTTCCCAGGTGCAGATTAGTAGGAGGCTGGAATAAGGAGCCAGACATGGGTTTCAAACCCAGTCATGTGACATGAGATACAGGCATTTTAAAGATTTATTTATTTATTTGAAAGGCAGAGTTACAGAAAAAGAAAGGGGAGACAGAGAAATCTTCCATCCACTAGTTCATTCCTCAAATGGTCAAAATGGAAAGGGTTGGGCCGGGATGCAGTTAGGAGCCAGGAGCTTCTTCCAGGTCTCCCATGTGGGTGGCAGGGGCCCAGAAACCTGGGCCATCTTCCACTGCTTTCCCAGACGCATCAGCAGGGAGCAGGATTGGAAGTGGAGCAGCAGCGACAGGAACCAGCGCCCAAATGGGATGCCGGTAATGCAGGCTGTGACTTAACCCACTATGCCACAGCTCTGGCCCTGGATATGGGCATCTTACCTGGCATATTAACCATTAGGTCAGACACTCATCCCTTGATCATTTGTTGTTAAGAAATGTCCCTCAGGCTGGAGTTGTGGCACAGTGATGCCAGCAACCCGTTCTGGCCTCCAGCAACTGCTGATCTATTTTCTATCTCTGTGGGCTTCCTTATATCAGGAAACTCCAATACATGAAACCACATAACACATAATCCTTTGTGACGGGTTTCTCTTACCTAACATGTTCTCAGGGTTCACCCATAGTGTACCATGTAACAGTACTTCATTCCTTTCATGGAAAAATAACATTGCGTTGTACGTACTATTCTATGGAATCACATTTTGTTTATCCATTTATCAGTTAATGGACATTTAGGTTGTTTTCATTGTTTTAGCTACTATAAATAATTCTGAGTTTGAGTCTTGGTTTTGAGTATGAGTAAAGTATGAATTTTTGTGTGTTCTCATGTTTTCTTTTCTTATAAGTATATGGACTTTCTGGATCATATAATAACATTATATTTAACTTTTTGAGGAACTGCCAACCTTTCCCAAAGTAGTTGTATCTCTTTACATTTCCACCAACAGTGTTTGAGTTCTAACTTCTCCACATCTTTGCCAATACTTGTTACTATCTATCTTTTTATTTCAGTTACCCTGGTTGGTAAGAAGTAGTGTTTTGTTGTGGGTGGAGTATTTTTTTTTAGTTTTTTTTTTTTGCCACTTAAAATTTTTTAAAATTTTAGATTAACATGAAAGGCATGTAAATTTATGGGATATATGACAATATTTCAACAGATATATAGAGCATGAATACCTTTTATGCTGATTTTCTAACATGACAAGCATTAATTTTTTTTAAGATTTATTTTATTTATTTGAAAGACAGAGCTACAGAGAGAGGTAGAGACAGAGAAAGAGAGAGAGGTCTTCCATCCACTGGTTCACTCTTCAAATAGCCACAACAGCTGGAGCTGGGCCAATTCAAAGCCAGGGGTCAGGAACTTCTTCCAGGTCTCTCATGTGGGTGCAGGAGTCCAAACACTTTGGCCACCCTCCGCTGCTCTAACAGGCCATAGCGAGAGCTGGATCAGAGGTGGAGCAGCCGGGACTCGAACTGCTACCCATAAGGCATGTGGGCGCTGCAGGCCCAGGGCTTTAACCTGCTGTACCACAGCGCCGGCCTCTTTAAAGAAATTTTAACACATAATAATGGTACATATGAATGGATACGGTATGATAATATAATATCACCATTATGCTAGCTATTTTATATGTTCCTTCTCTTCTGTTTGGCTGTTCTTTGTTTTCAAACACCTCTAAGATTATTTTTGTTTAGAATTTAATATTAATTTTATCTATCAAGTTTCTAGCTATCTCTCTTTGTATATTAGTGGTGACTCTAGAGATTACAATAAATAACTTTAAATTTTCACAGACCACTATGGAAACTTAATATTGGTCCATTTACCTACCCCCACCTTCACCCACATGCTTTACATGATGGTTGTCATATCTGTTGCCTCTATAAATTAAATAAACCCTGCAGTAGAATATATTTAAAATAAAACAAGAGAAAAAAGGAAATAAATAAAACAAAAGGAAGCCCATCTTTCATATTTACCCCACACTTACCATTTCTGACGCTCTTCATTTCTTCCTGAAGGTCCTCATTTCCCTTTAGCCTGAAAATTGTTGTTTTAGTGTTTCCATATTGCAGGTCTCCTGGCAATGAACTATCTTAGTCTTTTTTTTATCTTTATGCAACTTTCTGAGTACAAATATCTTCACTTCATTCTAGAAGAACATTTTTGCTAGCTATGGAATTCTGGGTGAATGCTAATTTTTTTTTCATCACTTTAAAGATGTTGGTCTATCTTCAGGCCTCTCAGGTTTCTGGTGAGAAGTCAGTGATATTTAAACCATTGCTAACCTGCAAATAATTTGCTGCCTTTCACTGGCTGTTTTAATTTTTTTAACTTTGCATTTTATCAGTTTGGCTAGGATGTGCCTAGAGATGAATCTATATTTCTGAAGACGTAGACTCTTCAGGTTTAGAAAGTTAAATATCCTCGTTTCCTTGTAATGTTCTTGCAATTTGAATGTGAAAGATGCACTGTTTCTCCAGGGGTTTGCACATTGCTGTATGCCCTTTCTTCTTCACATCTCAGCACTCTGAAGCTCTTCCTAACAGCCTTCAATTTTGCTGAGTGCAAGCACAAAATACAGCATCCACACTGCAGGCCAACCTAGGCAACGTGGAAATTTATGAACCTGTCCATGGATTCTTTACGAAAGTGACATTCTCATCATTGTCGCAGTATGGATTTTATTGTAACTTTTATGAATTCCTGAAATAATTTTGATAAACATGAAAGGCATGTAAATTTATGGGATATATGGGAATATTTCAACAGATAGACACAGCATGAATACCTTTTATACTTTTTTAAAAAAAGATTTATTTTATTAATTTGAAAGACAGAGTTATTGAGAGAGGTAGAGACAGAGAGAGGTCTTCCATCTGCTGGTTCTAATTTTTTCCTATGAAAAAAATATACTCCTGTGAATGGAATATTTGTATTCAAAGCCAGCCATCATCAGAGAATATTTTATTTACTCAATCTAGTTTGTAGTCTCTTGATAAACTGTCTAAATAGAATTAAATATCAGAGCTAACTAGTCCACATTGCTTAGTAGAAACAAAAAAGAAGCCGAATAGAATTCACTTGAGGGATGGGCATTTGATGCAGGAGTTAAGCATTTGCCTGGTATGCTGGTATCCCATATCAGAGTGGCTGGTGGGTTCAAGTCCTGTCTGTACTCTTCAGTCCACGTTTCTGCTAATGTGCACCCTAGGAGGCAGCAGGTGTGCTCAAGTGTCTGGGCCCCTGCTACCCTATGGGAGAACTGGGTAGAGCTCAGAGTCCTGGCTTCAGCCTGACCTCCAGATGGGAGATCTTTTTCCTGCTCTCCACTCTCCCCTCACCCTGCTCTTTCATTAAATACAATTTGCTTTAAAACACACAAAACTTACTTTGTTAAGAAGTAAGGAATTACTGAGTTGGCTTGCCCTGAAATCTGATAGAATTGCCTACTAGATTTTCATATTCACAGTCTTTTTGTGAGAGTACCAAAGGGTAAGATTGGTATGCTTCCTTGTCACATGCAGGTGTTGGCACGTAATTGGAGAAAAAAAGTCATTTTAAAAAGCCTTTTTCTCCACAATTGTAATCTAAAAGTGGCCTACACTTGTCAGAGGGAGAAAAAAGGGAAATAGAAAAAGGGAAGAAAATTAGTCACCCATACATTATCTCACCTCCTCTACTTTTGTTCATTGGGCTTAGACTCCCTCATGCATTCCCAACATTTGTTCAGACAATAAACAAACTGGCTGCACAAGTTTAGGTTTTTCCTCTTATCTTTGTTTTCAGGCTTTGACACCTGAGTTGTTTGTTTTTGTGCACTTTTGTTTTCCAGTTGCTAAGATAGTTGTATAGTCACCTAGGGGCATCTAATATCCTTGAAATCAGAATTTCAAGGTAAGGTGCATTTCCCCACACTGTCAACATGTGTTTTTCCTCACTGCTAGTATTGACAACACAGATAATCTTATTTGCTTAGAGGAAGTCAGATAATGAAGAGGTTAAATGATAGGGTTTCTTTGCTTAAGCTGGTCATTTTAGAAGAGTGCTTGTTTTGCCAGGGAAGAAAATGTAACTTCTTCACTTCCTACTCCCCCACCCCTGGGCTTTAACTTTTAGTCTCCTTTTTTTTTTAACTTTTATTTAATGAATATAAATTTCCAAAGTACAGCTTATGGATTACAATGGCTTCCTCCCCACCCCAATAACTTCCCTCCTACTCGCAACCCTCCCCTTTCCCGCTCCCTCTTCCCTTCCATTCACATCAAGATTCATTTTCAATTCTCTTTATACACAGAAGATCAGTTTAGCATATATTAAGTAAAGATTTCAACAGTTTGCACCCACATAGAAACACAAAGTGAAAATTACTGTTTGAGTACTAGTTACAGCATTAAATCACCATGTATAGCACATTAAGGACAGAGATCCTACATGAGGAGTAAGTGCACAGTGACTCTTGTTGTTGACTTAACAAATTGACACTCTTGTTTATGGTATCAGTAATCACCCTAGGCTCTTGTCATGAGTTGCCAAGGCTATGGAAGCCTTTTGAGTTCACTGACTCAACTTTTAGTCTCCTTTTAAAAACAGTTCTACCCTTGGGATTTTAAAATATCTGTACTTCTTCTATGTAAAAATTGAAAGAACAAGAACCATTGTGTAAATTTTTTTCTAGAGGGAAAAATTCAGTATTCTCTATATTTCTAGGATTCAGCATTCTTTCTTTTTATTTTCTAAGATTCACCACATTTTCAAATTTGGCCCAAATTGCTGAGAACTTAGATATCAGTATAAAGAGGCCTATCCATATTTATTCAGGAGCAGTAACAGGTTATGTTCCAAATGTAGGAATGAAACAATTTATAGTTTAAAAACATATAGACCACAGAAATATTTTTATATTTCAGAGAATATATGAATTAGTCACTGAATTAGTGCAAGTACAGGGAAATCTTCATTATATAAATATGCAAAAGTGAAGAAAATAATTTCTGGATTTTTTTATAGAAAGAAAAACACCCCATATTTATATCTAGAAACCACTTCCTTAGTCCTTTAAAGTATGGCATTAAATGGCAAAAAGCGAAATATGATAAAGGTGAACATTTGCTTACACATAAATCCTGCATGTCACAAGGCACCAGAGTATTCAAGGTAACTGTGCCTTTGCTATTACAGATAATCATTGAGTTAAAAAAAAAAAATCTGTGGATACGTGAAAATCCTTTAAGTAGACTGATTTCATTTACTCAGGTCATAACTACAAAAACAATGGCTATCTCAGACATAGAGTCATTCTACACACAGTGAATTTCTGATGCTCTTCATTTCCTCCTGAAGATCCATGTTTCCCTCTGGTATCATTTCCCTTTAGCCTGAAAATTGTGGTTTTAGCATTTCCATTTTGCAGGTCTCCTGGCAATGAACTATCTTAGTCTTTTATCTTTATACAACTTTATGAATGCAAATATCTTTACTTCATTCTAGAAGGACATTTTTGCTAGCTATGGTACCATAGAGCAGTGTGAAGCTAGGCTTTGAAGAGAACAAGGGAATAATCCTTAGAACATAAAATTACTCTTTGGCCTAAATCTTATGTATCCTCTGCCTCATCAAACACATAAATGCTGGGCAAAGACTTGTCTCCTAAGAGTCCTCCCCTTGCATTTCTTTTGAATGCCCAGCCATAAAAGCAGGACTACTGTTAAAAATCATTGAGATTATCTGTGCTTTTCCTGTGTTGAAGTTTGATTGATAATGCTCTCAACACGACAATAACTGCTAACACTCTTGGCTGGATAATCAAATAAGAGTTGACCATCAAATCAAAGTCTCCCTTCAGACTCGCATTGCCCTATGCTGGATACAAATAAAAACCTAACACGCTTGGGCAGAGAGAGATGAGAAAAAGTGGTCAAATGGCTAACACCACATCTCAATTTAGTTACCAACTCCTTGGCTATCTCCCATTACTCCCTAAAACAATTTCCCATTACTCTCTAAAATAATTTCCCATTACTCCCCAAAATAAGCACATTCAGTTCTTAACAGAGTTCCTTGGATATGGTATATATGGTATACAATCAAATATATGTTTAAAAAATGAATACAATTAGCACTCTCAGAAATTAAGGTAAAAGGAGGTCTATTTTGAAGGTCATATTGAAGACTTACTCAAAAAAGACAGGAATCCACTCTGACACTCAGATTCTGTTCTTGGGATCTCCTACTTCTCTACTTGAAACTTTCCCAAATCTACCTTCATATCCATTTCCTTCATCTTAGAACAAGTAGCCACATGATCTTCAAATTCCTGAACCACATCTCTTTTAGTCAACAGAGCACACATGGGAGATAATTAGCAGGCCATTCAAGGAGCAGTAGGAAGCTGCCCAGTTGTGTAGTTTGCTGTGGTTAGTGTGGTCAACTATTGAGCAAGGTCTCCTGAGTTAGCCCCAGACTTCACTGCATGTTATTTTTTGACTTTTGACAAATTATTTAACCCTTCTGTGCTTTTGTTTCTTTCACCTGCAGAAATGGAATAGGAAAGTTAAAGGAGATAGTAAAATTACCTAGAACTGCATGTAATATAATTAATTAGTGGTCAAATTATGTCATTTACCAGGATTACATTTACATAGGATTTATAAATTATGGATTGAAAGAAAAAACACATTTTATTTCTTCATTACTGTTACTATTTTATGCTTTACTGGATCAACAGTTTGTTGTCTTTTTTTTTTTTTTTTCCTGAACTCATCAATTTTTACAGCCAATGATGATCGTATTTTCTGGGGCTGCAGACACAAGATTGATAAGCTTCCTAGAAATAGACATATGGCTGGACTTCAGAATCTCATGCTGGAGAGAACTTTAAATCTTACCTAGTCATTTAAATAAAATTTGCATTCTTTAGCCAGGATCTGTGGAGCAAAAATACATTTAGGTTTGATTGACTTTCACCGTCTATAATGGTTTAGAGAGCTTTAAGTTCAAGAACGGGTTATTGATTCCAGTGAGTAGTGAAATGTCACTTCTAAAATCCTGTGCTTAAAGATACTTAGAGCATGTACCTCTAGCACTTGAATTATGTCTAGCAGGAAAAAAGTCTTCAAATTCAATTTTTACAATTTTTCATCTGCCCA
The DNA here is from genome assembly GCF_964237555.1 of Oryctolagus cuniculus. Taxonomy (NCBI): domain Eukaryota; kingdom Metazoa; phylum Chordata; class Mammalia; order Lagomorpha; family Leporidae; genus Oryctolagus; species Oryctolagus cuniculus. The sequence continues at coordinate 34,676,614 of NC_091436.1, forward strand.
AAATGTGAATGTGTGACTTTAGACTCAGCTGAACCCAGAGAAGCACCTCATGTGTGAATGAAGAGTTTAGCTTCCTAAAGCTATACAATTGGCTGATTTTCTTGATTGTCCAGGATTTTTTTAAAAATATTTTCACATGGTACAGATTCTTCTCAAATTACAGTGCAGTTACACCCCATAAACCCATAACTTAAAAATATTATAAGTAGGAAATGCTTGTACACAATCGACCTACCTTAAATGTAGTGCCCAGCACTACATTTGCCAAGGGCCAGGCATCATGAGAGAGCATCTTACCACATATCCCCAGCCCAAAAAAGACCTAAAATTGAAGCACAGGTTCTACTAAACAAATACTGCATTGGCACTATAGTAAATTCAAAAAGGCCTAGGTCAGACCACCTTAAGTTGGGAACTGTGTATTTTCTTCTGATCATTTTATCCAAATCACTCATTTCATGCCCAAGAACTTTTGACTTTCATAGTCTTAAAATGAGAATTAAATATAGCTAAAGTGGCACAAAGAAATTTTCTCACTTAAAAATGCAAGGAAAATAGTATAAATGCTGCAGTATAATTTTAGCAAAATCATTTTTCTCATATTTCAATGAATCTTTTCATATTAGTTTACATAAAACTAATATGGCAAAAGATTGAAAAATCTAATGATTTTAATTGTATCTAAAGTTAAAATGTCCCAATGCATTTATTAAACATAATAAAATAATCAGCCTTTAATAGCTTTATTTTGACCAAGAAAGTTATCTCATAATACATGAAAATAATGCTGTTAAAAGAAAAACTACTTTTGACAAATTAAATTGACCTGCATTTATTTGAGTGAAGAAAAATTCAAGAATTGTGCAGCCTTCAGAACCAGAATAGGGTCAAAGAGCTTTGTTGGGCAGCCCATGGGCAGAGAGTATGAGTATTTATAGACAGAGAATGGAAGTGAGATACAGAAATGGCTTGACTGGTTAGAGCTCAGAGTTTGCTTTCTTTGGGCATGGTGCGATCAGTTGGCAGCCTGTGACTGGCTGAAGCTCGGCTGCTGTGGTTGGCTGGGACTCAGCGTCGGGAAAAAAAATACTATACTCCTAAAATAAGCATTCAATTAAATTGCTGCTTAACAGGTAGGGATGCAGAGGCAGCCTCAGGCCAAATTTAGCTTAATTTAACAATATATAAGATATCAGGTTATATGTCTATCATAGGAAAAATAAATGGGAAAAGGATTTTGGATTTTTATCAGCAATAACAGGAGTACTTTTTTCAAAATATAAACAGTTTTTCACATATAAAAATACTCTATAGTTTTAAAATTGTACTTAGTGAGGAAGAGAGGCCAATAATGCATAATGAAAACAGGCTATCTCAGGAATGAGAGGGCCCTCAAAAAGGGGCAGATGAGGAGTAGGGAGTTAGGGGCTAAGGACAGGGAGTAGGGACTAAGGACAGGCAGTTAGGGGCTAAGGACAGGGAGTTAGGGGCTAAGGACAGGAGAGTAAAATGGTGGCAGGAAGGAGACCAAACCAGGGATGTTCAGAAATGAGAGCAAAATTAGACCTTAGAGAGCCACCAAAAGAATCATTTGTAAAATGAGAGTTGGTTGAATTAAATCATCTCAAAGACTCTTTCTTAAACTCCTTCATTTTATTAAGGTGCAAATTGATAGTAAAAGGAAAATGCAAGACTTAGAAACTAAGATTGGTTCAGGGTGGACTGAGGTCATTGGAACACACTCCAGCTCTCTGATCTCTGACCTTCCCTCTTCAGAAATGTATGGCAATCAGCTTTTTTCACTGATTAAAATTTTGACTCTTAGAGGAAAATGTTATATTAATAGCTAGGCTGTGCCATTCTTATGAGTTTTAAATTATGCAACACACTTGAGTTTTCAAATTTTTCTCCCTTATTTAATCTCATCTGATCTTCCAACCATCCTGTGGGATTAACAGAATGACTGTTAACCCTGAGGATTCCTGGAGAAGTTAAGCACTTTGCCCAAAGCCAAGTTGACTCCTAAGTGCTGAGACTCAGAACTGAACATCAGATCTCCTGGAAACTCTTCTAATTCTCTTTCCTTCACTTCAAAAAGGTGAGAGGGCATCTGTGCAATGGCAATAGCTTGCCTGTGGACTAGAGTTTGGGGGAAGATATAATAAGTGAAGGATTGGGATTCAAACTGAGATTCGATGCTGCCAGTAGGTGGGGGGAACTGGGAAAGGGAAGGACTTAGGGCAAATGAGAGGTTTGTTTTACAGAATTGGGACTTGTCCTGTGCCTTTCAGCCCAGCTCTCTTCCAGGTTACGCAGAAGGAGACGATAGTTCTCATCCCGGAGAACACAGATAAATTTGACAGACATGGTCAAATATGATTAAAATCAAATAAAGCCAGTTAAAATGATCTACAGTTATGTAAAGGTCTGCATTTAGCACAAATAAGGATGCATACTACAGACGTTGCCCCACTTAATGAAGGTTTGACTTGCTGTGAAAGTTATTAAAATCAACATGGAATCATTTGTGTCAATCCTGAGACAAAAAAATACATAAAGCCAGGAGGTTAGGAAAGCAGGGTTCTTATGCGTGAATGCATGGAAGTGACTATCAACCAAGCTCCACCAGAATCACAGGCCTTCACAGAGGCCACTGCAACCTTACACAGAAAGTCCTCCTGCAAGGATATCTGCTCAGCAACTGATGTCACTCTGACGTCCCTCTGGTTATAATCTTTATGACCAAGGATTATTATGTCAAAACATGTGGTGCAATTCTCTTCATTGTTGCACTTAAAATCCTCTCTGAACACACTCACAGCGACTGTGGCAAGCGTATTTCAGTCGCAGTGCTCTGCTGCTCCCACCGCCATGCTCTGCTAAGCGCGAATTCCTATCATTATCCTTGAGAGAAATCTCTGTGTACAACTGGAGATGGACGTGATATGTTGGCACTTTTTGATGGTGTGGAAGTGACATACATTCAGTATTAACCGGACTTCAGTTTCTGAATTTGGATCATTCCCTGGGGTCACGACATGCAAAGTGATCCTCGCTTGCCAAGCTGGGGAGCTGCAATGAGCACAGTGCCCAGAGGGGAAGCATGTGCGCTCCACAGTGCACTGTGCTGTCGAGCTGGGAGCTGGGCTCTTTGGTACACTGGGTGTATTCAACGCATTTTTGACTTAAGATATTTTCAACTTACAGTGGGCTTATTGGAACACACCCCCATAACCAATTGAGAAGCATCTATATTTGAATTTGAATGTTGCCATCACTAGCTATGTCACATCACACACCTCTTTAAGCCTCAGATCTTAAAAATATGTAAGGATAGTAACAGTTTTTCATAGGATCATTAAAAGATTGGGAAAATGCTTAAAAAGCACTAAGCATAGTGTCTGCTACTTAGTGTAATCATTGAATCAACGAGAGCAGTTACAATAGATGGACTGACCCGTGGAACATACAGAGAGGATCATGCTCACTTCTGTTTAGCAGTACGTCCTTGGCACCAGCATTGCACCTGGTTTTACGACAGACAGAAGAGCTATTCCTGGGCCCAGCGACGTGGCTCACTTGGTTAATCCTCCGCCTGTGGCGCCGGCATCCCATATGGGCACCGGGTTCTAGTCCTGGTTGCTCCTCTTCTAGTCCAGCTCTCTGCTGTGGCCTGGGAAGGCAGTGGAGGATGGCCCAAGTGCTTGGGCCCCCGCACCACGTGGGAGACCAGGAGGAAGCGCCTGATTCCTGGCTTCAGATCGGCACGGCTCCGGCCTTTGCGGCCATTTGGGGAGTGAACCAACGGAAGGAAGACCTTTCACTCTGTCTCTCTCTCACTGTCCGTAATTCTACCTGTCAAATAAATAAATAAAAAACTTAAAAAAAAATTTTTTTTTGACAGGCAGAGTGGACAGTGAGAGAGAGAGACAGAGAGAAAGGTCTTCCTTTGCCGTTGGTTCACCCTCCAATGGCCACCACGGCCGGCGCACTGCGCTGATCCGATGGCAGGAGCCAGGTGCTTCTCCTGGTCTCCCATGGGGTGCAGGGCCCAAGCACTTGGGCCATCCTCCACTGCACTCCTGGGCCATAGTAGAGAGCTGGCCTGGAAGGGGGACAACCGGGACAGAATCTGGCGCCCCGACTGGGACTAGAACCCGGTGTGCCGGCGCCGCTAGGTGGAGGATTAGCCTAGTGAGCCGCGGCGCCGGCTAAAAATTTTTAAAAAGAAAAAAAAAAAAAAAAGAGGAGCTATTCCTTTAAAAAGCTTAATGAATTTATTGGAGCACAGCCTAAGGAAGAACAGTCAATGAGAGTTGATAGTGGTAGAAGCTACCTTTGGAGTAGAGATGATTTCACTGACAAATTAGAGAGACGTCAATACATGATTATCGGGAATATCAAAGGGGGAGTTTGTGTTCTTTAAGGTCCTTGTGACCCCAGGAGAATTGCTCATGATTCTGTGAATAGCATGAAATGCCTCTGGCAGTGCTGTTCAAATAAAAATATCAACTTTTATATAGAGCTTCAAACTTTAAAAAACAGGGAAAGCACATTTAGTGTGCTGGTCATGCACTGTCCTTCACAGAATGCATACATGAATATAACATGATATGAACTCAATAGTGCTAAAGTGAGCAGTGCATACATATGAGGTTGTTGAGTTGCTTTTAGAAATGGCAATGATTCTGCAATAATTCCACTACATGCCTCCACACAATCTCTTTGTGAGACAAGTGATCAGGATCCGAAAGCAATCAGTGAAAATCACAAAGCGTTGCTCTCTGAAGAAAAATAATTGGCTCATTTGAGAAGATAAGACCTTAGATTCAGTGGTGATCTAATTCATTCTGTGTTCTAACAAGGTTATCTGTTTTAGGTATTTTTACTATTTTCCTGGAAGGAACGTAGCTATTAATAGTGTGTTTGTTATTATTGAATGCCTCTTTGATATCTTCATGTAAAGACAATTTCTAGTATATTTAGTGTGTGCACTGTTAATTCTAATTCTCTAAACCTGCTTTGGAAAGAGATGGAAAAGGTTCACTAGTCCTGGCGAATGTACAAGGTCCTTGAAACCTTTCAGAAACCTGTAGTCCTCAAAAAGATGGAAGCCCTAAGAAAAGAGAACAGGAAAATGGCAGAGATGGGAAGAAGGAGGCAAGAAGGAACAGAAGTAAACGTGGTTAGACAGAAACAGTGCATGTCAAGGTCCGTTCCTGCTCTTTAGCTTTTTTGTCCCATAGCAAAAGGATAAAATCATCACTGGACCCTCAGTGATGATTAATGGTCATTTGCTCTGTACAATGTCATCTTTTTTTTTTTTTTTTTTTGGACAGGCAGAGTTAGACAGTGAGAGAGAGAAAGACAGAGTGAAAGGTCTTCCTTCCGTTGGTTCACCCCTCAAATGGCTGCTACGGCTGACACGCTGAGCCAATCTGAAGCCAGGAGCCAGGCGCTTCCTCCTGGTCTCCCATGTGGGTGCAGGGCCCAAGCACTTGAGCCATCCTCCACTGCACTCCCGGGCCACAGCAGAGAGCTGGACTGGAAGAGGAGGGAGCAACCGGGACTAGAACCCAGGGTGCCGGCACCGCAGGTGGAGGATTAGCCTGGTCAGCCACGGCGCCGGCCACAATGTCATCTTACCAAACCTCTATTGACAAATAACAAATAACATTATAGTAGTAACATCTTTAAGTGACCATATTTATTTAGTTTGAAGAATAGACATTTATAATTCCCATCTTTTGTTATATATTTAATTTCTTCTCTGTAATTTTCTTGTGGGCTTACAAAAAGCTTGTTTTTTATCCCTTGACCTTCCATGAAGTGGTGATTGTGAAGCATAGTTAGTATTATCAGACACAATAGGAGAGGTTAATATATCCAAAACTGTTAGCTCCAAACCATAAAATAGTTATTTTGGGATAAACAATTTGTTAAAATAGCAACTCAGAAACAGTTCTTCAAAACATGTCTGATGCTAGGATGATGGTTCTCAGAAAGTTAGCCTATGAAGGTGCTAATCATGGGAGTCCTGGTGCTTATAGAAGGCAGACGGCAATGACAGAAACCAAACTGAACTTACTCTCATGAACTGGTCTAGAGTAAACATCTACCACTGGACTGTGTTGCCTGAGCAACGAATGGAAGTTTTAATGTTCATCTTGAGTTTAAAGCAGAGAAATAAAGACAAATAGGAGAAATTACAGTGGGATCAGAATAGAGAGGATTCACTCACCAAACATCTACCAAACAGAAACATATAGTAGGAAATGAATAAAGAACAGTGCACAAAATATCTCTGCTTGCTCATTGTCTCTAATTGCTAGGAAAGTGTAAATATGCACAGATTCCTAAATTCCTGGATAAGCTAAGGGCGTTGTTGCTAGTGATAGGATACCCGGTGGTGGCTATTGGAGGTTTTGATAGTTGGGGATGAGATTTAATACTTCAAACTAAGCTACATGGAAAATGAGATTCTTGGCATGTTTCCTACAATTTTAGGAGTAGCGATTTATGGAAGCATAGTGGATGCTCCCTGAAGTGATAGATATCACAAGTTCTCTCTCTCTCTCTCTCTCTCTCTCTCTCTCTCTCTCTCTCTCTCTCCTTTTCAGAGCATTTTAAGCATGCAGGGACTAAGGTTTAGCATATTGGGTATTTGGCAACTCCACATTGTCAATGCCTTTCGTGGTTTTGCTCAATATTTCCAATATATTAAGGGTATAATCAGCGTAATTAGGGTATTCTATGCTTGAGAGACTGATGCAGTGCCCAATTGCTATAATTTTAATAGGACAGGGCTCCTGAACTCATGTAGATGATTAAACCCCAAAGCTGTAAGTCGATGGTACTTAAAGGGTGGAAGTTTAATTCAGTTATGGTGTCTAGAAGGTGGGCTGGAGCGAGATCCTTAGGTAATTAGGAGTGTGCCCTTGGAAGGTAGAGCTCATGATGGGCCTGGTTATAAAAGCCTGGGTTGAACCTAGCTACTGTCTCTGCTTCCTGGATCACCAGGTGATCCTTTTCCATACACACCTCACCATTGCCATCCCCGGCCTCATCAGATAGCCAAACCAATGGGACCTGCCCAGTCTTGGACTATCAACTTCCAAGACCATAACCCAAATCTGGCAGGACCCAGACTCTGTTTGGGTGAAGGTTTGGGTCACTGTGTCAGGTGGGGAACCACAAACAGCTGAGCAGCTTGCTGAATGCAAAGGAGGTGCAGAATGGTTAGCAGAAGGTTGTTATACCTACCAGCTCCATGACCACTGACAAGTTATAGAAAAAAGAATGATTATTGTCTTATTTCCCCTCCTAACTTGTTAAGAACACATTTGTGTCTATATATACAGTGTGTTTATTAAGCAGCTATCTTCATTTTTATTCCTCTCTTATTCCTTTGTCATGTAACACAGGATATATTGCTTTTAAAGCAGTATTTAAGAATACATCATGGTATTTAAGACATGTGATATCAAAAAAGAGTAAACATTACCAAAGGACTTTTACCTCCCCTTCTGGGGAAGGAATTAGCATATTTCAGTTGAAATAGGATAGTTGCATTATTTTAAGTGGAAAAATACCTTGTTATTGTGTTTATTTAGAGGTTAAGTATGGTTTGAAAGACACCTGTACATGCCAAACTGACAAAGTGTGGACTTTTAATGGTGAATTTCTAGGTCTTGATTGGGCTGGATTAAGGAATCGTTAGAAAACTGGTAAAACATTGCCTCTAGACGTGTCTGTGAAGACATTTCTGGGGAGACTGGGATGTGAATCAGTGAATTGGGTGGCAAAGATTTGCCCGCAGTGTGAGTGCACCATCCAATTGACTAGAAGCCCAGATTAAAACAAAAACAACAAAAAATGGTGAAGAGAAGATGATTTCTTCTCTGAGCTAGGATACTCTTCCAGTTCCATTCTTGGACATCAGAATTCCAGACTCTCCAGGACCTAGACTCTAGGACTTAAGCGAGCAGCCCCCTTTCAGCATCAGACTGAGAATTATGATGTCAGCTTTCCTGATAGTGAGGCTTTTGGATTGAACTGAGCCATGCTACCAGCACCCCAGGGTCTCCAGCTGGTAGAGACTCATGGGAATTCTCAGCCTCAATAATCATAGAAGCCAAGTCCCCTAATAAATCCCTCTCATCTGTCTAGCGGAATATAAATTGACATTCCTAATCTGAAATCCAAAATGTTCTAAAGGCTGAAACTTTTTTGAGCACCAGCATGATGCCACAGGTGGAAAATTCTGCGCCTGACATCATAGGAGGGGCTGCAGTCAAAATGTATGTGCATTGAAAGTACTGTATAAAATTCCCTTCATGGGGAAGCCATTTGGCACAGTGACTTAAGTCCTCACTAGGGACACCCACATCGCAAATCAGAGAGCCTGGTCTGAGTCCCAGTTTTTCTTCCAATCCAGCTTCCTGCTAATGTGCATTCTGGGAGACAGCTGTTGATGACTCAAGTACTTGGGTACCTGCCACCCACGTGGGATATCCACATGGACTTTCAGGCTTCTGGCTTCAGCCTGGCCCAACCCTGGCTGTTGTGGGCATTTGAGTAGTGAGCCAATGTTTGGAAGATCTCCTTCTTTCCCTCTCTCAGTTTGTTTCTCTACCTTCTGGGGGCCCAGAACTACCTCATCTGGTTTCTCTACCTATTTTAACTCCCTTCAGGCTAAGGGTACAGGTATTTGTGAAGCATAAATGAAGTTTGTATTTAAAGCTGGGTCACATCCCCAAGATATTTGCAAATATTCCAAAATCTGAAAAAAATCTAAAATCCAAAGCACTTCTGGTCCCAAATGTTTTAGATAAGTGATACTAAACCTAGATACATATCCTATTGGTTTCCTCCTTCCCCTCCCTGCCCCCAAGAACCCTGACTAATACAGGGGTAAAGAGGAAATTGGGTAGCAGTGTTAAAAGGAAAAAAAAAGTGGATATACTTATCTGACTTGTTGGAAGATTCTCTGTGGTTCTTGGAATAAGAGACTAAACTGGAATTTGCCCAAACAAGGCGAGAAAAGGCTGCAAAGTCACCTTGCCAGTGATACAATTCTGTGAACTTTTCACTATGTATATTCATCATTGTCTTTAGGAAGAGAGCATCAAGTTTTATTTTCTTGAAAAATTGCTACTTATTGCGATTGTTTGTTGGTCACATTGGATGAAAAGAACAATCTTGATTCAAAATCTTCATTTTACATCATCCCTAAAGGCTAGGATAGTCTTCTGAAGTAACTGGTGAGCATATTATGTAATATACAATGAAACAGTGAATCCTGAGGGGTTTTCTTATTTGGTTTGGTATATTGGTTTCTGTTTCTAGTGGGATATAAAGTCTTTGCTGTGGAAACATATCCTTGATTATTATGTGAAGGGAAGAAAACAAAATACGGCTGAGAACCAACCATGTGCCCAACAATACAGAAGGGGCACATTATTAAACCATTTCATTTCTCAGGCATTTCCTATGGCAAGACCCTCTTTGGAGCACCAAAAACAGAGTGGATAATAAGACAGGTACAATCCCCAGCTCATAGGGATTACTTGCTAAATAGGGAACATCAACAACAAACCCAAGAAGATTGTTGGAGACTCAAAGTCATATACAGGTCATTAAAATCTGGTGAGTGACAAAGGATGGCCTGCTGATTTCTTAGGTCCTCCACGTAAGTGACATTGACTTGGAAATCTAAGAGGTGACAAGGAGCCAGAGGAGGAAAGGTAGGAGGTGGAGGGCCCAGCAAAGACAAAGAGTCTCAGCAGACTCCAGCATGGTGTGGGAAGGGACACAGAACATTCGATGGAGTGAGCACACAGGGAAAGCCAGGGAGAGGAAAAGAAAAGGTTAAGAGAGGCAGGCAAGGACCTGACTGGAGAATGTTAGGCAAGTGAGAAACATGAATTATGCTACCTGGCTTCAAGGAACTCAAAGTCCAGAGAGGTGCCTGGGATTTAAAGAACCGAGAGCATAAAATTCCTGACTCAGAGCAGCAGTGGAAGGTGGGTGTCTGTGTGTGTGTGGGTCCTAAGGGTTTGAGGTCAGGTGCATTATTGCAGGAAACCAGATGAGGTAGTTCTGGGCCCCCCAGAAGTTGCTTAGGGATTCATTTTTTTTCCAGATATCACAGAACTGTGCATATCAGAGCTGCAGGAGACCTTCTAGCTTCTTCCTCACTTGAAAAAGAAGATATTTCAAATGGTCTGACATGCCCAACGTGAGAGTGTAAGGCATAGCTGGGCTTCAGGAAAGCAAAAATACTGGATCTGTAAGCTCACCTTTGCTCTTCGCAAAGCACCACTCACAGTGGGAAAACACAGACCATGCACTCCCTGAGAGCAGCAATGCTGCTTGGACATCCTTAATAGTCCACTGGCTCACTAAAGTGCCTGCCACGAAAGAGGTGCTCCATGGCGACCTGGAAGAGGAAAAATAACAGAGATCAGTGTCAGCTGGAGCCGGCTCCTCTTGTCTTTCTAGAGGATGAGCTGAATAACCTAGAAAAATGGTAGGCAGTGCCTGGCCTTCTCTGCTATTCTCAGCAAGCCCATGTCTGCCTTCTACCATTTCCCTCCCACCTTGAGTAATTAAAAATTTCTTTTAGTTGGTTTTTGGGTTAGTCTTTGCTTTTTTTTAACTCCAAACTTCAGCCTTTACTTCAAACACTTGGTGAGCAGGTTATCATGGATTTAGTTCTTTGATCCAGCACGTTCTGGAGCATTGTCTGTGGGGGAGACAATGGAGCTAGGGGAAGTTTGAAGAACAGATAGGATAATCTTTCAGGTCTCTCTTGGAATTCCTATCACACAGGCCTATCCTCGGCCCAGAAGATTAAGTGGCCTGTGCTATACATGAGGTTTTATTGTTTTTTTAACTTATTTATTTGAAAGGTAGAGTGATAGGACACAGAGAGAGAGAGAGAGAGAGAGAGAGAGAGAGAGAGACTCTTCCATCCACTGGTTCACTTCCCAAATGGTTGCAACTGCCAGGGCTGTGCTGAAGCCAGGAGCCAGGAACTCCACGTGAGTCTTCCTTGCGGGTGTCAGGAATCCAAGTTTTTTGGCCATCATTTGCTGCCTTCCCAGTTGCATTGGCAGGAAGCTGAGTTGGAAGTGAAGGAGCTGGGACTTGAACCCGCACTCTGATATGGGATGCAGACATTCTCAGCAGCAGCTGAACCCAGTGCACCCCAATGCCAGCCCCTGACACATCACATTTTCTCTATGAGATTCCAACTTGTAGGAGGCACTTACCAAATTCTTTACTTCTACTACTTTTCACAATGTATTTGCGGTAAGTATTAGTATCCCCCACTAGGCAGATCACAAGACAACAGCTTAAAGACTACCTCAGGTGAGTTCTCGCAGGTGGTGATTTCAATTGTAGCTGACTAAAGTGTACCACGAAGAGCCAGCCAGCAGCCTGCTGCTGACAATCCTGAGCCTGCGGGGGAAGTGACATAAAAATGGATGTGGCAAACAATGATCAGGGTTGCAGTCCAAAGAGGCTCGGGAAACTGCTACACATTAAAATCATGTGAATCAGCCTTCTGCCAGCCATCCCTGTCTGCTGCTTCCACGGCTGGCTTTTGTTGCTGCAATTTGTAGGCTCCGTGTCCAAGAAACAGTCCTTAGGGAAGGCCTGAGATGCTTCTGTGCTTCTTGTTAGATTAATTACAGGATCAGAAATGGGAGAGGCAGAGGAAGACATTTACACTGAGCGAATTAAAGCTTTCAGATTGCACATTTGTTTGATAAAAGCTGTCCGGCAAAAAGATAGACCCCTTATTTACTATTGGCACGTTGTAAATAAAGGGTAGGTGCATGTTGGTTACAGCTAGTATATGTTGTAGAAAGATCCCAAGTGCTGTGCTGCCAGAACCGGGGGCCTGTAAGGGAAGCAGATGTGCACATGGGTTCACCCCGGACAGAATAGAGGGAAAAGGAGACAGAGCAGGCTAGAGTGAGTGGGGCCCCCAATCTCAACAGTCTGACGTGTCCTTGCCATGGAGTTTGATGTTTTAGCATCACAAGTTAACTTCTCTAAGTTGGCAAATGGCCTTTTACAATGCTAATGCCTAGCAATAAATCTATGTCAAGGACACATAAGGCTTTCAATAAGGCTTAGTTTTCTTGAGTTTAAAAAGTCACAGAAAATTTTGAATTTTTACTTAAAGACTTTTCCAATTCATTCTTCTATCTAGACCAGTGCATCCTTTTTCATAATCATATGGAAAGTTCCCTGGACATCATTTTGTAGGTCAATTCTAAGAGCGAAATATAAAGCTGTCAAATATACATCACTCCTTATCCTTCATACTGTATTCCAGTTGATGGCTAGTTCTTATTTTTATTTCTTGTTCATTGGATTATGCTAAATCATAATTTGGCAACGTTCCAAAGAAGAGGTGAGTTTTCAGCCTGTTGTAGACCCACTGGTTTCTTGCCACCTTGATTTTTCTTCCAGGAACTTCTATTGACTTTCCCTGTAACCTATCCCCAATTAACATAAAAAAACTGCAACAAAACTTTGCCCCACCCTCCTATCAGCTTTCCTGTGGTCTCCCTTTTCTAGAAGGATGGCTGTAGAACATTGGTGTTATCACCTCTGTTTTGAAAAAAAAAAAAAAAAAAAAGGCCTGCAATAAATGATGCATATGGTTTTGTGGGTTTAATAACTCTTAACACTATTATTATAGGTAGTATGTTCTTCTCTTGGTTATCTACTTTATTTATAACCTCCATAGCTAGTTAGTTACCCATGAACAAACTCATTTGTCCTCATCATTTTATGTTTGATGAACACAGTTTAAAAAAAAAAAAACAGAGAGCAAGAAAAAAAAAGAGAGATATATACTTGGTAACTCCATTCTGTTGCTCTCTAGAGTAATAATCATTTTTTCTGATCTTTACATTTTCTTTGAGGATGCTTCAGGGAATGGTTTCTGCATTCATCAATCAATGAATTGAAAAGCATGGGAACCTAAACTATGCACAAAATTGTTCTAGAATTTATGGCACTTTGAGCAATAAAAATTGCCTTGTCTACGGTGGAAAATATTATCTCTGGAAACTCAAGACCAACATAGCTGACATATTTTAAGAGTAGCCCAGAGTGGATATATTTAAGTCTTATAAAGTGTTTTTTTCAAAATATCTCTTCTAATGTATAGAGAAATATCAGTGATTTGTGAGCCTTTAAATTATATGGCCATATTCTGGTAAAGCCTTAAGGTTTCAGTATTCATAGTCCACCACTAAAGAGAAATAAAGTAGAGAAGCAGAAAACAGTTTTCCAAAGTATTAAAATATGCATGCACCAGAAAATGTTTTGGTGCAAACTTTACAAAGTGGTGAGTGATTTCCATTGGGGAGTTTTAATTGCAGTTTTCCCAGCACGAGGCATAGCTGTGAGACGACTGGTTTGGGCGACTCGGGAGGTAACCAGTCTATCTCAGACCAAATCTTCTATATGATCTTTGAATGCAGAAAAGTGTGGTCTAGAAATTCTCTGAAGTGATTAAACCTCAGGAGGCAAGGCAGGGAAAGCAGGCGCGTCTGCAGTTCTCCCGGAGAACTCGAGCGCCCTCTAGGTTGCAGTTCCAAGAGCAGTTTGGCGAGGCACTTCAGGCCACTTTGCCACCAGGGAGGAAGAAGGAAGGGGCAGGATTGCTCCCGGTAGGAGGACTATCTGACCCAGAGAAAGAGACTGGCGACAGGAAGGAAGAACAGAATAGCAGCCACAGGCGACCCAGAGACTGCGCGGTGCTACCCGGCGCGCGTCACACACAGTGCCCTGCCTCCCCGCCCCGCTCACCGCCGTGTGTCACCTTCCTGTTCGGAAGCTTTAGTAGGTTGCTGGGACAGAACAGGGGGCGCCTGCTCCACCCATCAGGTATCCGGTTGGAAGAAAGGCCAGTCTCAACAACTTGATTCTCTCGGGTTAAATGATAAGTTTAGCTGGCCATTCCGTCTCCAAGCGCTGAACGTTCGTGTAGAGGGAGGCAGAAGCCCATCAGACATTCCTCTTCTGCTCTAACCACAAATCATATGGTTGTGTGTCTTCTCCATTCCACTGAGAGCCCTCTCACTCGAATTTCACGTCCCTCCTGGAACGCATGCCGCCGATCTTCTCAGAGAGAATGAACCCTGTGCATATGTTTTGAATTTTTTTCTGCACTGATTTGTGATGTTAATCAGTTAAGTTACATTTCTTGTGTGTCTTAGTGAGGGTGTAATAAACCTAGGACGCTGATGACTGTAATTTGCTGGATGATGTTGCAAGGGGGGGGGGGTTGGAATAAATGGCCCAGTGATGAACTTTGCAGCTTGCTCCCTTCCTGTATGTAAATTCCCTAGATATAAAGTGGGGTTCGCAGCAGAACCGGGACAGCTGGCCTCTGGCTCAGCCTCCCTTATCATCTCAGAGACAGAAGCAGGGAGGCAAGTCCCATCACAAGTGAGCTTTACTACCTCCAGCCTCCAGAAATCAGTCCTCCACCTTATATCCTGGGCAGCTTGAAGAATGAAAGAGGAGGCTATCAAATCCCCTTTGAAAGGTTAGTGCTTTCCGAACTCTGATTTGGATGGAGCCGGTAACACAAGGATGCCCAGAGGTTTTGAAATTACTGGGCATGGGCCAGGCACCTGTGAGGAGCAGGGAGGGGGGGAAGGGCGGGGATTTTGATTTCTTAATTTAGTGTTTTAAAACAAAAGGCAAGACTCTTCGGGCAGATTGATGTTTGTAGGCAGTCTGAGTGATGTTTGCTGTCTTGTCAAGGCAAGACTTGGCGAGGAACAGGTGGGAACAGGACCGGGCTGGGTTGGTTGACTGGCAGAACATGGGCCAGGGGTACAATGGCAATAGCTGGTATTCTGGGCAGAATCTGTTCACAAGGAAGCAGACACGGGCCAATTACTATGATATGGAATTACCCAAACCTTGCTTTAAGTTGGAGCCCGTGCTGTGTTAAGAGAGCAGCACTAAGCAAACTTCATCAACCAGTCTCCAAGAGAGAGAAGGATGCATGCTCTCTTCTCCCGAGCTGGGGCTGTTGCGACCGAAAAACCCAAGCAGGATACCAGACTAGATCATTTTAGGGCAAACGAGGTGGCTGTGCCTGCACAACAAATCCTTGCCCAAGACCAAGGGAAAAAGCGCCTCGCAGGCTATTCCTGGGTCGACAGCTGGTGTTTGGGAGTGTGGAGGCTCCAGTAGGCAAACTCTAAAATGGCAGGGCAGCAAGGGGTCAGGGCAGGGCAGCCACCGCAGACGGCAGCGGCGAGCGCCAGGTACCCGGCCCAGCGAAGAGGGGGAACTTGCAGCCGTCTCTGCCGCTCCCGGCCAGGTCTGAGCCAGAGACACCCCCCGGCCAGCGCTGGCGCGCGTCCCCGCGCCCGCGGTTGGGCTGCAGCGCCCCGGCGGCTCCCAGCGACGGGGTTACTGGAAGGCAGCGGCCTCGCCGCCTGCACAGCCCGGCCGCCGCGGGCAGCCTCCAGCCCCGGTCCGCGCGCCGGAGCGCCGTCACCGGCTCGTCCCTGTGGGGGTGCAGGAGACGCCACTTTGCGGGAAACAGCCCAACGCAGGCGACTCTGCGGGCGGCAGGGACGAGGAGGGCAAACGAAGGGATTCTAAGACAGGGTAGCGTTGACCTTGCGGAGTTCTGAGGCGGCAGAGCAGCGGGCGCGGGCCGGGCGCCGCCGCCGCCCTCTGCCGCCCGGGTCACGCCAGGTCCGCGCCGCCGCCGCCGCCGCCCTCACCGGCCTCCTCACGTGTTCTCGGCGTGGCGCGGATTAAAATGCAAGGGGGAAAAAAAGTGCACGCAAAACGGACAGAATGTTCTCTAGAAATTACAAAAGGGGTGGGGGGGGGCTGCAGATTGCACTTTGTCTTCAATGCAGAGCCGAATTTTGCTTCCGCCCCCTCCCCTACACATTCCTGACTCCCCTCCCCCCCCTTTTCCCTCCTTCTTTCCTTCCTTCCTCCTCTTCCAAGTTCTGGGATTTTTTTTTTTCCAGCCTTGCTTGGTTTTGGCCAAAAGCACAAAAAAGGCGTTTTCGGAAGCGGCTCGGCCGTGCACAAGGGCCATTTGTTTGTTTTGGGACCCGGGCAGGAAATCTTGCCCGGCCTGAGTCACGGCGGCTCCTTCAAGGAAACGTCAGTGCTCTCCGGTCGCTCTCGCCCGCCGCCCGCTGCCCATGGGGGAGATGCAGGGAGCGCTCGCCAGGGCCCGGCTCGAGTCCTTGCTCCGGCCCCGCCACAAAAAGAGGGCCGAGGCGCAGAAAAGGAGCGAGTCTTTCCTGCTGAGCGGACTGGGTAAGCGCGCCTCGGCCCCCGCGGGGACTTGGCTCCTCCGGTGCGCGCGGGCGCATGGCTCCGGCCCGGTTCTCGGGCTCGGGAGAAGGGGTGGGGGGTGGACGGAGAGCGGCGTGACCGGGCGGCGGGAGCGGGGAGGACCGGCCCGGGAGCTCCGGCCCCGCGCTGACCCTGCAGATGAGGGCGCGCTGAGACGCCTGCGCCTGAGAGAACTCCCGGGCGGTCGCACGCTCCGCCCGGCCTCGGCGGGGAGGAAACCGGGGGGCGCCGGGGCGGGGGTCCCGGGCTATCTATCGCCGAGAGAGTGCAACTGCGGGGGAGGGTGTGGGCTCGCGCAGGGCCGCCGGCCCGCCGGGCTGCGTCCGGAAGGCAGCTCGGCGCTGCTACCCTGACTTCCTCGCCGAACGGAATAAATGAGAAAAATGGAAAATTACTCCGCATCCTTTCCCGCCACCTCCGCCCGCGCCCCGGGGCGCCGAACACTGGCGAAACTGCCCTCCCCGGGCGGCTCCCGAGTCCCCCACCTCCGCCCGCGGCTCGCCCTCAGGCTGGGGACAGAACCGCCCGCCGCGGGCTGCCGTCCCGCCGGGACGCGGCGCGGCGGCCGGGGGCGGGGCCTGCGCTGGGGGGCGGGGCCGCGCCGCTCCTTTGTCGCCGGTCGGGCCCCTCCCCTGCCGGCGCAGCCTTTATAAAGCCGGGCGCGCGGCCCGAGCGCAGAGTTGGCTGAGCCGGTCTCTCATTCCCAACGACTCGCTGTGGTCTCACCGTGGCGATGACCGTGAAAACCGAGGCTGCTAGGGGCCCCCTCACTTACTCCAGGATGAGGGGCATGGTGGCCATCCTCATCGGTGAGTGCAGGAGTCAGGCCGCCGCGCGGTGCGAGTTTTCGGAAGGTCGCGGATCACGGAGTGTGTGTGGCGGCGGACGTTACGAAGCCATCTGAGCATTCGTTTATTTCTCCTCTTTCATTCACAGCGTTCATGAAGCAGAGGAGGATGGGCCTGAACGACTTTATTCAGAAGATCGCTAATAATTCCTATGCGTGCAAGCAGTAAGTTCGGGTGGGATTGCGGGAATTAAAGTCAGTAGCGCCGGCAGGGTAGCAGAGTCGTCTCCCCTCGCTGGGTTACGTCGGGGTGGAGATCTCATTTCTCCTCAAATCCTGGTTTACTTGAGACGTTTTTAACACGGAGACGGGCTTGCCTCCTTGTCGCCCGCCCTCCGCGTGAAAAACCACCTCAATTTCTGTACACAGCTGGGCTCACTGTTGGCTTCAAAGGGCCCAGTAGATGATTTTGGGTGTTTGCAGTTGAAGTCCTGGATTCTCCGGGGAAACTTCGAGCCAGAAACTCAACTGGTGGTGTTGCTGTGCCCCCTAGTGGGGCGCGAGGAGGCTCCAACGTGTGTGTGTTTTTTTTTCCTCTGCAGCACTGAAGTTCAGTCCATTTTGAAAATCTCCCAACCTCAGGAGCCCGAGCTTATGAACGCCAACCCTTCGCCTCCGGTGAGTATCGTTCCGTTTGTGAAGCATCTATGGGGGAGAATTGTTAAGTGAGTCACCTAGTATCCCTACATTGATGGATTAAAATAGCATTTCTGGAAATTAGTATGAAGGCAGGAATGTCTCATTAGTTAAGGACATAACAGGTGACATAACTAGTTAAGTATTGAGTCAGTGGAGTATTGTCTGAAGGCATATTTCATAAAAGTTTTATCCGTTTAATCTCCATACTCACTTGAAATAATGACATGGTGTGGTTGAAAAATAGTTTTGAGTGCGTTGATAGACGTATGGGACTTGCATCCAGCTTTTATGCTTTATTGTGGACGTCTGCCTTTGAAAGCGGTGACACTAAAGGAGAATGTTTTATTTTTCAGCCAAGTCCATCTCAACAAATCAACCTTGGCCCATCATCAAACCCTCATGCTAAACCATCAGACTTTCACTTCCTAAAAGTGATTGGAAAGGGCAGTTTTGGAAAGGTAATTTCAGATCCGGAGACCTTTGTATATACTCTCGTATGTGTTCATTTTACACTCTCCCTGGATGAGGACCCAAAAAGGATGATTTTTTTTTTTCTTATTGCAATTTCAGGTTCTACTAGCGAGACACAAAGCAGAGGAAGCCTTCTATGCAGTCAAGGTGTTGCAGAAAAAAGCAATCCTGAAAAAGAAGGAGGTAGGAGAAGGGGCTGGTGGGTTGGAGCTGTGAGTGGACGCTCACTGAATCAGCTTTGCCTTGGGAGTGGGTGCCAAGTTGAAGTTTGTCGCTCAGTCTGGGTTGTCATCCTCCTAGGAGAAGCATATTATGTCTGAGCGGAACGTGCTGCTGAAGAACGTGAAACACCCTTTCCTGGTGGGCCTGCACTTCTCCTTCCAGACGGCCGACAAGCTGTACTTTGTCCTAGACTACATTAACGGTGGAGAGGTGAGCGAGTGGGGAGCAGGGGCCGGTCTCTGCACAGCCTGCTTGGTTTTTTAGTCTAAAAAGGAAGTTTTCGAAGGTCTTTAGGGGGTAAAAGTTGCCGGGCTTCAAATAGTTAATAGATTACCTAGGGCTACTTCCTGCGATTGTTTTCGTTAGCTATATATGTCACTAGTGAAGTGTTTTGGCAGCCCAGACTAACTTTGTCCTGTCTCCTGCAGTTGTTCTACCATCTCCAGAGGGAGCGCTGCTTCCTGGAACCACGGGCTCGTTTCTATGCTGCTGAGATAGCCAGTGCCTTGGGTTACCTGCACTCTCTGAACATCGTTTATAGGTGAGCCAAAGAGCCCTGGTAGCCCTCCTGCTTGAGGGAGCCTTAAGATTGTGTGAGAGAGTGTGTGTGCGTGCACCTGGTCCCCTAAAACCAGATCCCCCAGCACGTGAGCTGCCTTGACTCCATGCCACTAGGGAACTGGCCAACTGGGATTGTCCCTAATCCAGACTAGATCAGCAGAACAAGGACTCCCTTTTTTTATTCACTGCACAACTGCAGTGAATTTAAAATACCTAATGCCCTTAGCAGTTAGCTTCACAGAGGACTTGTTATGAACTGAAATTAACATCAGCAACTACTCCTCTGTTCATTTTTTACAGAGACTTGAAGCCGGAGAATATTCTACTAGATTCACAGGGACACATCGTCCTGACTGACTTTGGGCTGTGCAAGGAGAACATTGAACACAACGGCACGACGTCCACCTTCTGCGGCACACCCGAGGTAGGCGCTCGCTTGCTCAGTCCGTCCAGGAGAGACTAGTGCCACAGTGCTTCTAACTTCCTGAACTCTTCAGAAATGTGCTTAGTACAGCTCAGTGAGAGCAAATTACATTCATGGCTTGGTGCATGCAGCGTGAGAAATTCTAAGACATCCTGTTGCTGTCATTGAAATGACCTATCTGTAGGAGCCACATCATAAAAGGGTTTCTAAACCCCCAAGGATGATAACTGTTAGCTACCCAGTAGCTTCCTAAATAGAGGCACCCAGAGGTGGCCGGTTAGCCTCAGAAAGGATAGCGGTTTTGTCGGGCAGTAATCTGAAGGAATACGTCCTGAGTTGCCTCTGGGTCTGTCCTTGCAGAGTACATGTCTGCTCTTGGGATTGCCCGGTCTTGCAGGTTCTAAGCTCTGTTTTCCTGTTGTGTCTTTCAGTATCTTGCACCTGAGGTGCTTCATAAGCAGCCTTATGACAGGACGGTGGACTGGTGGTGCCTGGGGGCCGTCTTGTATGAGATGCTGTATGGCCTGGTGAGTCGCACACAGGGAACCACGGGTACTGCCTCTACCTCAGTGATACGCCCTAGAACATTCTGCCACCCCCGCTTAACCCACACACGGGAGGACATGCAGGCCTGGCATTGGTCTTGCCCTTGTCTATAAGGTTTAGCTATCAAGAGCTAATAGGAGAAGCATGTTGATTATTTTATGAGAGTAATCTCCTACCTACTGGACTTTTCTCTTGTCCATTTCACATTGTACTACACAGGACAACATTTAAGCTGGGTGATGGTGAAAACCATGGCTTATCGCACCCACCCCTTCCCTATAAGGGTTGCAAAACAGACACTTAAAAATCAAGGGCAACTCACTGTCCACTCTGCCTGTAAAAAAAAAAAAAAAAAAAAAAAAAAAAAAATCAAGGGCAAAAGAAAACGTCCTTTCTCCAATCCAGCCTGCTGCTAGTTTAGTTTCAGTCTTTCTTCGCTGATAGGCTGTGACACAGAACTTCCAGTTAAGTGAGTGCCCTCCCTCGCTCTTTCAGCCTCCGTTTTATAGCCGAAACACAGCTGAGATGTACGACAACATTCTGAACAAGCCTCTCCAGCTGAAACCAAATATAACCAATTCTGCAAGACACCTCCTGGAGGGCCTCCTGCAGAAGGACAGGACAAAGAGACTCGGGGCCAAGGATGACTTTGTGAGTGACAGTGACTGCCCTCCCCCCCCCCCCCCCCGCCCTCCGGGAAGCACGCGGGGCCTCCCTGCCTTCACCTGAGTTCCACCCGTTTGAACTAATCATGGGCTTCTTCCCAACAGATGGAGATTAGGAATCACGTCTTCTTCTCTCTAATTAACTGGGACGATCTCATTAATAAGAAGATTACGCCTCCTTTTAACCCAAATGTTGTGAGTATCTCTCTCTCGCCTAACTAGTCTGAGGCCCAGAGGGCCTTTCTTCTAAGAACTGTTGGATGGTGAGGGGAGGGGACTTCAAGGAAGAAATTGCCAGTACTTTATTCATAGACCCATCATTTTCCCAAAGAAAAAGTAGAGTATTTTTTTTTGTCCTGCCAAAGTTATGGTCACTGTTTCAAACATTTGTCAATGAAAGTCCCCAAAGACAAAAGGTGACCATCCCCCTCATCAGTTAAACTCCTGTGGCCTTAGGGTCTGGTGCATGGGATGGATAATGGGAGCAGGTTTCTGTGAGCGTGTCCTGAAGACTTGAGCTCCACTGTCAACAGCCGCAGTCAGGATTTCCCTGTCACATACGCAGTGTGTGTGTGTGTGAGTGTGACACAGAGTGTTTTCCTTCCTATTGCAGAGTGGCCCCAGCGACCTGCGGCACTTTGATCCCGAGTTTACCGAAGAGCCTGTCCCCAGCTCCATCGGCAGGTCCCCTGACAGCATCCTCATCACGGCCAGCGTCAAGGAAGCGGCCGAGGCCTTCCTCGGCTTCTCCTACGCGCCACCCATGGACTCCTTCCTCTGAACGGTCTGAGGGTCGGTTTTGAAGGATTGCCTGTGCGTCTTTTAAATATTTTAGTTAGCCTTTCGGCGGAGCTGCCAGCTGACAGGCCATCTCGGAAGAGAATCTGCACCTCCTGGAAGCTTGGCAATCTTGCACACTGCTTGCTGGACGCTTTTCGAAGAGCACATTCTCCTCCTAGTGAGCTCATGAGGTTTTCCCTTTCTCTTCTTCCTTCCAACGTGGTGCTATCTCTGAAATGAGCGCGAGAGGGCCGCCTTAGAGGCCAGAGCCGTGTCAGGAGGAGGAGGGCCCTGCTCCGGGAAGGATCTTCCACCGCTCGGTCTGGGCTGTGATGATGCATACTATGAAATGTGCCTTTTCTGATGAGATCGTGTTAGCTCCAAAGCTTTTCCTACCGCAGAGCGTTTCCGTTCTTTATTTTCCCTCGTGGATCTCCCGTGTGAAGAGTGGTGTGAGTGTGGTGTGCTTGATCCCAGATGGATTTTGTTATAAGCATCAATGTGACACTTGCAGGACACTACAATGTGGGACATTGTTTGTTTCTTCCATATTTGGAAGATAAATTTATGTGTAGACTGTTTTTTTTTTTGTAAGATATAGTTAATAACTAAAATTTCTTGAAATGGTCTTGCAATGACTTGTATCCAGATGCTTAAAGAAAGCATTGCTGCTACAAATATTTCTATTTTTAGAAAGGGTTTTTATGGACCAATGCCCCAGTTGTCGGTCAAAGCCGTTGGTGTTTTCATTGTTTAAAATGTCACCTGTAAAATGGGCATTATTTATGTTGTGGTTTTGTTTTTGTTTTTTTTTTTTTTTTGCATTCCTGATAATTGTATGTATTGTATAAAGAAAGTCTGTACATTGGGTTATAACACTAGTATATTTAAACTTACAGGCTTATTTGTAATGTAAACCACCATTTTAATGTACTGTAATTAACATGGTTATAATATGTACAAACCTCCTCTCCTCCACACAACTTTTCTTGTGTGTGATAAACCAATTTTGGTTTGCAATAAAACCTTGAAAAATATTTACATAAGTTGTATGTCATGTGTTTTGTATTTTTGGCTTGGTGGGCGGCAAAATAGGTCAGTTTAAAATTGAAAACCTTTAAAATGCTGTAATTTCCAGCTTGATGGCTTGCTTTCTGTAGCAAGGGTTCTGACTCCAGGGGAGTATGGGATGGTCCTAGGCCAACCTATTTTCCAGGTATTTTTAGCAGCATTTGATGATATCATTCATAAATCTACTCACATCATTTTTAATTTGCTCATCTTGCAAGAACAGCTACTCAGTAATGTTCCTTGTATTTATGGGCTGACTTGTGAAGTCAGACTGTTTGTCCTGACATTTGGTAACAGCTAATTCTTTCAGCAAATATTTGTGAGTCTCCTCTGGGCCAGGCTGTGTTCTCAGTGTTGGGGATATGACAGTGAACAAAGAAGATAAACCAGTGACCTGGCTGAGCTTGATGGAAAAGGCAGACTCCCAGAATAAAGCAATTTTTGAGATAGAAATCAAGACACTAGTCTGAAGTTTAGGAGAAGGTAAGGTTGTAAATAAATGCGTACGTTTGTGAAGAGCTGACCTGGTTGGACTCATGATTTCCAGGAGGACCCAGAGTCATAACCTGAGTCCAGAGCAGGCTCAGAAAAGGAGCCCCGAAATGCACGTCCCTGGCAGGGACCAAAGCCTCAGAGCTAGTGAGTGGCAGCACTGCAAGTGCCCAGCAGGCCCGGGGCCAACCTGCAGAGTCCACCTTGGAGTTCATCCCACTGGAATCTGTACTGTTGGAGAAAGCAACGTGGCATGATACCAGGAGGTCATCATTGTGAATCCAGACCACACTTTCTCTGCTTTCTAGGCCCTACACACAATGTCTAGCTTATAATCCAGAGTCCCCAGACAGCTGATTCTGCCTGCTTTAGCCTGGCTCACATGCTCTAACCTGCTGAGTTCCCTCTCCCTGCTCAGGGCTTTTCCCAATGAAATGCAAATGTGTTTCCTCCTACTGTGGTTCTAGGGTCTTGCTTCACCCTACCTCACTCCCCATCCCCACTCCCCAGGTTTCTAAGGGCTGGTCAGATGTTTGGAGGTCACTTGGTCCTTCTTAAACCAGTGAAGGAATGGGGGATGAAAGCAAGTCAAAGACTTCTTCACCAGGGTGGGCAGTGGATCAAGCTCTGCTCTTGAATAGGCAGGCATGAGCTACCTGTTAAATTCCCTGCCAATGGGCCAGGCACTTAGCACAGCAGTTAACACATCTCTTGGGATGGCTACAATCCATATGGGCATGCCTGGGTTCAAGTCCCAGCTCTGTTCCTGTGTATTCCTGTGCATGTTTACCCTAGGAGACAGTAAATGATAACTCAAGTACTTGGGTCTCTGCCACCCACATGGCAGACCCTGATTCAGTTCTTAACTCCTGGTTTCAGCCTGGCCCAATCCCAGGTGTTGCTGGCATTTGGGAAGTGAACCAGCAGTTGGAAAATCTCTCACTACTCTCCCCCTGACTTTCAAATAAAATGAAAATAAACTTTAAAAAAAAATTTAAATCCCCTACCAAACCCAAGTGATAATAGAACCCAAATCATGTATTTTCCTTGTAAAAATGCCTGCTCTGATAAGGAGGGATTTTTTGCATATTTCCTCCCTCCTTCTCATCGTCATTAACAGTTATGAATTCATCCTCAAACAAAAAGTACTGAAATCAGATTTTTGTCTGAACACAGTGCCTGTAACCTACAGTGTAATTCCAGATAACACAGAAGGGCCAGTTGTGGATTACAACTGTTTCTTTTTTAAAGGCAGAAAATTGGTTGATTGGGTTGGGGTCAATCACTTCCTGAGATCTGATTTGCATGTCTCCAGAACTGAATGGTGCTAGAGGAGTCACAAGTATTGTCACACAAATAAGAGATTAGATCAGGTGCAAGTGGGTGGAAAGAGAACAGGGCAAGAACAGGGAAGTTAAGAGAGAACAAGTGATCAATAAACAAATGACAAATATTTGCTAAGCCCTGTGATGTCAAATAACATGCCTGCAGAGGTATCTTTTATCCAAAGGAAGGGACATAATCCTATCAACATAGTCCCTGAGGTGAGGCCCTGCCAGCCCAATTTGGAGCAAAATTGCAAAGGACAGCTTGCCTTCTCCATACCACTGTAGCTTTGAGTCTGTTCAAATATGAGTTTGGGGGGGTACTTATTCAGCTAGGATTCCCGTAAGTTTAAAATGTGACTCTAACACCACTGCTATCAAAGAATATGTCGATCAGGTCCTTAGGGAATTGGTTAGCTTTTTAGGGAAGACCATGCTACACGACAGACAGTGAGTGAACGGGGGATGAGGAGAAGCTTCTGAGGTCTAGAAGCTCCTTGTGAGGCCCCATGTGGGGATTCCCTAGGATTCCTACTGAACGAGGCTGATGCTGGGGCTCTGAGGATGGGGTAATGATAGTAATAGCGAAGGCTATTGAGCTCTTCCTATATGCTCAATCTTGCTTTAAGTGTTTTATTCACAATTCATTTAATCTTCATAACACCGCTGTGATGTCAAAAGTGGAGAAATGAGCACAGGAAGTTGCCAGCTGGTTGATAAGAGATGAGGCCAGAAGTCAAATCATGACAGTCTGGTTCCAAAGCCCACGCAGCAGCCATTACTTTATCCTGCCTAAGGGGCAAAACTATAAAACCAGACAACCATGTAGCTGTTTCTCATTCGTTTATTCATCCATCAGACTTTTGCAATGATGAACTTTCTAGGTGTCATGCTAGGCAAAGAAACGGAGATGGGGAGAGAAGGGAAAATTTGGCCGTTATGGACACAATCGGTGACTGATGGAGATGAGGAAGCAGTAGGACTATAAACTCTTGCAACCATTTTGGAAAGCTGTTTAGCAGTAACTACTAAAGACTAACATATATGTAGCTTATGACCCCTGGCTCTAGTCCATGGTATATACCCTGAAGGGTATACGTACATTCAACAAAAAATTTGCAACAAGGTTCACAGTAACACTGTTCATATTAGCCCCCAAAGGAGAACAAATCAAAATGTCCACCAACAGTAAAATAAATAAATCAGTGTAGGTGCATATAATGGAATACTATATCATGAAAATGACTAAAAAATTGCAATATACAATGACAACAAAAGAGTCTAAGAAAAAAAGCCAGAGTGGGTGATTTGATGTACATGAAATGTAGAAAAGCAGGCAAGCAAGCAAATTGAATCTGTTGGGAAGTCCAGACAATAATTCCCTCTGGGAGGAAGGTGGAACTGGTGATGGAGAGGGTGTTTCCGGGTGCTGTTAATTTCTCCATCTGCTGGATGATTTTGTTTTTTGCTGTTTCATTAAGCTATGGACCTATATGATACTGTGCTTTTCCTTGTATTTGCCATATAACAATTAAATGTTTATAAGAAACATGATAGGAAGCAGTTGTTTAGCCTAGCACTTAAGTTGCCCACATCCATATTGGAGTACCTGGGTTCAGTACATGGTTCCAGCTCCTGAGCTCCCCTCCTGTGCAGACTGTGGAGCTCAGCAGTGATGGCTAAATTCGCTGGGGTCCTCCCAGCCATGTGGGAGACCTAGATGGTGTTCCCAGCTC
The DNA here is from genome assembly GCF_964237555.1 of Oryctolagus cuniculus. Lineage (NCBI taxonomy): Eukaryota > Metazoa > Chordata > Mammalia > Lagomorpha > Leporidae > Oryctolagus > Oryctolagus cuniculus. The sequence goes on from NC_091436.1 coordinate 34,702,770, forward strand.
CCAGCTGCACCCTGCCCCTGCCCTGGCAGTTGTAGGCATTTGGGGAGTGAACCAGCAGATGGAAGATCTCTCTTTATCTCTCTGTCTCTCTGCTTTTCAAATAAAAAAGTAAATATTATGTGATATGCTAAAAGCAGGATGTCATGGAAACACATGGGAGGGACACCTTACCCAACCTGGGGGTGAGGCAAAGGAGCAATGTTTTCAGATAGAAAACCGGGTTTAGGAAAGAGGTGCTGAGGGAGGCCTGGGGCACCCAAGCCGGCTGTGGAGGAGGAACAGAGTCCTGAGAATGAGGTGGAAAGAAGGGGCACCCCAGGTGGGGTCGGTGGCAGTGGGGACCACCAGCATCAGTACAACGAATGGGATGTTGGCACTAGGAAGGAACTCAGCAGACCATGGTTGGAAACCTGGCTTTGGACAAGTGGTAACTCGGGCAAACCTCTCCTAACTTCAGTTCTTCAGCTTCTTCCTGGGAGGGTGGGGGAGGAACACATCCGGAGCATTTCTCTTCACAGTTATCCATGAGACAAAACCAAAGGAAACTGGAATTCAAAGAATGCTGTTTATTTCTTCCGTCCCCACCTGTTGCCTTTTCCAATTTCCCTTCCTCTTTACTAGATTCTCTGGGGAAGATCCTAAAAGGCAACGGGAAATAATTTTCAACAGGGAGATGGACTGTGTCATTCATGTTCTTAAAATCACATGCAGGGGAAATTTAGACTTCACGAGGCAGCAAAGAGAAGCAAGCGGCTGGAGGTTTTCTCTGAAAAGAGCAAGGCAATGAGAAAGAACTTGTGGTGGCTCTTGCTAAGGGATGTGAGAGTTCAGAGACCTTTGGAACAAGACAAAGGAAGAATCCACTTAAGAGACTTCAAAAAGACACCCCAGAGGTGGCAGGTGAGACATGGGCCCAGAAGAGATGATATGAAGTTCCCTAAATCAATGCAACTGAGTGGGTTACTGGGCATGGAGGGAGGAGATGAGCCCAAAGCAAAGCGCATTTAATGCCATTTATTTCTTCAATGTCATTGACTTACTGAAGAAGTTGACACAGCTGGGATAATGGTGTCCAGGATGAAGGCCATCCACCAACTTCTTCAGCATCCTCAGGATATAATGCGCTAGGAATCAATAATCAATCAACTTAATTGGCAAGGCAAGACGTTACACTGTCATCAATCTCTACCCCATCCTGTTAAGTAATTTCTCTCCTCATCCATCGTTTGAGCCTTGTATTGGGAGCATAATAGTGTTAGCACCTTAGCTGGTATCAATCGGAGCAATGCTGTTTAAAAAAACACTAACACACACACATTTAAGGTGGCATGTGATACAGCAGTTAAAATACAGCCTAGGACCCGGCCCCCCCATCAGATGGAGTGCCTGGTTCAGGCCCTGTATACTCAGCTTCCTGCTAATACACACCCTGGGAGGCAGCAGTTGGTGGGTCAAATAACTGGGGCCCTGCCCTCCACTTGGGAAAACCTAATTGAGTTCCAGGCTCCTTGTTGTTGGAGGCCTTTGGAGAGTGAACCAGTTGATGGAAGATCTCTCTATGTGTCCCTTGCTGTCTCTCTACATTTCAAATAAGTAAAAATTTTTAAAAAGAACAACACACTCATCCAAATATGCCCAATTTGAGAAACTATTTAAATGCTTTTCTTATACTGCATGAAAATTGTTAACTAATTATCCAAACCAAAACTTCAGTTATGATTGCTTAGATGCTGTTTTGGCTTTCAGGCACTCTTTCCTAAGCTAATGGACATCACTCACTTGCTAAGTGAGGATTAATTTATACATGTGTTCCTGGCTTTCTCACGTGCTTTCTATGAAGGATTTTTAACAGCGAGACTACAAGCAATCCTTAATGTTTACCTAGTGTGTACCTGTAACATGGTGTTCAGATCTTTGTGTATTTGGATGTCTTGGAAACCTGGGACTCCCCTGGGCAGGGCTCTCTTCTGTGTCCTCTGTCCTGAGCTCCACCTGATGTGTCATGACAGGAATGATAGCAAGGCTGTAATGACAATGTACAAGGTACAGACTGTCCACAAGGAGTCCAAGGGTCGTAGGCAAAAAGACATAGTGTCACTTTATATGCAAATACATACAACATATGCATAGCTGCCGATTTCTTCATGACACCTGCATGATTTTAACACAATTCTACTCCATCTTTTCTTGCTGTTTCAATAGTCATAGACTCTTTTATAAATGTATTTATTTTTGTTAAAACAGAATAACTACATATTGATGAGATGCAATATGATATTTCAATGCATGGATACAATGTGTGATGACCAGATCAGGGTAAGTGGTATATCATCACCTCAATCCTTCATCATTTCCTTGTAGGGGAACATTCAAAATCTCCTTTATTTACTATTTTGAAATGTCCAGTTCATTGTTGTCAAGCACAGTTTTCTACTGTGCTACAGAGCATCAGAAGCTATTTTGCCTATCTGACTACACCCCTGTATCCATTAACCATTGTCTCTCCACCCCTTGCCACACACACACACACACACACACACACACACTTCCCAGTAGCCACAGATTCTTAATATCAAATTCCAGAAGCCAAAATCATTGCCCTCCTGAACCTGGTCCAACTCATTTCAAGTATGTTGCAGTGTTGCTGGCTAAGCTTGGCACAGAATTGTGTTTGGAAATAATTACAATTTATTTCATTAATTTAATTGAACCATTTTAAAAAAGGAGACATACAGAAATTATTTGATGCTTAAATTTAATTGAATGCCACCTAATATAGGACACAGGGACACATTCAGAGAAAAGGTGATTTTTCTAATCCAACAAACAAGACAATTTTTTAACTGTAGCAAACATGAGATGACATAACAGGAGGAAAAATATGAATGAAGTGATATTTCCTTAAATTTTCTCTTATCTATAGTCAGATATCAAGCCCATGGATAAGTTAAAAAATAAAACACAGGAGGGGTGCCTGGCATTGTGGCACAGTAGGTCCCGCTGCTTGGGGACACATATATCCCATATGAGAGTGCTGGTTCAAGTCCTGGCTACTCTGCACTTACTGCTAATGCGCCTGGGAGGTAGCAGATGATGGTCTAAGTACTCCTGCCACCCATGTCAGATACCCAGATGGAGTTCCTGGCTCCTTGCTTCTGCCTGGCCTTCTGCCAGATTGTTGCAGGCATTTGGAGCATGAACCAGTAATAGAAGATGGATCTCTCTCTCGCCCTCTCTTCGCCTTTCAAATAAATAAATAAATATTTTTTTTAAAATCAGTGCCAAATTAGGCAATAATTTCACAGTCATCCGTCTCAGTCATTCCTGTCCCAGTTTCTCCCAACTGGGGACAGCTGGTGCTAAACTTTCCTGGTGCATCTTCTTAGAAATTTAGTATAAGAAGGCGGCTCTGACAACACAGGTCCTTCTCAATTAGAATTTAAAGGAATTTCTTCTCAGTCTTTTGGCTAAGACTAAGCGTAGGGTTTTAGCAGAGGGATGCAGAGGAGGGATCTAGCTGAATTTGTTTAATTTTATTTATTTAACTTTCATTCATTTTCTTTTTTATTTTTTGACAGGCAGAGTTAGACAGTGAGAGAGAGACAGAAAGAAAGGTCTTCTTTTTCCGTTGGTTCACCCCCCCCCCCCCAAGTGGCCGCTGCAGCCAGCGCATTGGGGCTGGTGTGCTGCGCTGATCCGAAACCAGGAGCCAGGTACTTCCTCCTGGTCTGCCATGCAGGTGCAGGGCCCAAGGACCTGGGCCATCCTCCGCTGCCTTCCCTGGCCACAGCAGAGAGCTGGACTGGAAGAGAAGCAACCGGGACAGAATCCGGCGCCCCGACCGGGACTAGAACCCGGGGTGCTGGCGCCGCAGGCGGAGGATTAGCCTAGTGAGCCGCGGCGCCAGCCTAATTTTATTCATTTTCAAGACAGAGCTTTTCCATCTACTCATTAATTCTCAAATGGCCACAGCAGGCCAGGGCTGGGCCATGCTGAAGGCAGGAGCCCAGAATCTAATGTAGGTCTCCCATGTGTGTGGTGAGGACCCAACTGCTTGAGCTATCACCTGCTGCTTCCATGGGAGACAGAGTGTGCATTAGTAGGAAACTTTAATAGGAAACAGAGCCAAACACTTCGATATGGAATGCAGGGCACCCTACCTGCTGCTCCAAAGGCCCACTCCCAGGTTGATTTTTGAAAGTTACCCTAATTGTTCATGACTTTTAAAAAATTCAAAAGCTCACTTGACCAATTTTTGGTGGAACCTGATCCTTGCAATGCATGGCAACTTTTTGCAGACACAAGGATCTGGTTTCCTGCTACAGAAAAGGTAAACAAACAAAAGGCCCAAACATTGGTTGTCGTTTGCAACCTCGCCTGGTTTTGGCCTTGCCTACACAGTCCTTAAAGCCAACTGCTCACGCTTCCAAGCACACCTTCCCTCTAGCTGTGTCCTCCTAAGAACATGGAAACCCTCTTGATTTTCTTGTCATTAAGGAGCTCCTCCCTGCTAGGACACGCCTGAGTGTTTTCCCAGTAGTTTCCTGATTGGGGGATACTTTACCTTCTGACCATTCCTACGTTTTTGCGAGTCACTCTCTGAACTATCCTACCTTTTCCAATTTCATACAATCATAAAAATGTCAGAGGAGGAGAGGTCTAGGGTTCATAAACTCAGTGCCTTCAGGAACCAGACTTGTAAATTGTGGCTGAAAAAAAAAATGACTGGAGTTATGGACAATATCTTTTCTCTTAAAGGCACTGAAAAAAACAATGAAAATAAAACCCAAAAACTGGCCAAGTGAAACGAGTCTTCGGCCAGAAACATCTGCAAATGTTCTTGGCTAATCTCATATGCAGTTATGACTTTTAAGTCAACAAGCCCCTTCCCCTTTTGCATTCTTGTGGGTTCCTTATCTCTGAGCAAGCAACATAACACAAAACAAAACGTCAAGCCCTGGGGATAGAGATCCCTTCTCCCAGCTGAGCACCAGTAAGGCAACCGAACACCGAGCACTGGAAAGGAAAGAGGGACAATAATTCAGCACTGGGTGACACAAAGTCCATCCCTTGAAGGCAGCAGTAACAGTCGGTCTCCAGTGTCTGATCTGAGTGGACTAACTAGGAGCGTTTGCTACATCCCCTCGTTAGCAGACCACTCTCAGTCACAAAGGAAAATGGATCCCATATTGTTTACAATAATTTGAAGAATTGTCTGCTTTCCCATAAGAGGACAGGGGGTCAGCTTGGCTGTGGTGTTCTGAGTTACAATGAACAGGAAGCCAAGGAAAGCTATATGGAGAGAGGCCACGTGGGAAGTGAAGAAAGCCTCTGAGTTTTGAAACCCAGCTCCGTGAGCCTTGCTTTCCTCCTTCCACTGGGTCTAAAAGCACTTGCTTATACTCTGGAGGATCTGAGGTTACAAGTATCAAGGATGCAGAAAAATATTTTTTAACTTAAGAAAAATATTTTGTGACTAAGTAAGTTCATAAATAATGGTGCTTTTAGCACTTGCATGGGGAACTGGGGCTGGAACTACTCTGCCCTGCCACATGTTTCATTCATTCCTTGAACGATGGCTCCCAATGAACCCCTCCTCTGTGTCTTTACAAACATGGAGAACAGCCACGCGCCCTCTGCTCCCTGGGCCTGCACACCTTTCCAGGTCATGATCATGAAGGATAACATAATAAAATTTTTTATTTATTTATTTGAGGGCAGACAGAGACAGCTCCCATCTGCTGGTTCATCCCCCCAAAGTCTACAATGCCTAGTTCTGGGCTGGGCCAAAGCCAGGAGCCAGGAATGCAATCCAGGTCTCCACTTGGGTGGCGAGGTAGCCATTACTACTACCTCTCAGGGTCTGCATTGTAGGAAGCTGAAATCAGGAGCTGCAACCAGAAACCAAACAAGGCAGTCTGATATGGGACACAGGTGTCTTAACTGCTAGGATAAATGCCTACACCTAGAAAGGATTTAACCAGTGTGGAATCAGAGAAGATAATAATGACATTCATTCACAAAATACTTTATGCTACAACATATTAACTCCTTTTATCTTACCAGACATGCAAGGCAAACAGAGTAAATTACTGCTAGTACCTTTTCACATATGATACTCCTGAGACTGAAAACGAGGGGTGGGCATTGTGGCACAGCAGGCTAGTCCAGTACTTGGGATGCCCACATCCCATATCAGAGAGATCAGAGCACTGGTTCGAGTCCTGGCTGCTGATCCAGCTCCCAGCTAATGCACGTGGGACACAGCAGTTGATGGCCCAAGTACTTGGCACCCTTTCCACTCATGTGGGACACCTGGATGGAGCTTCTGGCTCCTGGTTTCCACCCGGCTGTTGCAGAATGAACCAGCGGATGGAAGATCTCTCTTCCTCTGTCACTTTGCCTTTCAAACAAACAAATAAAACAACTAATAAATCTTTTTTTAAAAGATTGAAAAGATTTGAAAGGCAGTTGCAGAGAGGCAGAGAGAGAGAGAGAGAGAGGGAGAGAGAGAGAGAACCATCTGCTGGTTCACTCCCCAGATGGCTGCAATGGCTGGAGCTAATTCTAAGCCAGGAGCCAGGAGCTTCCTCCGGGTTTCACACATGGGTGCAGGGGCTCAAGGACTTGGGCCATCCTCCATTGCTTTTCCAGGCCATAGCAGAGAGCTGGATCGGAAGTGGAACAGCCTGGACTTGAACCGGTGCCCATATGGGATGCTGGCATTGCAGGTGGTAGCCTTACCCACTACACCACAGCGTTGGCCTCAAATAAATCTTAAAAAAAAAAAAAAGTTTAAACAACTAGCCACCTATGGAGTAGGTGGAACCCACTGCTTCTGCCACGTGAGCCTCCCCTCTCTGCCCAGCCTCTCTGGGCTACACTGTATTTAATCCACTGTGAGCAAAGGTGCCATCGCCAAGAATTTATAGACCAGCTATTTTGGTCTCCCTCCACAGAGATCGCCTTCTTATGTGGCAGATTCTTGAAATTGGAGAGAGGAGCCAAAGGGCACCTGCTAATAACTTTGGAACTCATAGTTCACGTGTGAATGGACCATTTTTAAAGAGAATAGCTCCATTAACATTCATTACAAATCTCCTGAGAGGCAGTTTCTTGTGTTCAGTGATGTCAAAGGTCTGTGTTTCAAGAAGAGTAATACACTCTGTATTTATCACAGAATTCTTGGGAGAATCAAAGGAAAGAAGGAACTTCTACATGAAAAGAAATACTGTAGTTCTACCTTGTGTTTGCTGATACCAGCGGTGTGCAATGACATCAGCCTCAGTCTACAGTGCCACCAAGTGGACACAATCATACATGTGTTTTCTTTACTCCATCTGTCGCTCAGGTCATTTTCTCACCTACAGTATTGTATTTCAGTATTTTTACATAAAAATTGTGTGAAGTTTTGTCGAAGAGTCTTTTTGGTATGTCTGTGAGAAAAGCCAAACTCCGGGCCAAGAATCCATATTCCACCTGCAGTGCTTCCCCTTGTCTAGCTCACCTTGACAGACTGTCAGCCCCAGTGTGTATCTTATAAAGCAGCTGTGAGCCAATGCAAGAGAAGGGACCGGGGTGTTGATGGAGAGCTCTGTTTTCTTCTTGCTTTTCCTATAAGTGCTCTTTGATTTTGCTGAGTTCGCATCTGAAACATTTCTTGTTACAGTTCAACCATTCATACACATACCACAGCCTCAGTGACAATCTGCTGAGTATTTGTTCATGTTAAATACCATGGTTAGTGCTAGGGACATGATAATGAACAATGAGGAAGGGAGCCGGGGTTGTGGCACAAATAAATAGAGTTTTAAAATTAAGAGGAATATGGTGCCTGGCTTTGTGGAGTTTAGTCAGCTGAGAGGGAAAATGCAGTGATGAAGTGACCACACCATGCTGGCCACTTAGCCCAGGAAACCAGAACATTCTACTTGTTGCAAAGCAGCAACAGCCTCACTTGTTCTCATGGGTTTCAGGGTTTGGGGAGCAGCAGGATTACAGTGTAAAAGCTTCAGGCTCTTTTGTTTAAACCTGACAATCATCCCAAAAGAAAGAAGTTTCCTTCACTTAGAGCATAACCATGTCAAATGGTGGAATTTGGAGACAGAAACACTAAGGTTTGAATTCTGCAACTGCTTATTCTTCTTATGACTTCAGTGAATGATTTTATCTCCTTTAGACTCACGTTTATTTTACATAAAATAGAGATAGTATTTATGTTGAATGCAGAAAGTCAGGACTAATACAACTTGTGATATAGAACAAATGATTAATAAGTGTTTTGCCTAAATGATCAAAGACCACATTTTTTTTTTTTTTTGTCAGGCAGAGTGGACAGTGAGAGAGAGACAGAGAGAAAGGTCTTCCTTTTCCCGTTGGTTCACCTCCCAAGTGGTCGCTGCGGCCGGCACACTGCGCTGATCCGAAGCCAGGAGCCAGGTGTTTCTCCTGGTCTCCCATGGGGTGCAGGGCCCAAGCACTTGGGCCATCCTCCACTGCACTCCCGGGCCACAGCAGAGAGCTGGACTGGAAGAGGAGCAACCAGGACAGAATCCGGCACCCCAACCGGGACTAGAACCTGGTGTGCCGGTGCTGCAGGCGGAGGATTAGCCTATTGAGCCACGGTGCTGGCCACAGTGGTTATATTTAAATTCCCATTAACAAATCTAAGAATTTGGGCAAGGTAGGTATTATAAATGTAATTGGCCAGGTGAATGAGGAAGCAAATGTTAATCAGCTGTCTTATGCCTCGTGACTCATTAATAGGAGAAATGGAACTCAAGCCCATGACTCTGAACTCCCTGGGCTGTCTCTTTAGACATCATCAGCAACTGTGGCTATAGCAGGACACTGTTAACAAGTCTCATCAAAACGTTGGAATCTCTTGGATAGTCTCCTGTGGCGGCCACCACAGCTTTGGTGGGTTAGATTTAGGGAAAAAGAGAAATCAAGTGAAACTAGAAAAGGGAAAGCCAGGGGTGTTCTATTTTGTGTGTGTGTATGTGTGTTTAATTTGACAGATAAGAGTTTGACAGTGAGAGGGAGAGACAGAAAGGTCTTCCTTCCGTTGGTTCACCCCTGCAAGTGGCCGCTATGGCCAGAGCTACGGAAATCTGAAGCCAGAAGCCAGGTGCTTCCTCCTGGTCTCCCATGCAGGTGCAGGGGCCCAAGTACTTGTTGGGCCATCCTCCATTGCCCTCTCAGGCCACAGCAGAGAGCTGGACTGGAAGAGGAGCAACCGGGACTAGAACCCGGTACCCACATGGGATGCTGGCGCCACAGGTGGAGGATTAACCAAGTGAGCCATGGCACCGGCCCCCTATTTTTTTTTTTTAATATTTACTTATTTGAAAGGCAGAGCTACAGAGAGATAGAAGCGGAGAGAGGGAGAGAAGAAGAGAGGGAGAGAGGAAGAGAGAGAGAGAGAGAGAGGTTTTCCATCTGCTGGGTCTTCCCCAATTGGCCGAAACAGGTGGAGCTGGGCAGTTCTGAAGCCAGGAGCCAGGAGCTTCTTTCAGGTCTCCCATGTGGGTGCAAGGGCCCAGGCACTTGAGCCATCTTCTACTGTTTTTTTCAGGCTATAGCAGAGAACTAGATTGGAAGTGGAGCAGCCAGGATTCCAAGTGGTGCCCATATTGGATGCCCACACTGCAGGCAGTGGCTTTACCCACTATGCCATAGTGCCGGCCCCATCTGTTAAAGAAAGTGGCAAAAATGGCCAGCGCCGCAGCTCACTAGGCTAATCCTCTGCCTATAGCACCGGTACCCCGGGTTCTAGACCCGGTTGGGGCGCCGGTTCTGTCCCGGTTGCCCCTCTTCCAGTCCAGCTCTCTGCACTCTCCGGGAGTGCAGTGGAGAATGGCCCAAGTGCTTGGGCCCTGTACCCACATGGGAGACCAGGAGGAAGCACCTGGCTCCTAGTTTCGGATCAGTGCAGCACGCTGGCCGCAGCGGCCACTTGGGGGGTGAACCAATGGAAAAAGGAAGACCTTTCTCTCTGTCTCTCTCTATTTCTGCCTGTCCAAAAAAAAAAAAAAAAAAAAGAAAGAAAGAAAGAAAGTGACAAAGAGTAGGCTTCTCTAAAGACAGAGTTGTCCTGAAGGTTATTTTAATTCCTCTTTTATGGGATTGGGTAGATTAAAATCTGGGCAGTGTTCATCGTATTTTGGGGAAAAGGTGATGATTTCTACGAGTCAGGAATACACACCCCCTGTGTTTCACTGAAAGGTTGCCATGGCAATTTTAAACTGACAGGGTGCCAGGGAGAGTGATTTTGACCATGCTCATTGATTGCAATGGGGTATTGTTAGGCAGGAGTTCAGGTAGAGGTTAACCTGGATCCACATTGGATCCAACCAGTTTGTACCCATCTCTGGTTGGCTTCCTGCAGTTGTGCAGTCTTTGTTAAACCTTGGTTTTGCTATCTGGTTTCTGATTGGTGGGGGCTGGGGCTTGCCACATGCTATCTCATTTCCAGTTATAAATGTTTCCCTTCTATAAAACACATAGCAATCCAAAATATCTCAGGGGGGAGGGAAACTGCCACCTGCCGACCCCATATATTCAGAAGACGTATCACCTTACCAAAACCCGCACGTGCTGTGGTTCCAGAGTTATGGAGGAGCAAGCAAGGATAAACAATTTTCCTTAGAGCTGGTGGACAGCAGAGACAGAATTCAAGTCAGATTTGCTGAGCACAGGGGCCCTCACAGTTCCATCACTTCCCGGTTGGAAGAGTGACTGATGCTCCACTCTGACCTGAATATATGTTATTCTTCATGATACCCCGTCCTCTGGGAGTAATAAGCTTTTACTCCACCTAGCATTGGAAAATTGAAGACTACTCAGGTCAGTCCTTCATTTTTATGGAGAGAGTAGGAAGGTTAAGATCCTCCTGAGAATATTAGGAGACTCAAAACAGTCTTTTAAATCAAGTACATGTTATATTTGTTAACTCCTTTGAAGAAATGCATGTCTGCTAAGTGTTTATGAACATTTCTTTGTTCTGAAGCTTGTTTTGACCACGTGTTTGTCATTTTTCTCTATGCACCAAGGACTTCTTTTATTCAACATTTATTTATCTATTTAAAAGAATTACAGAGAGAGAGGGAGAGATAGAGAGAGAGATCTTCTATCAAGTGGTTCAGTCCCCAAATGTCCACAATGGTCAGTGCTGGACCAGGTCAGAACCATGAACCAGGAGCTTCATCTGGATCTCCCACGTGGATGCAAGGACCCAAATACTTGGGCCATCCTCCACTTCTTTTCCCAGGCCATTAACAGGGAGCTGCATCAGAAGTGGAACAGCTGGGACTTGAACCAATGGCCATACGGGATGCTGGCATCACAGATGGCAACTTACGCCATTATACCATAATGCCAGCTGCACAATGAGGACTTCTAAGAAAGCCCACCTGAGTGGGTCATCCTTGTCTCATGTTTGCATTGTTTAATACAATCAGGAAAGAATGAAAATTGCAAGCCAAAGCCAATTTGGGCAAGAGGTAAGCGTCACTAGACCTGGAGATTAATTTCCCAGGTGCCTTTGTGACTAAGCTGACATCCTGTTGATAGTGCAAGTTTGAAGGGGGTATGCAGTCAGAGAGAGGACTGTGGTATAAGGAGACCCTCACACTATGCAGTAGTAGTAGCAGTACACAGCACTTGCACACACAGGTGATGCACACTGAGCTCCAGCACCAGCTGTGCCTCTGCAGCAGGAGCTACAGTCAGCCCCACCACCCACAGGGTCTCCATTCCTGGCTAGAAAGTACTCAGTTAAAAGAACCACCTCCATACTGACTGTGTACAGACTTGCTCTTATCACGGGTTTTTAACAACTATTGACATAGCATTTATGTTGTGCTAGGTATTGTAAGTCATCTAAAGATGACTTCAAGTATAGAGGAATATATCCTTAGGTTATGGATAAATACTATACATTTTATATAAGAGACTTGAGCATTCAGGGATTTGGCTATGCACTGGGTCCTACAACCAATCCACTCACTGTACTTCCCATTGTTTCTGGGCCTGCTCAGACTGTAGTTTCCAATTCCATGTTCCCTTTGCATGAAAATCCTGTACGGACCACCAGTTCCTGAATGTGTCAGGCCAGGGCTGGTGAGAAGAAGTCAGAAGCAAACCCAAGAATTCCTATTCCAGGGGCCACGGTCAGAGTCAGAATCAGAGAGAGAAATCAACCCAGATCAAGAATTCCTGGGCTCTGTCTCAGGGACTTGCCCTGTGCTCTCCCATCTTCCTGAAAGGCTGCCCCTACCTCCTCTTCTCCCCTTGGTGGGGGGCTATGTGCCCTTCACTCCGGCTGAGGCAGTCCTCTGTAAATCAGTCTGTCTCCAACGTGTCTATGTCTTTTGACACACCCCACCCTGAAATTTTTCATCTATTGTCTGTTCTAGAATACCGGCTCCAGAAGAACAGAGACCTGCTCAATCTGTTCTCTGTTAAGTCCTTAGTACTGATGTGTCCAGCATACAGCACGTACTCAACAAACGGTTGTTGAAATACTGAATGTCCAATTCAGTTGATAATACCATCCACACATTCTTCGAAAACACCTCTGCACTAGAAAAGCTGTGATGATAATTCGTGGATCTGTGTCAACTGATCAATCAGTGAAAACAAATAAACAGAAAACACTGATAGCCTGAAATTAAAACCTGAGACTAGAAAAGGGGGCTTTAACTTGCTTTACCATAGAGTCAGAGCTCAAAAGTTGATTGAAAGAATCAAAGAGGAAAAACTGGCAATACACACAGTTTCAGATACATGTCCAGAGACCAACCTTACAACCAGAAAACTGAAAAAGTCAGGCTTAACAGCTCATGTGAAAATTAGACCATTTAATTCATGGCAATCTCTGTGCGAGTCAAGTGCAAAGGAAGCTTCCAGAAATAAGATGTGCTCTTCAGCTGATGAGCCCTGAAGAAAAGCAGTTCCACGTTTGACTGCTGAGCCCATGGTGAGAGAACAGGAAAGTCACCTGGAATGAAAGGAGCAGAATGGCCCTGAAGCCAGGCTCCACGAGCAAACACAGGGATCCGGACAAGAGCAGCTGGGGGGTGGTCCTTAGCTTGGGAGCAGAGTGATGGTGGGACACAGACACAGAGAGTTCTGGCTGCCCACAAGTTGTGCAAAGCAAGGTTGTGTCTTTTCTTACTGTGCTATAGGGCCGAGCAGAGCTATGACTGTGTAGAAAAACAAACCTGTCAATCACTTAGAATAGGGACTAGTAGAAGGAGATCCCTTAACGCTTTTAGTACTATCCTTTAACATTTTTAAATACTTAATGCTTATGATTCAGCCATTCCCTTTCTAAGCTTCACCTCAGAGAAACAGAGGAACACTCACGGACAAGGATGGTCTTTGCAGCAATATCTCTAGAGGCTAAACTGTAACCTCTTCAGTGTCTATAAACATGATGGCATGTTTTTATAGCATATTTTACATTGGAATTAAAAAGAGGAATCTTCACATCACATTAAGAAGTGAGAAGCATAGCCTGGCTCAGCCCTGGTTGTTGCGGTCATTTGGGAAGTAAAGCAGCGGATGGAATATTTCTCTCTCTCTCTCTCAGCCTTTCAAATAAATAAAACAAATCTTTAAAAATTTTTTTAAAAACAAGTGAGAAGCAGTTGGCAAACATTCCATGATCATATTTATGTGAAAAAAATGCACTAAGTAAAGCTACATATTTTTGTAGATCTGCGTAAGTCTGTGTAGTGCTTAGGGGCAGGCGCTGGGGTGCAGTGGGTTAAGTTGCTTCTTGGGATGACAGCATCCCATATGGAAACACCAGTACACGACCCAGCTATTTCACTTCCAATCCACCTCCCTGCTAATGTGCCTGGGAAGTGGCAGATGACTACTCAGTTACTAGTCCTTGGCACTTCCATGGGACACCTGAATGGAGTTCCTAGCTTTAGCTTCTGCCTGTCTCTACTTCTCTCTCTGTCACAGTCTACTTTCAAATAAATAGACAAATCTCTTTAGAAAGAAAGGAAAAAAGAGAAGGGGAGGGGAGGGGTGGGGAGGGGAGGAGAAGGGAGGGGAGGAGAGGGGAGGGGAAGGGAAGGGAAGGGAATATCTGAAACCATAAAGTAAAACTTGATAACAATTTATTACTTTTAGGGGGAAGGAACTAGATATCATCAAATTTGGCTTCACCTGTAATGCTAATTTTATTTTCTTTTTAAAAAATTGTATTGATTCATTTGTTTATTTGAAGTGGAGAGAGGGAGAGAGAGAGAGAGAGACAGAGAGAGAGAGAGAGAGAGAGAGCAAGTGAGTGAGAGCTGTGACTGGCCAGGCCAAAGCCAGGAGCTGGGAACTCAATCTAGGTCTCCCACATGGTGTCAGGTACCCAATGACCGGTGCTGTCACTGGCTGCCTTCCGTGTGCATTTTATAGCAGGCAAATATATGGGAAACATGTGACATCGTTTCTGTAAGCAGTTGATGCAGCTTTTACACTTGCCTAAAACTACAGATGAATTACACCGAAGTGAACCCAGATTCTAGATTCCAGAACATAAAATGAACTGTCAGTAACCCTTAGCTGATGAAAATCAACTTCCAATTCCAAACCTGGAGCTAATTTTCCAGGAATGTGGGATAATTCCTTAGGATCTGGGAAGGGTTAGTCAAGTGGATCCTCAACAGAGCAAGCATTTCAAACCTACTGCAGAAACTGGCCATTGTCCCTCAAGCTCAGCTTCTTCTGAGCCCTACTGTGGATTGCTCATGTCTGTTTCACTTGGAAGCCTTTTTTGGCTTCATCCATCCCGTTTTCTCCTTGGAGTCTATCAGTATACCTGGCATCCCCAGTTGCCTGTAGTATTTGCTGACTCTATAACTTCATACTCAAAATCAGTCTTAAGGCATTTGATTAAGTAGATAAAACAATTGTATTTTCCTTGATGTCAAATCTTTTGCCTTTATCACAAATATAGAGACAACTGTTTTTAGTGGCTGTCTTCTATCTCCAAAAATAGGTAGATGTTTGAAGTTAAGCTTTCTATGGCTTGGTAATAAAAGAATAAGCAGCTTATGAAATTGTGTTACTGCCATTGCATTTGGCACAAGTTTTGAGGTCAAGTAACCAGTGAAATGCTATTAGTTTAACTTTTGCAAAGGAAGCATATTCAGGTCCATTATCCCAATGAGTAATAGCCAGGCTTTTTCTAAATTGTTTTTATCAAGAGTCATAAGTGCTGTGTCATTGTGGCATCTTGTCAATGTGGCAATATAGCTAATGTTACTTTTGTGGGCGCTATTATCATTCTGACTTTACAATGGAGAAAAGTGAGAGGTTAAATGGCCTAGAGCTAAAAATAAAGCCATCTCCTAAGCAAGGGTTTGAGGCTACTTCTGGTGACTCCCTGTGCTATTTTACCAACAAGGGCATGCTTCCTCCCTTTCTCTGCTACCAATGAACTCTTGCCCTTTGAGCAAAATCTGTAAAAGTTTAGCTGGTGAGAACACTCTATAAATAGGACAAGATCTGAGCTTCAATCCCTAATGACCTCTAAAACAGGCCTTCATAGGGACAAGGAGCAAAGGGGAGAGAAAGCCCAACCTATTGTCTTCCAAGGCTCATTCAACACAGCCACCCCCAGGACAAAACCTTTACTAGTCAGTGGCTCAGGTGGTAATAGTCACAGCATCAAAAAAGGAGCAAACACATTGCCACCTTCCAGTGAGAGCTTATTCATGACCCACAATACAGCACGCATTCTCATCCAAGGCGAGTTTCCTCCTGTCTAACCTAGAAGTCATCTGTCAGAGGATAGTTAGGGATGAGGACAATTTTTACTTTTTTTTTTTTATGGAGACCATGGAGTTATTGGCTCTCATTTGTAAAAATTTGAAGAAGACAAGATATTTATTTAAAATAGCCAATTTAGAAAACTAGAAATATATTTTTGTGTAGGTCGTGATTTTTCTGGTTGAATTTTATTCTTAGAGACAACAGCTCTGATCACAGAGCTGGTGATCACTTGGAGAAAAAGTAAAGAGCAAATCACATTTATCATCTCCCCAAATGAAACTGTTGAAATTCTTCCTCAATTCAGTATTTTGGATTGAAGGATTACTGTTCTCTTTCTTTTGTGACACAAATCAAGAATTGATTATTTGCTTAAGGTTTTACATCTATAACACACAAAACATTTAACATGCTTTTTTTTTTTTGGACAGGCAGAGTTAGAGAGAGAGAAAGACAGACAGAGAGAAAGGTCTTCCTTTCCCGTTGGTTCACCCCCCAATGGCCGCTGTGGCCTGCGCACCGCGTTGATCTGAAGCCAGGAGCCAGGTGCCTCCTCCTGGTCTCCCATGTGGGCACAGGGCCCAAGCACTTGGGCCATCCTCCACTGCCCTTCCGGGCCACAGCAGAAAGCTGGCCTGGAAGAGGAGCAACGGGACAGAATCCGGCACCCCGCCTGGGACTAGAACCTGGTGTACCGGCGCCACAGGCGGAGGATTAGCCTATTGAGCCGCGGCGCTGGCCTTAACGTGCCTTTTACTCCCAACCATTAATTATCTAGATAATATACAAACATCTCCTCATAGAAAATTAGGATTATAAGAAGCAGGCATTTAGCCTAGCAGTTGACATCTACATCCTGTATTGGAATAATTGGGTTCAGTTCCCAACTCCAGCTCCTGATTCCAGCGTCCTGCTAGTGTAGACCCTGGGAGGCACTAGTGATGGTTCAAACAGCTGAGTTTCTGATATTTATGAGGGGAGTCCTGAACACAGTTTCTTGCTCGAGGCTTCAGCTTTAGCATTTGGGGTATGAACCAGTGGATGCAAGCCCCTTCCTTCCTTCCTTCCTTCCTTCCTTCCTTCCTTCCTTCCTTCCTTCCTTCCTTCCTTCCTTCCTCTCTTTCTCTCTTCCTCTCTTCCTCTCTTTCTCTCTTTCTCTCTTACCAGCTCTCAAATAAATAAATAAATAAATAAATAAATTTTAAAAGAAAAAAGAGAGGTGTGCATTCAGTGCACTGTTTGAGATGCGGCTTTGGACACTTGCATCCCATATCAGAGTGTCTGTGTTTGAGTCTTGGCTCCATTCCTGATTCTAATTTCCTGCTAATACACCACCTTGGGAAGTATCAGGTGATAGCTCAAGTAGTTGGATCCCTGAAACCCATCTGGGAGAATTGGATTGAGTTCCCAGCTTCTGGCTTTCGCCTGGTACAGACCCAGCCATTGCAGGCTTTTAAGGAATGAACCAGCAAATGGGAGATAAGTCTCCCCCCTCCCCACCCATTTTATCTCTCTATCTCCTTTTCAAATAAATAAAAGAAACATAATTATAGATAAGGTTAAATTGTCTTTGATCATGTATCTATAGTTCCTTTTCTTAAAAGGTAATCAAGGGGCCAGTGCTGTGGCGTAGCTGGTAAAGCTGCCACCTGCAGTGCCGGCATCCCGTAGGACTTGGCTGCTCCACTTCCAATCCAGCTCTCTGCTGTGGCCTAGGAAAGCAGTAGAAAATGCCCATGTCCTTGGGACCCTGCACCCGTGTAGCAGACCTGTAAGAAGCTCCTGGCTCCTGGCTTTGGTTCAGCACAGCTCCAGCCATTGCTGCCACTGGGGGGTGAACCAGCAGGTAGAAGACCTCTCTCTCTTTGCCTCTGCCTCTCGGTAACTTTAACTTTCAAATAAATAAATAAATCTTTTAAAAAATAAAGGTGATCAAATATTATCAATTTTTAATTCATGTTTTCAATTTTTTCTTTTTTAAAGAGATTTACCTATTTATTTGAGGTGCAGAAAGAGAGAGAGAGAGACAGGACTAGACCAGGCCAAAGCTGGGAGCCAGGCACTCTATCCAGGTCTCCCATGTAGGTGGCAGTGACTCAAATGCTTGAGCCATCATCTGATGCTTCCCAGGCACCTTAGCATTTGAGCCAGCACAACAACATGGAATGTGGGTGTCCCAAGGGGCCACTTAACCCACTGCACAAAAATGCCAACCACCAAATATTTTTTCTTTTTTTTATAAAATTTTTTACTTTTTTAAATTTAATTTTATTTATGTATTTTTTGACAGGCAGAGTTAGACAGTGAGAGAGAGAGACAGAGAGAAAGGTCTTCCTTCTATTGGTTCACCCCTAAATGGCCGCTACGGCTGGTGCGCTACAGCCAGTGCGCCATGCCGATCCAAAGCCAGGAGCCAGGTGTTTCCTCCTGGTATCCCATGCAGATGCAGGGCCCAAGCACTTGGGCCATCCTCCACTGCCTTCCCGGACCACAGCAGAGAGCTGGACTGGAAGAGGAGCAACCGCGACAGAATCCGGCACCCCAACCAGGACTAGAACCTGGGGTGCTGGCACCGCAGGTGGAGGATTAGCTTAGTGAGCCACAGCACCAGCCATCAAATATTTTCTTAAGCACTATGCATATTCATGTAGATCCAAAGAATTATAGTTTTATTTAGTGTGTTTTCCACATAAATACCATCACAGAGTATATATTTTCTCACTTCATAATGTGAAATGAAGATTTCTATTTTTTAAATTCTGTTATAAAAAATGATGATAGGATTCATCATGGTAGAACTAACCTCTAATTTACAGACAATGAATTGGTTGCACTAAGGCCATTACAAATATTGCTGCAATGTGAGTGTTCCTCTCACTCACATGGGTGCCCTCCTTACCTTACTCAATTTCTAATAACCCACGCTGGGCCACCGGCCCACAAGGAAACCCATCTAACTTCATACGGGCTCCAAGACTACACCAAGCTGCCACTCTGCCACTTCCCTCAGACGGACACGGCTGTGCCAATCCTACCTCAGCTTACCTTGTTAAACCTCACCTGAGAGTTTTGGATCTAATTGTTCAGTTAGAGAAGAGGAAGAAGCAGCATGGGTGTGTGGTGTCACAGTGGCAGGCACTTGGCCTAGTTGCTGAAGACACCTGCGTCCCACATTGGAGTTTCTGGGTTCTGTGCCCAGCTCTGCTCCTGACTCCAGCCTCCTGCTAATGTAAAGTCTGGGGGCAATGTGGTGACTCAAATGACCAGATCTCCCATCCTGTGGGAGACCTGTATTGAGTTCTCAGCCCTTGGTTTTGACCCCAGCCAGTGACCGCTGCAGGCATGGGAGGAGTGAGCCAGCGCGTGGTAACTCTCTCTCTCTCTCTCTCTCTCTCTCTGTCTCTCTCTATCTCTATCTCTGTCTCTCCCATTATCTTCCTCTCAGCTACATATACATTCTATATATTTGGGAGAATAACTTTTATTGATCCTGTTTTGATTTTTGCTTATTCTTTTGGGGGAGGAAGTGAGGGGAAATGCTGCTTTTAAATCAGCTATCGCTGTGGGGCCGGTGCTGTGGTGTGGCAGTGAAGCCACCGCCTGCAGTGCCCGCATTCCATATGGGCACCAGTTTAAGTCCCAGCTGCTCCACTTCTCATCTGGCTCTCTGCCATGCCCTGGGAAACCTAAAGATGGCCCAAGTGCTTAGGTTCCCACACCCATGTTGGGAGATCTGGAAGAAGCTCCTGGCTCCTGGCTTTGGATCAGCGCAGCTCTGGCCATTGTGGCCAAGTGGGGAGTGAACCAGCAGATGGAAGACCTCTCTCTCTCTACCTCTGCCTCTCCTTCTCTCTCTGTATAACTCTGGCTTTCAAATAAATAAATAAATCTTTAAAAAAATTAGCTATAGTTGCAAAATCTATCTGACATTTTGAAGTAACTGTTATATAAATTAATTTTTACGGGCCGGCGCTGTGGCTCACTGGGTTAATCCTCCGCCTGCAGTGCCGGCATCCCATATGGGCGCCCGTTCTGTCCCAGTTGCTCCTCTTCCAGTCCTGCTCTCCACTGTGGCCTGGGATAGCACTAGAAGATGGCCCAAGTGCTTGGGCTCCTGCACCAGCATGGGAGACCAGGAGGAAGCACCTGGCTCCTGGCTTCGGATCGGGACAGCGCCAGCTGTGACGGCCATTTGGGGAGTGAACCAACGGAAAGAAGACCTTTCTCTCTGTCTCTCTCTCTCACTATCTATATCTCTACCTGTCAAATAAAAAAAATTAATTATTACATTGTTTATGGGGGGTCATGGGCCTTTTAAAATAGCAATAATAAAGCTGCAAGCAGTCCACAATGATTTGGAATTCGGTCTGCAGATCCCTCTGTGTGTTGTTCCGAATCATACTGCCTCATGTCTTTATCCTCACATCTTCATTTTCCCCTGGAGGTAACTATCTCCCTTCACACGACTCTGTCCCTGGTATTTCTCAGGCTCCTATTTGCAGGTAGCTCGGCCCAGCTTGTTCTTCAGATCTGTGCCTGGAGGTCTCAGTGCACACATACTCAGGGAAGCCATGACTTTCTGGAAGTACAGTTGGTTTATGCAGTGTCTGAGAAATTCAGGTCACTGGATCCCACAGTTCACCAGGAAAAGCTGGTGATTCATGGTTCCTGAGCCAGGGAGGCCATCTGTGACCTGGTGTTTGCCCCTTAGCTCCTCACAGAGTGGCCTTTGTCAGAGCTCAGCCCCGTCTGGGCCCAGGCTGCCCTGGTGCAAGGACACCTGGCCTCTCTGGAGCGGGGCATGCTTCCCAGAGGAGAGCCGGGGCCTGGCAGCGCCGCCTTTCCAACAGAACAGCCTCGTGCTCTTTCAACGGGGGAAAGAGAGAAAGAAATTCCAATTAAGAATGTCAAATGACTTGAGCCCGTGCCAAAACCCAGAAAAGCAATTAGAATGGGATTGTTACCACCAGTCTCCAGGAAGCACATGCTGGCCTGGAAGGATTTGGCATCCATGTGAGTCATGCTGTTGACCACTTGCACACTTCGGTTTGTACTGCCGATGGCCAGTTACTACCGCAGAATAGCACTAACACGTTTTCCTTCCTTAGTGGAGAACACTGCAGGAGAGCTCCGAGTGCAGCAGCACCACAAAGCTGTCTTAACGTAACTTGCTGCTCAGCTTCCCTCAAGTGCAAAGTGTTTCGAGGGTGAATGATGAAAGCACCCAGACTCCACACAAGCCAAGGAGCCACTGCTTCAGGCCAGGAGGAAGCAGTACAGTGCTTTAAAGAATTCGCCCCCCACCCCCGGGGGCTGGCGCTATGGCGCAGTGTGTTAAAACCCCGGTCTGAGGTGCCAGCCTCCCACATGGGCACCGGTTCTAGTCCTGGCAGCTCCTCTTCTGATCCAGCTCTCTGCTGTGGCCTGGGAAAGTGGCAGAAAATGGCCCAAGACCTTGGGCCCTTGCATCCATTTTGGAGACCCAGAAGAAGCTCCTGGCTCTTGGCTTTGGATCGGTGCAGTTCCAGGCATTGTGGCCATCTGGGGAGTGAACCAGCAGATGGAAGACCTCTCTCTCTGTCTCTACCTCTCTCTGTAACTCTGTCTTTCAAATAAATAAAATACATCTTTAAAACATAATTTGCCCCAGTAGACAAACTTGGGCAAGGTTAACTGTGGGTACACCAGGTCATTGGGAGATTTGCACAACACTGGGCTGACTATGGAATATTTGCAATCACTTTTTCTTTAAGGGGATGGAAAACAGTGTCCACTTGAGTGTTTAGGACAGGAAAGATGGAAGAAGGGAAGTAAGTTCAGGATAAAAGAAACACCACTATGAGTGACACGAGGGGCTGGGACCCCAGGGAAAGCTGAGGATCACTTTGTGCCACCATTGAGGATATCCACAGGGCCTTCGAGTTAAAATTACTCTTCTTTGTTTTATTTAATTAATTATTTATTTAAGAGGCAAAGAGAGCTCTCCCATTTGCTGGTCCACTCCCTAAATGCCAAACAGCAGGGCAGAACACAATCTAGGTATCCTATGTGGGTGGCAGGAACCCAATCAGTTGAGTTGCTATCACTGCCTCCCAGGGTCTGCATCAGCAGGAAGCAGGAGTCAGGGGCTGGAGCCAGGTATCAAACCCAGGCACACTGATGTGAGATGTGGGAGTCTTAACCCCCATCTTAACCACTAGGTCAAACGTCTGCCCCACTTTTCTTACTGTGTGTCAGCTCTTCACCTTAAAAAGAATTAAACTAAATTCTACCAGTGCTTCCTTGGTATTCCATAGCTCTTCAAGAAATACCTTTTTTAAAAACAAAAATGTTTTTAAAAACAAAGGCTGAGTTACAGAGACAGAGAGAGAGACCGAGATCTTTCATTTGTAGATTCTTTCCTCAAAATAGCCCCAAAT
This sequence comes from Oryctolagus cuniculus, assembly GCF_964237555.1. Classification (NCBI taxonomy): domain Eukaryota; kingdom Metazoa; phylum Chordata; class Mammalia; order Lagomorpha; family Leporidae; genus Oryctolagus; species Oryctolagus cuniculus. The sequence goes on from NC_091436.1 coordinate 34,724,975, forward strand.
GCCAGAGTTGGGTCAATCAGAAGCCAGGAGCCAAGAGCTTCTTCCAGGTCTTCCAGGTGGGTGCAGGGGCCCAAGTACTTGGGTCATTCTCTGCTGCTTTCCCAGGCACATTAGCAGGGAGCTGGATCAGAAGAGGAGCAGCTGGGACACAACAAGCGCCCATATGAGATGCTGGCGTCATTTACCCGCTATGCCATAGCACCAGCCCCCACGAATGCCTTAACAAACCACTGTGCTCCCAGGATGTCCTTTTCTAACACCTGAATGTGTTTCCAGGCTCCTCCCTCTACTTGTACCTTCTGAGGACTTTTCTTATTCCCCTGGACAACTTGTTAGTATTCCTACAGTAACAAGTTAGGCAACAACTTTCCCATGAGATGATCTGAGTGTTCTAAGAGGATTTTAGCCCTTAGCATTTTGAGGAGTCCACATAATTCTTGCAAATCCTCTTAGATTTCCCTTTTGGGCCATTGCTGCTCTTCTACCAGCCAGGAAAGGTTGTGACCTCTGTCTGCACGAAGGGAGCAGCAAGAGACTGAAGCCCAGACTTCTGCCACCAGAAGGGCTCCCAGGGTGTATATGCTTGATTTTATGAAGATTGTCCAGAGTGAGTCCTAAACATAGATTTTTAGTTTATTTCCTGGGGAATCTGATCTGTAAATTGCATCCAAGCTGAAAGTGAAGGTCCTTGACTCCACGACTAAGAACATACGTATGGTGAATGAGGCCTTCACAGCGAGCCCCCTGATTTCACGCACCAGGCTGTTCCCTGTACCTAAATATTTTACGGAAATTTTACACCTTGCCTTCAGGCACAATGCTGGAACTCCAGCACACCACCAGTTTCTTTCCAAATAGCAAATACTGGTAATAGTGGTGGGAATCCTTGTTCAGCATCTTGCTTCTTTCAACCCTCAACAAAGAGATATTGTACGTTGAGCTACTTTGAATTTAAACTTTTTAAGATACTAATTACAACTTATAGATGTGGGTGTTTGGCACAACAGTTAACTTGCTACTTGGATCACCTGAGTCCTACATTTTAGTTCCCAGTTTGAGTCCCGACTCTGAACCTGATTCCAGCTTCCTGCAAAGGCATGCCCTGGAGGCAGCTGGTGACGGCTCAAGCAGTTGGCTCTCTGCCACCCTTGTGGGACACCTGGATTGAGTTCCTGGGGTTACTGCCTTTAGCCTATTGTTGGAGGACAGTTTGGAGAGTAAAACAGCAGATGGAAGACTTTTCTGTGTCAGTCTCTTCTCTCTCTCTCTTTCTCTCTCTCCCTGCCTTTCAAATAAATAAAAAGTAAAAAATATTTTTAAGTTTAAAAGAATTATATAATGTTTGGTCTACTTTTAAAAGTGGAAGACTTAGACATTTTTGCTGAATTTTGAATACCCTAAGCAAAAGAAGCATCAAGATCACTGTATTGTAGAAAGCAGAACTTCTATAAACAGCTAATTTATGGGGCTGGCGCCGTGGCTTATTGGGTTAATCCTCTGCTTGTGGCACTGGCATCCCATATGGACCCTGGGTTCTAGTCCCAGTTGCTCCTCTCCCAGTCCAGCTCTCTGCTGTGGCCTGGGAAGGCAGTGGAAGATGGCCCAAGTGCTTGGGCTCCTGCACCAGCATAGGAGACCAGGAAGAAGCACCTGTCTCCTGGCTTCGGATCGGCGCAGCGCTGGCCATAGCTGCCATTTGGGGGGTGAATCAATGGAAGGAAGACCTTTCTCTCTGTCTGTCTCTCTCACTGTCTAACTATATTTGTCAAATAAATAATAATAAAAACTAATTTATAAAACTGATTTGTGCCACCAGAGGGGTCACCTCGATTCTAACACAATTTCCCTCTGGCCTACCTGTTAATAAATTTTTATTGCTTCATTCCTCTGTGCAAACCAGAGAACACTTTTAAAATGCAAATACTTAGAGGGATAAAAATAAAAGAAACTAGTACCCTCCTGTAATTAGAATCTGCAAAGAGCAAGACAAGGAATATCAGTAGAAAAAGAAAAAGACATTGATGGTCACTTGCCTACCTTGTAATTTTGATAAATATGACTTATAAGCACGCATGCTCTCTGACAGACTTGTAGTTAGCTGACTTCAGTGTATCTAGCTCTTTGTTTTATTGGATTTGCCTTTCTATTGTAAAGTAGTTGTACATTGATTCTTCAAGCCTGAGATGTTAAACACACACACACACACACACACACAATGAAAAAATGTGTTTGAATTGGTCTTCTTGAGAAAACAACATGCTATGATAGATAGATCTAATTTTTCATAGCAGTCCTAATTTTCTGTCTCCATAAGTGCATGGAGAATGACTCAGCTGAGATACATGTTTTTTAAAATGCTTGCACAATAGCGTATCATATCTAGATGCTGTATGTGTATGTGTTTACAGCCTTATTGAAAAATATTTCACATACCATAAAATTCATTCATTAAAGTGTACAACTCGAAGGTTTTTAATTTGTTCCACTGTTATGCCACCATCACCGTAATCTAATTTTAGAAAACATTCATTGCCCCATTAAAGAAACCCGGTACCCATGAGCAGTCACTAGATTCCTCTCTCTCCTGGCCTCTGGCAACTAATCTACTTTCTATCTCTGTGGATTTCCTTATCCCAGGCAATTCCAATAAATGAAACCACACAACATGCACTCCTCTGTGACAGGCTTCTCTTGCCTAACATGTTTTCAAGGTTCACCCATAGTGTACCATGTAACAGTACTTCATTTCTTTCATGGAAAAATAACGTTGCATTGTACGTACTATCAGATGGAACCACATTTTGTTTATCCTTTTATCATTTCTTTTTTTTTTTTTTTTTTTTTTTTTAGCATAACATAAAAGTATCTTTACTTAAAATCTGAAACTTGATCATGAGCTTTCACAAAAAGGTATAACAAGCCCTTTACCTCATTTACTTTTAGCTATTTCATAAATACTACAGCAGACGCTGGACGGTGTGTGATGAACGGTAGGCAAATTTCGTTTTCCACAAAGCAAATGTGTCAGTCTTTCCCTTTGGCTCCTCCTTCCAACCCTCCTTCACTGTGTTGAGGAGATATTGAGTTCTTCCAGATTTTTGGTTAGGGGGGTGGTTTCCACACTGACTGGACTCTCCAGGTAGGTGGTGCCTGCACAGGGTTTTCCTGTCACTGGATCTATCACTCTTCCAACTTTGAAAACGATCTCAGCCAGTTCATGTTTCACGTGCTTTGTCCGTGGGACAGGTAAAGCTTTGAGAAGCACAATATCCCAAACAGTGCACTGCTGAAGAGCATCGTGAGCAAAGTAGGTTTTTCTCTTATTAAAGTACTTTAGTAAGTAGGGATCCAGAACAAGCCTGGTCACCCTCACTTTGGCAGTTTTTTGCATTGCTGTCCCAATCACTTTCCCCACAATCCATTTGGCATGGACGGATGAACGAGTTACTGACATTATGTGGCTTTGGTCACCTCTCAGTCCAGCCGGGTAAACTCGCAGGCCCCTTTTATCATTTCATGGATAGTTAGGTTGTTTTCATTGCTTTATCTACTATAAACAATTCTATTATGAGTCTGAGTCTTGATTTTGAGTATGAGTAAAGTATGAATTTTTGTGTGTTCTCATGTTTTCTTTTCTTATAAGTATATGGACTTTCTGGATCACATAATAACATTATGTTTAACTTTTTGAGGAACTGCCAAACTTTCCCAAAGTAGTTATATCATTTTACATTTTTTCTTTTTTTATAGAAATCTTTTATTTAATAAATATAGATTTCATAAGTACAACTTTTAGAGTATAGTGGTTCTTCCCCCATTACCTGCCCTCCCACTTCCAAACCATCCCATCTACTACTCCCTCTCCCATCTCATTCTTCATTAAGATTTGTCTTTAATTATCTTTATATACAGAAGATCAACTCTATACTGAGTAAAGATTTCAATAGTTTGCACCCACACAAACACACAAAGTATAAAGTACTGTTTGAAGACTAGTTTTAACATTAATTCTCATTGTACAACACATTAAGGACAGAGGTCCTACACGGGGAACAAGTGCACAATGACTCCTGTTGTTGATTTAACAATTGACACTCTTGTTTATGACGTCAGCGATCACCCAAGGCTCTTGTCATGAGCTGCCAAGGCTATGGAAGCCTCTTGAATCCATAAACTCCAACATTATTTAGACATGGCCATAATCCAAATGGAAGTTCTCTCCTCCCTTCAGAGAAAGGTACCTCCTTCTTTGATGGCCCCTTCTTTCCACCGGGATCTCATTCACAGAGGTCTTTCATGTAGGTCATTTTTTGCCACAGTGTCTTGGCTTTCCATGCCTGAAATGCTCTCATGGGCTTTTTAGACAGATCTCAAATGCCTTAACGGCTGATTCTGAGACCAGAGTGCTGTTTAGGGCATTACATTTCCACCAGCTATGCTTGAAAGTTCTAACTTCTCCATATCTTTGCCAATACTTGCTACTGCCTACCTTTTTATTTCAGTTACCCTGGTTGGTAAGAAGTAGTGCTTCATTGTGCATGGGATATTATTTGTTTTCAGGTTTTTTTTTTTTTTTGCCACTTAAAGTTTTTTTTTAATTTTAGATTAATATGAAAGGCAGGCAAATTTATGGTATATATGGGACTATTTCAACAGATATACACAGCATGAATACATTTTATATTACTTTTTCTAACATGACAGGCATTAATCTTTTTTTTAAAGGTTTATTTTACTTATTTGAAAGACAGAGCTACAGAGAGAGGTAGAGACAGAGAAAGAGAGAGGTCTTCCATCCTCTGGTTTACTCCCCAGATGGCTGCAATGGCCGGAGTTGAGCCGATCTCAAGTCAGGAGTCAGGAGCTTCCTCTAGGTCTCCCATGTGGGTGCAGGGGCCCAAGGATGTGAGCCATCTTCTACTGCTTTCCCAGGCCATAGCAGAGAGCCGGATCAGAAGAGGAGCAGCCGGGACTAGAACCATCGCCCATATGAGATATCAGCACTTCAGGCCAAGGCATTAACCCCACTGTGCCATAGCACCAGCCCAGCATTACTCGTTTATTTCAGAAAATGTACCAAAGACTCTTGTAAAAGTATTATCTGTGAAAGATAATACACTAAGATATTGTCACAGTTTATAGGGAACTAATATATCTCATTTGTTAGGGAATCACCTGAAGAAATGATCGAAGGATGGGTAGGCTTTGATTGGGCTGAGCATTGGAGAGTTTAAGGTCCTCAGAAGGAACCTGCAGTGACTAGATGTCCACAGGAGAGTCCTTGGCAAGGCCATACAGGATGGGGTAGAGGGAAATGAGGACCCAGTCGGTATTCATATTTGAATAGGTTTGGGCCCACAAACAAAATCATCCTCTCATTTTTTTTAATATTTGTTTATTTGAAAGGCATAATTACACAGAGAGAGGAGACAACAGACAGACAGAGAGAGAGAGAGAGAGAGAGAGAAAGGAATCTTCCCTGCATCGTCTGGTTCACTCCCCAAATGACCACAACAGCCAGGAATGGGCCAAGGCAAAATCAGGAGCCAGTAGCTTCATCCAGGTCTCCCAAGTGGATGCAGCAGCCCAAGCCCTTGGGCCATCTTCCACTCCTTTCCCAGGCACATTAGCAGGGAGCTGGATCAGAAGTGGAGCATCTGGGGCATGAACTAGAGCCCATAGAGGATGCTGGCATCCCAGGCGATGGCTTAACACACTTCCGATCCAGCTCTCTGCTATGGCCTGGGAAAGCAGTGGAGGATGGCCCAAGTCCTTGGGCCCCTGCACCAGCATGGGAGACCTGTAAGAAGCTCCTGGCTCCTGGCTTCGGATCGGCGCAGCTCTGGTGGTTGCAGCCAATTGGAGAGTGGACCAGCAGATGGAAGACCTCATTCTCTCTCTCTCTCTCTGCCTCTGCCTCTCTGTAATTCTAACTTTCAAATAAATAAATAAATAAATATTTAAAAAACATTGCATTTATCTATCTTTTTTCCTTACGGCTTTTGCATTTTGGATTTCTAAGAAGGTTTCCTTTGACTAAATTATATTCTCCTATACTTTCTTTTACTACTTTTGTATGTCTGTTAAGTTTTTAATTCTTTTGAAATGTTTGTGAATGATGTGAGAAATCTTTTTCTCCAAATGCACTGGCAAATGTCTGATTTTTCGAATTTATTTAAGTTAATTTTGCTTCCGCTTCCTCGGAAGAGAGGAAAGACTTTTCTCCTCCATGATTGGATCAATAACTCCTGCGGAAGTGCTGAGCCTGGTCTGGCTTGGATCACATGCCCACCCGGGTGTCCAGAAGAGCAGAGAGCTGTGATCCACAGCCACCCCGACTCATCTATAATCAGTGTCCGCGAGAAGTCCTCAAAAATGCTCTTTAAAGGAAGGAATTTTGCTGTTCCACAAGTCAGGGTGGAAGAAAAGCTGAGTGGGTAAAAATAAGAAGTACTCACCGCAGCCCTAAGTGATCCCTTGTATGCTGCTGGTGCATTTCCCCCCATCTTTAAATTTGCTTCCATAGAGATGATAATAATAATTCCACTGCATTGGGCTGTGTCAAGTGCTTTTCAAGATCTTCTCTTAAAGGTATCTCTTGAGGGTCAGCGCTGTAGCGTAGTAAGCAAACCTCTGCCTGCGGCACCAGCATCCCATATGGGTGCCGGTCCATGTCCCAGCTGCTCTTCTGATCAAGCAGTGGCGGTTGGCCCAAGTGCTCCTGGCTCCTGGCTCCTGGCTTTGGATCTGCCGAGCTCCAGCTGTTGCAGCCATTTAGGATGTGAACCAGCAGATGGAAGACCTTTCTCTCTGTATTTCCCTTTCTCTGTCTGTAATTCTGCCTCTCAAATACATAGTTAAAATCATTAAATAAAATTTAAAAAAAATTCCCTCTTTGAGGGAAGAAACGTTTTTCAAGGATTTTAAGTACCATGTAGATAAGAGAGAAGCTTGGGGTTTTAAAACTTTAAAGTTCAATCATCCTTTTTTTTCCCCAGCCAAAAAAAAAAAAAAAAATGCACCAATCTAATAAGTATAGGAGATGTTTATTAGAAAACTTGAAGGGCTTGAACTTACTCTTTGATGATCTCATTGAAAAAAGTAAACAAGCTGAAAAAAAGCCTACTTCCTTGTGAAGGTGAAAACATTTATTATTGGTGGTGAATGAACCTGGTGGCACTCAGGTTAAAGTTTAAGTAAAATTATGTGTACAAAAAGTATGTAATGATACCGGAAAAGCTTAATGACACAAAATGAAAACAGTCAAAATGCCTGAGTTTTAACTTCTGAGATTTTTACTAAGTTACAACCACTGTGTTTTCTTATTAGTAAAATGAAGGAATAGGAGGGAACTTCAAAAAGTTTGTGAAAAAATGAAATTGTCAGGTAATGTGAATTTTCCATCAATGTTCTGAATTCCCCTCATACATGTGACCTGCGTAGCCTGGTATCTGGAGCATGATAAGTGCTCTGCAAACGTCAGCTATTGTTGTTAGCATCAACGTCTGTGAGTATAGCAAACACAGAACTAACACATGTGAAAAAACCTGAAGGAAATGCACTGTAGAACTAGCCAAAGACCTACTCCTAAAAGCAGGAGAAGGAAATTCCAGAAATTTACTGTGCTATAAGGCATATATTCAGAGTTTAAAAATATAAGTAGCAGTTTAATAGTTGAACTAAGTCTTAAATTTAATGCCTTGAAAGTTGTAATGCCATCAACCCAGATATCCATCAATCGATGACTGGATAAAGAAATTATGGTATGTATACACTATGGAGTACCACTCAGATGTAAAAATAAAATGAAATCCCATCTTTTGCAACAAGATGGATGCAACTGAAATCATTATACTTAGTTAAATAAGCCAGTCCCAAAAAGACAGATATCATATGTTTTCCCGGAACCCAGGTAACTAATAGAGTATCTGAAATGTAATGTGTTGGAGTGAAATAGACATTTTGAGACTCGATGATTGGTTATAGCCCTTGTCTCTTCCGTTGAGGAACAGTGCTTTGTTGGCTTTTTTTCTTCTTCTTTTACTCAGTGTAAGGTTAACTATATGATTACTAAGTAAACTGAAAACAGATCTTTGTAAAAAGTAAGAGTGGGAATGTGAGAGAGGAGGAAGAAGGGTTGGAGCATGGGTGGGAGGGAAGGAAGGGGTAAGTGTCAATATGTTCCTAAATCTGTATCTATGAAATACACGAAACTTGTGTAACTTAAATTAAAACAAAAAACAAAAAACAAAAAAACTTTAAAAAAAAAAACCTGAAAGAACCTTAGTAACTTAAAAAAAAAAAGTTGTAAAGCCTTAGATTTAGCGACATCTGCTGGGAGAAAGCTGAATTACAACTCATGTACAAAACTGTTCTACTGCACTGAACTCAGTAATTTTGTGAGCATGAATTAGTATCAGGTTCTGAAACATATGGGGAAAATAAAGTCAGTTTCTCCTAATGTATTCTCATGCTCTGACACCAGATCTGGGGCAGGGGGAAGATTTTCCACACACAAGCCATCAGTTTGCTGTGGGCACCAGCTCTGTGTCCGTTAATTCAGTCTTATTCTCACAGTATCTACCAGTATCAGACCACATCGTGTGGCCTGGATTCTTACTGACTAGCATTAAATCCAGGTTTTGAAAGTCTCCTCCTTGGATTTGATTAATTTGCTAGAGCAACTCACATAACCCACAAAATATTTTATTTACATTTATCCACTTGTTACAAAGAAGGCAAATGAACAGACAGGAAAGGATGCATAGGATGAGGTACAGGGAAAAAAAAGCATGAGACTTCCCATATGCCACATAATTCAGCTATCTGGATGCTCTTAAAACCCTGTGGAGCCTTCATCACATTGGCATAATTGATTAATTATTAGCCACTGGCGATCAGCTCAACTTTCAGCTCCTCTTCCCTCCCTGTGATTGGGGATTGGGCTAAAAGTTCCAACCCTTTAATCATGCCTTGTGCTTCCAGTGACCTGCCCCAGCCCAAAGCTATCCATGGGCCCCCAGCCATCAGTCATCTCCATCATGCTAGAGATTCTAAGGGGTTTAGGAGCTGCATGATAGGAAATGAGGATGAAGGCTAAACCCATATTCCATGATACCACACAGATGCTTTATTGGAGTCTGCTGACATGGTGATTACTTTTGCTTAAGAAGCTGAGAGGTAGAGCGCAGCGCTGTGGCGTAGTGGGTAAAGCTGCCACCCGCAGTGCCGGCATCCCATATGGGTGTTGGTTTGAGTCCTGGCTGCTCCTCTTCCTATCCAGCTCTCTGCTATGGCCTGGGAAAGCAGTAGAAGATGGCCCAAACCCTTGGTCTCCTGTACCCACGTGGGAGGCCCAGAAGAAGCTCTTGGCTCCTGGCTTTGAGTCGGAGCACAGCTTCGGCAGTTGCTGTCAATTGGGGAATGAACCAACAGATGGAAGACCTCTCTCTCTCTCTCTCTCTCTGCCTCTCCTTCTCTCTCTATGTAACTCTGACTTTCAAGTAAAATAAATAAATCTTTAAAAAAAAAAAAAAGCAACTTAGAGGCTGCAATTCAACCATCAACCACCAGTGCTTGAAAAGGACAACAAACAGGCATTGTCACCATGGATCTTCCAGTTCTGTTCAGAAAATGAAATCCATGACCAAGAAAGAACCACATAGCAGTTGTTATGTGATCAAATACTGAAATGAAAACTCTCAGAAGGAGAGCCATAGCCATATTGGGAGAGATAGGGCAGACCAAATAATACTACACCTGAAAGTTACTCAAAGGGGTGAATCTGGAATTTCTCTTAACGGCCAGAAGCAGGGAAAACTAAGTGGTTCTCAGTGGAGAAATGATGATAAAACTAGCACAGTCGTGTGCTGTATGATGCTGTTTCAGTTAATGATGGACCACACAGAGGACGATGCGCTCATAGATTACCTCATTTAGAGATGTCATAGCTATCCTAGTTTGTGTCATACATGCCAATGTTCCCACAATGACGACATTGCCTAATGACACATTTCTGTTGCTAAGTGATGAATGATTGTATTTTAGGAAAAAATTAATCTAGAAAAATAGGATGATGACCCTTTGGTGATAGGCTGAATGGGTTTGGTGATGGGCTGGAAAAGGAAGACTGATTGAGATGCTGTGACTGCAAAGCAGCTGTGCTGGTAAGGACTGGACTCCACTGATCCCAAAGTAGTCGGGAAGTGACAGAAGTGATTCTTTCAGATTTCTATTCTGTGATGGGCACATAAAGACAATAATATGTGTTTCTATAAAAAAAAAAAAACAGACAAGTAGGTGTTTCTGCAATCACATTTCTCAATAACATTTATATGAAGAATTTAGGCTATTATTAAATCATGTTTTTAAGTAAAGTACTTTTATCCCCACCTATTGAAAATTTGTCATTCTAAATATAAAATCCATTTGAGACTTCACAATTAAGCATTTTAGAAATAATAAGCAGTATTCATGTCTATTGCAATCTCATATGGAAGACAGGTTCACAACAAAATCCTGAATGTTTTGAATTATGAGTTAAAGGTTTTGGTTTCCCCAAAATTCATATGTTGAAAGATCAGCGCCAGTGTGAGGGTGTTTGGTGGTGGGGCCTTCAGGTAGGTGATGACATGGAACCCTCGAGAATGAGACGAGTACCCTTACAAGAAGAGACTGGAGAGCTAGCTTGCTTTCTTTCCACATTTGTAGATACCTCAAGTCAGCAGTCCACAACCAGGAAGGAGGCCGTCAGTAGAACCTGACAAAGCCAGAACCCTGATCTCAGACTTTGTCTCTAGAAGGCCGAGAAATACATTCCTATCATTTATAAGCTACCTAATCTGTGGTAATTTATTATAGCCACCCAAGCTGGCTAAGAAACTCCAATAGCACAAATATAATGGGCCTATTTTACTCTGTCTGCAGAAACACGGGCAGAAATGCTCAAGGAAGGGAGTTGTTCTGACTGGCTCCATAGCCTGCCTAGATAAGGGCCAAGCTTCTGATTTTCTAAACTTGTACCATTGACAACTTTTCAAAAGATCCTTTTTAAAGATGTATGTATTTATTAGAAAGTAAGAGTTGCAGAGAGAGAGAGAGAGAGAGAGAGAGATTCCGTCTATTGGTTCACCCTCTAGATGGCCTTAACTCGGATGAGCTAGGGACGAGCCAGGCTGAAGCCAAGAGCCAGGAGCTTCTTCCAGGTCTCTCACATGAGGGCAGGGGCCCAAGCACTTGGGCCATCTTCTACTGCTTTCCCAGGTGCATTAGCAGGGAACAGGATCTGAAGTGGATACTGGCATTGCAGATGGCAGCTTTAACTGCTATGCCATAATGCCAGGCCCAAAAAATGCTTTTCTTAAATACACTTTTCTATTCTAGTAATGAAGAAAGTATATTTTATCTTCCCTTGATTTATTGACCTCAAGGTTTGTAGTAGCATTGGTCATATGAACAATTGTGGAGAATGAAAGGAGTCAGAAGTGTTACTGGGTGGGATGCAAGAGTGCACAGACAGGTGGCCAATCAGAATGTATGCTTGTCCTGGCCAGGAGTGCAATTCCCCTGGGACTTCTCTGTTGACATCCACCAGGCAAGGTGACAAGAGCATCCCAGTCTCTGGGGTGCCATTTGGCCCGGTGCCCTCCTTGCAGATTGGGTCTGTCTTTGCAGGTTTGCAGCTTCCAGTCCTTAGGAAATCTCAGACAAGGCACTTGGCCTTGGGCACATTGTCAAATCTACCTAAGCTGTGGAACAGGAATCTCTTCATTGTTCTGTTGCTTCTGTTGCTTAAAAAACAAACAAGTGACCTGCCCTGTAATGTAGTAGGCTAAGTCTCCCTGCAGCTCAGGCATCCCATATGGGTTCTGTGTCATGTCCTGGCTGCTCCTCTTCCGATCCAGCTCTCTGCTTATGGCTTGGGAAAGCAGTGGAAGATGGCCCAAGTGCTTGGGCCCCTGCACCCATATGAGAGACCTGGAAGAAGCTCCTGGCTTCAGATCAGCCCAGCTCCAGCCATTGCGGTCAGCTAGGGAGTGAACCAGTGGATGAAAGGCCTTCCTCTGTGTCTATCCTCCTCTCTTTGTAATGCTACCTCTCAAATAAATAAATAAAAATGTTTAAAAACAAAAGAATGTATGAGAAGCAAATGCTATAAAGAGAATGAAACAGTAAAGTTTTAGACAAATGAGGGGATACCGCTAAGTGGAGGGGGCAGAAAGAGGGGCCAGTGGAGCAAGCACACTTTCCTGCAGCTGCTGCTTGGAGGAGGCAGTGCAGAACCCCTGCAGCATGACAGGAGCAAGTGCCCCCCCCATCATCCAAGCCAAAGGGTTCTTCATGGTGTGTTAGGGGAGTGGTGGGTTAATTAGACTCTTCCAAGTTGTTAAAGGCAGAAGCACAGTCAGAGTCTCTCAGTTGCTGGGCGTTTGTTGTTAGGACACATCGGGAAGTGAGGAAGCCAGGAAGCCTTGTGAGCAACAGCACAGCTCATGGTGCTGGAGAGAGGCACCATCGCGGAGCTCACAACAAGGCTCCAGGGGCTGTCCAGCCTCCTGGGGCACCAGTTGCAACCGGCAGAAGCTGGTGTTGGTCGACTCCTGCCCCGGCATTTCGATTGAGCGCTTACCCCTCTGGCCACCTGTCCTGCCCACATTAATAACTTGCCCACATTCTTGGCGACCGGACAAGTCTTGTTTACTCCTGGCTTCTATGCCCTTGGTTTCCGCTTACAGCCCTTCTTTGTGTGCTTCTCAACTTCTGTGTCATTTACCGTGGCCATTCCCTCTCGCTTTCAGGCATCCCAGGGGAAGAGCTCAGAGTGGCTGAGTATGTTGCCGTCTAATGCATGGTATCCCTGCCTGGCCAGAGCTCTTGTGCCAAGCAGTTTTCGGGATTATTGCCTAGATACGAGAGAGCTGCTCCTGGCGTAGAGATCATATGAAGAAAGTAACTACGTGTTAAAGTCCTCAATGTTTTGCTTTAAGGCTGATCCTCTACTATAGACCTTTAACAGTACCATTTCATGTGGCATTAATTAATTTTCCTTTAAGACTGTACTTACAGGGGTTGGCATTGTGACGTAGTGGGCAAAGCCACTGCCTGTGATGCCAGCATCCCATATGGGCACCGGTTTGTGTCCCAGCTGTACCTCTTCCCACACAGTTATGCTAATGAACCTGGGAAAGCAGCAGAAGATGGCCCATGTGCTTGGGCCCCCGCACCTCTGTGGGAGACCCGGATGAAGCTCAGGCTCCTGGCTTAGGCCTGATCCAGCCCTGGCCATTGTGGCCATCTGGGAAGTGAACCAGTGGATGGAAGATCTCTCTGTCTCTCCCTCTCTCTGTAACTCTGATTTTCAAATTAATAAATAAATTTTAAAAAAGAGAATCTATTTACAGGGAACTGGAGTTATGGCACAGAAAGTTAAGCCAAAAATTGTAATGCCTGTGCCAAATCAGAGTATGTGTACCATCTGCACTGCTTCCAATCCAGCTTCCTGATAACACACCTGGGAAGGCAGCTAATGATGACTCAAATGCTTGGGCCCCTGCCACATGGGAAACCAAGATGTTGTTCTTGGCTTCTGACTCCTGGCTTCTGTCTTGCTTACCCCTGGCTGTTGCAGCCATTTGCATAGTGAGTCAGCAGATGGAAAACCTCTTTCTCTATCTCTCTCTCTCTCCCCTTCTGTCACTCTGCCTTTCAAATAAACAAATTTTTTTTAACTTTTATTTAATGAATATAAATTTCCAAAGTACAGCTTATGGATTACAATGGCTTACCCCCCATAACATCCCTCCCACCCGCAACACTCCCCTTTCCCACTCCCTCTCCCCTTCCATTCACATCAAGATTCATTTTTGATTCTCTTTATATACAGAAGATCAGTTTAGCATACATTAAATAAAAATTTCAACAGTTTTCTCCCACACAGAAACATAAAGTGAAAAATACTGTTTGAGTACTAGTTATAGCATTAAATCACAATGTACAGCACACTAAGGACAGAGATCCTACATGAGGAGTAAGTGCACAGTGACTCCTGTTGTTGACTTAACAAATTGACACTCTTGTTTATGGCCTCAGTAATCACCCTAGGCTCTTGTCATGAGCTGCCAAGGCTATGGAAGCCCCCTGAGTTCACTGACTCTGATCATATTTAGACAAGGCCATGGTCAAAGTGGAAGTTCTCTCCTCCCTTCAGAGAAAGGTACCTCCTTCTTTGATGACCCGTTCTTTCCACTGGGATCTCACTCGTGGAGATCTTTCATTTAGTTTTTTTTTTTTTTTCCCCAGAGTGTCTTGGCTTTCCATGCCTGAAATACTCTCATGGGCTTTTCAGCCAGATCCGCATGCCTTAAGGGCTGATTCTGAGGCCAGAGTGCTGTTTAGGACATCTGCCATTCTATGGGTCTGCTGTGTATCTCACTTCCCATGTTGGATCATTCTCTCCCTTTTTTATTCTATCAGCTAGTATTTGCAGACACTATTCTTGTTTATACGATCCCTTTGGTTCTTAGTCCTATCATTATGATCAATTGTGAACAGAAATTGATCACTGGGACTAGTGAGATGGCATTGGTACATGCCACTTTGATGGGATTGAATTGGAATCCCCTGGTATGTTTCTAACTACCGTTTGAGGTAAGTCAGCTTGAACATGTCCCAAATTGCACATCTCTTCCCTCTCTTATTCCCACTCTTATATTTAACAGAGATCACTTTTCAGTTAAGTTTCAGCACTTAAGAAGAATTGTGTATTGATTACAGTATTCAACCAAAAGTGTTAAGTAGAACAAACGAAAAAAAATACTAAGAGGGATAACATATTAAGTTGCTCATCAACAGTCAGGGTGAGGGCTGATCAAGTTGTCGCTCCCCGTCTTCATGGGGGAACGACACTAAGCCCTGCCTAGGCTTCATATCCGAGTCACGGCACCATTATGTCGCTCCCCCTCTTCGTGGAGGAACGACACAGGACCCTGCGCTGTTCTTTCGTCTGCTCGGCCCTCCCCGGGTTTGCTGCTGGTTCTTCCCGGGTTGGCTACTATCCCTTCCACCTCCGTGGAAGGGCAGTTCCCCCTGGCCACATTCCCCACTTCCGCAGGGGAGTGGCACACCGCCGGCCGGCTCTCTCGGGGGCTGCACAGGTGTTCCCCTTAGATGTTCCCCATAGATGTTCCCGGTGCATGCCGTCTCTCTCCTCCTTTATAGTCCTCCTCCGCCAATCCCAACTCAGCTGCCCACACGCCGAGTACGCTGCTCTCCTCCAATCAGGAGCAAGTCCTACAGTTTATTAGTTGAACTGGAGGCAGCTGTGCGGAAGCTGTTTACTTCTCTCCCAGCGCCATATTGTGGGAGAGCAGATGCATAGAATAAGTCCTAATTCCAGTAACTCAGTCCAGTCCGGATTGCTCCCCACAGATCCCCCTTTCTTTTTATTTTTTGGCGTTGATACGCGCCTGTCTTCGGTGTCCCGCGGCACACACTCTGCTCTACTTGCTAGAGTTGCCACAGGCTCTTACAAGTCCTATCAATCAGGCAAACCGAATCCTGGTCCTCTCTTCGCCATGTTGTGAGGAGGTTTTTAGGCGCTGATGCGTGCCTGTGTTCGGTGCCCTGCAGCGCATGCTCTGCTCTGCCTGCAGGGGACTTACAAGCCCTATCAGGCAAACCGAATCCAAGCCTTCTCATTGCCATATTGTGGGGGAGACTTATTAGTGTTGGTTCGTGCCTATCTTCGGTGACCTGCAGCTCATACTCTGGTCGAGCTGCTTGCTGGCGCTTACCGCCTTAATCAGGCAGACCGAATCCAAGCCTCCTAATTGTTGCATTGTGGGGAAGCCTTACTGATGTTAATTCGTGCCTGTCTTCGGTGACCTGCGGCGCATAAGCTGCTAGCCCCCGCAGGTGCTCATCGCCTCACTTAATTAGGCAGACCGAATCCAAGCTCTCACATTGCAGTGTTGTAGGGAGGCCTTTCTATTTCTCTATCTCCGGGCATTCCTATTTCTCCCATTTTACTTCTATCTTCCAGCATTCCTATTTCTCTTTTACTTCTAAACTTCTGTTTCTCTTATCCCTGCGGCTTTCCGGCGGCGCTCGCCCCGAGGCTGCTTCTCGGCACCCGCCCCGCGGCGGCTTCTCGGCTCTGCGCGGCTTCCTGGCGCCTCGCCCCGCCGGCGGGTTCCCGGCTCTGCGCGCACGCTCCGCGGTCTCCACGCACTTCGCGCCCGCACCACAGCCTCGCGCCAACGCCCCGTGCTCTCTCTGCACGCGGCGGCTTCCGCGAATGTTTCTGCCACCACCGGCATTCAGTCCAAGTTCCCCGGACTAACCTGGCGAATCCTGGCGGCCCACGTCTCTGCCTCTGGTTCCAGATCTTCGCCTCTTGCTCCCCGGGGTGACTTGAAGAATTCCAAGATGGCTTGGCCTGCACTCGCGGCTTCATCCTCCCTAACATTTCTCTCTACCCGGTATGTTTCCTTAAGTTTTCTTCCAACAATATTCCTCTCATTTCTCCTGGCTACCCCCACAGTCCGTATCCGAGTCCAAGCCTCCTCCAGGTTTCACTTTCGCTTTCAATCTCCTAGCTTCCCCACCATAGTCCGCATCCGAGTCTATGAAAGCTTTCACTTTCGCTTTCAATCCTAACTTCTTTCCCACAGTCCGTATCCGAGTCTATGCCTAGGCTTTCAATAGCTTCTGCCGGCACCTTTCTCATCCGGCTTTCCCCTAGGCTCTTCGCTAGTCTCTCTCTCCGGTATTTTCCTGCTTCTTCCCGTTTCTTCCCTCCTAAGTTTCCTATCTGTCCTAAGTTTCCTATCCGAGTCACGGCACCATTATGTCGCTCCCCGTCTTCATGGGGGAACGACACTAAGCCCTGCCTAGGCTTCATATCCGAGTCACGGCACCATTATGTCGCTCCCCCTCTTCGTGGAGGAACGACACAGGACCCTGCGCTGTTCTTTCGTCTGCTCGGCCCTCCCCGGGTTTGCTGCTGGTTCTTCCCGGGTTGGCTACTATCCCTTCCACCTCCGTGGAAGGGCAGTTCCCCCTGGCCACATTCCCCACTTCCGCAGGGGAGTGGCACACCGCCGGCCGGCTCTCTCGGGGGCTGCACAGGTGTTCCCCTTAGATGTTCCCCATAGATGTTCCCGGTGCATGCCGTCTCTCTCCTCCTTTATAGTCCTCCTCCGCCAATCCCAACTCGGCTGCCCACACGCCGAGTACGCTGCTCTCCTCCAATCAGGAGCAAGTCCTACAGTTTATTAGTTGAACTGGAGGCAGCTGTGCGGAAGCTGTTTACTTCTCTCCCAGCGCCATATTGTGGGAGAGCAGATGCATAGAATAAGTCCTAATTCCAGTAACTCAGTCCAGTCCGGATTGCTCCCCACACAAGTCACCATTTCTCATAGTGTTCATTTCACTTTAACAGGTTTCCTTTTTGGTGCTCAGTTAGTTGTCACCAATCAGGGAGAACATATGGTATTTGTCCCTTTGGGATTGGCTTATTTCACTCAGCATAATGTTTTCCAAATTCCTAACTGGTATCACTTTTCAGTTAAAATTTAAACACCTAAGAATAATTGTGTGTTAATTACAGAGTTCAACCAATGGTACTAGAACAAAAAAAATACTAAAATGGATAAAGTATTACATTGTACATCAACCGTCAGGACAAGAGCTGATCAAGTCACTGTTTCTCACAGTGTCCATTTCACTTCAAAAAGTTTCCCCTTTGGTGCTCAGTTAGTTGTCGCCAATCAGGGAACAAATAAACAAATATTTTTAAAGGAACTAGCATTAAGTTATGTGGTTTATTCTACACTTGTAAGGTTTTCATTTGTTAGGCCTTAGCCATTTCATACTATACACACAATTCACAGTAACCAAAATGATCAAATGTGTCATCTTTGAGTATGAACACTCATGATAATTGTAATTGCTTCACTTCCGACTATGCCATACATTTCCCATATAGTCATTGAATTTTCACAGACTAAATACAAAAATAGACATGGCTAACTTCAGTTTGCAAACAAGGAACTTGAGCCTGAAGGAGGTTGAATAACTTGTTCACAGTCATGTAATTTCTTTTTATCACAGGGTCTGAAATCGGAGAAGACCCCCTAAAATTTACCCTGAAATGTGGACCCTTAAAGTTCCATAGAAATGCTACCCAGGGTGCCACATATGCTATCGGAATTCGGGGTGTCATACGATTTCACCATGGGCTTATTACTAGATCCCCAATATTAATAAGCCCAAGAGGGTTCTTGCCTAATATTTAGAGAATTCTAAATACTGGCACAGATAAACGAGGCAGCATGGTACATTTTAAGCTTTTATTTAGTGAGAAAGATGCATAGGAGAGTAAGAGCTTTATTTAGGGGAGAGAAGTGAATGGGGGTTCATACCGAGCACCAGGAACCAGCCACGTGGAAAAGCATCTAGGCCAGGAAGCCTAGAGCACATGGCCCAAAGGTCATGTGCCCTGGAGGCGCGGGACTACAGCAAACCCCTTCCTAGCAAGAGGCCAGGGAAAAAGAGCCAGCTGGACACACTGTGCCCCAGGCTTTTAACCTACTTCCAAAGGGGAGTGGTCAATTAACCTGATTGGCTCGTGGGCACCCAGGTGTGGCCAGGTAGGGGGATGAGGACACACAAGGGCATGGTGAAGGCATGGTCTTCCAGCTCACAAACCTAATCGATTTTAACCTGTATGCCTGCCCACTTCATTCCCCCCTCAGAGACTCCATCCCTTAATCCTAAGGGAAGTTGATGGACATCGAATCATCTCTTCTGTAACTGCTTCCTGCTTATGAGGGGCGTAGTGTGGGCCCTGCCTATCCAGGGTCTGGAGGTCTCTGCCTATTCTAACAAATTTGCTTTTTGAGCTGGTGCAGTCTCGGTCATTGCCAAGGTCTGTGTCCCCTGTGTGGTCAGTTACTCCTGGAAGTTGAGTTCTGAAACATATAAGTTGTTAATTAGTATAAGCAAAACTGGAACAAAACCAGTTGTAAGTGGGGTGCCCCTTTAGATAAAAACAACGTATCTTACAGATTCCCAGATAGTGGGTAGTGGTAGGCCACCCTTATGTAGATTATAAACCCATTTAGCTTGAGTATAGAGAATAATAGAAGAAATCATTAGGTATCTTTATCCTCAATAAAACTTCCCAGAGATAATCAAGGAAGGTAGGTACAGCATGTTTGCCTTAAGGAGACAAAGGCAAAAGTTTTACTTATCCTTTTTGCTTTGAAGTACTTAAGGTTTCTGATTGGCTTATAGGAACAGTAAGGCATGTCTTTGGTATTCACCTGTGGAGACTTAAGAGGTAGACGTTTAATCCTAATTTCACGGAGGTAGTTGTGCTCAATAGCACCTGGTAAGGTCCCTTTCATTTACGCTGAAGCTGATCTGAAGAGGATCTTCTTATGAATGGCTTGCTCAGGAATTTCTAATGTTGGAGTTTTTGTTAAAAACTCCTTGATTCCTTGGAACACCTTTGCAGCTCCCCTGTCCAGTCTGTTCCAGAGGTGTTTAAGCAAACACAAGGCTTAGAATCCAGATCCTGGAGTCCATAACTCTTGTAGCTACCCTTTTCAGTACGGAGTCTGCATCAGGGCCTCATTAACGCTATATACAAAAGTTTGGAATCCAAATCTTGGACTTCAAATTCCATAGAATCCTGTCATCAGTAATTCCTAAAACCAGAGCTTTTATTTAGAAGCTGCTTAGTTCTCTGGAACAACTTTTGCAGATACCCTTTTCAGTACGGAGACTGTATCAGGGCCTTTAAAGCTATACACAAAAGCTTGGAATCCAAATTTTGGAATCCAAAGTCCACAGAACTTTGCCATTCTCCGATATCTCCTCGGCTGCCTTTAAATATCTGACCCTATGTTAACACATATGAGATAGGAATTTCACAAGTTTCATATTCCCACCTCTTTATTCTTCCCTTTTCCTCTAATTTCTCTTATTATCTTCTCATCCTCTTTTTGCTTTGTATTCTTGTCTTAGAATATGGACAGTGCTCTAAATGTATACTAAAGGGTCCTGAGGTCTTAACACAATTTAGTAACTTCAGGGTGTTAGGAAACTGGCGCAGTTGTAGCTAGGTGGCCGAATGGCCCAGCTACCTGAGCCAGGCTCCACCCCCATCCTAATGGGATTGGCTGCTCCTGCTTCCCTGCCCGCCCTCAGGCAAAGTTTTGAAAGGGCCTGTTCCTGAACACGTGCTCTCTCGGTCCTTCTCTCCTGCTCTCTCTGGGTTCCTCTCTCTAGCCTCCTCTGGTCTCTTGGCTCTGCTCTCCTCTCTCCTCTTCTCTGCTCTATCTTCTCTCCTTGCTAGATCCTCTCCTCTCTGTTTCTCTCTCTTATACTCTCTTTCTCTCTTTTTCCTTCGCCGCCCCTTCACTCCGGTCTGTAGGTTGTTCCCTGTGGGGAGCAGCCCGGACTGGACTGAGTTACTGGAATTAAGACTTATTCTATGCATCTGCTCTCCCACAATATGGCGCTGGGAGAGAAGTAAACAGCTTCCGCACAGCTGCCTCCAGTTCAACCAGTTAACTGTAGGACTTGCTCCTGATTGGAGGAGAGCAGCGTACTCGGCGTGTGGGCAGCCGAGTTGGGATTGGCGGAGGAGGACTATAAAGGAGGAGAGAGACGGCATGCACCAGGAACATCTATGGGGAACATCTATGGGGAACATCTAGCTGAGGGAACACCTGTGCAGCCCCCGAGAAGAGCCGGCCGGCGGTGTGCCGCTCCCCTGCGGAAGTGGGGAATGTGGCCAGGGGGAACTGCCCTTCCACGGAGGTGGAAGGGATAGTAGCCAACCCGGGAAGAACCAGCAGCAAACCCGGGGAGGGCCGAGCAGACGAAAGAACAGCGCAGGGTCCTGTGTCGTTCCTCCACGAAGAGGGGGAGCGACATAATGGTGCCGTGACTCGGATAGGAAACCTAGAACGGATAGCAAACTTAGGAGGGAAGAAACGGGAAGAACTGGGAAAATACCGGAGAGAGAGACTAGCAAACAGCCTAGGGAAAAGCCGGACGAAAAGGGTGCCGGAAGAAGCTGTTGAAAGCCTAGGCATAGACTCAGATACGGACTACGGGGGGAAGCTGGGAGAAATCTCTAAGGTCGAAAGCGAAAGTGAAAGCTAGAACAAACAGACTCGGACGCGGACTGTGGGGAGAGGCCAGGAGAAATGAGGGAGGAATATCGTTGGAGGAAAGTTTGGGGAAATATACCGGGTAGAGAAAAATGTTAGGGAAAATGAAGCCGCGAGTGCAGGCCGGGGCGGATACGAAAGCCACTTTGGGATTCTCAAGTTAGCCCGGGAATAGGGGGCGAAAAGTTGAAACCAGAAGCTGAAACGTGAGCCTGGTTGGGATCCGTCTGATTAGCCCGGGGAGCAAAGGACGGGAAGCCAAGCCGTGGGGCAGAGACGTATGCTGGGTTGAATTCGCCAGGCTAGCCCGGGGAACTTAGATTGAATGCTAGTGGCGGACACGTAAGCTACGCTGTGTTACTCGCGGAAGCCGCCGCGTGCAGAGAGAGCACGGGGCGTGAGTAGATGGGGAACGGGGCTGGCGTAGGCCGTGGTGCAGACGCGAAGGGCGTGGAGACCGCGGAGCGCGCGAAGCCAAGCCGCGCAAAGCCGGGAAGCTACGCAGATGAGAGAGGCTGAAGCGGCTCAGAGCCGGCGAGGCGCCGAGAAGCAGCCTCGGGGCGGGGCGAGGCGCCGGGAAGCTGCAGGGATAAGAGAAATAGAAGTTTAGAAATAAAATGAGAGAAATAAGAATGCTGGGAGATAGAAGTAAAATGGGAGAAATAGGAATGCCCGGAGATAGAGAAATAGAGAAATAGAAAGGCCTCCCCTCAACATGGCAACGAGAAAGTTTGGATTCGGTCTGCCTGATTAAGTGAGGCGATGAGCACGATGAGCACCTGCGGCGGCTAGCAGCTTATGCGCCGCAGGTCACCGAAGACAGGCACGAATTAACATCAGTAAGGCTTCCTCACAATGCAACAATTAGGAGGCTTGGATTCGGTCTGCCTGATTAAGGCGGTAAGCGCCAGCAAGCAGCTCGACCAGAGTATGAGCTGCAGGTCACCGAAGATAGGCACGAACCAACACTAATAAGTCTCCCCCACAATACGGCAATGAGAAGGCTTGGATTCGGTTTGCCTGATTGCTAGGTTTTGTAAGCCCCTGCAGGCAGAGCAGAGCATGCGCTGCAGGGCACCGAATACAGGCACGCATCAGCGCCTAAAAACCTCCTCACAACATGGCGAAGAGAGGACCCGGATTCGGTTTGCCTGATTGATAGGACTTGTAAGAGCCTGTGGCAACTCTAGCAAGTAGAGCAGAGTGTGTGCCGCGGGACACCGAAGACAGGCGCGTATCAACGCCAAAAATAAAAAGAAAGGGGGATCTGTGGGGAGCAGCCCGGACTGGACTGAGTTACTGGAATTAAGACTTATTCTATGCATCTGCTCTCCCACAATATGGCGCTGGGAGAGAAGTAAACAGCTTCCGCACAGCTGCCTCCAGTTCAACCAGTTAACTGTAGGACTTGCTCCTGATTGGAGGAGAGCAGCGTACTCGGCGTGTGGGCAGCCGAGTTGGGATTGGCGGAGGAGGACTATAAAGGAGGAGAGAGATGGCATGCACCAGGAACATCTATGGGGAACATCTATGGGGAACATCTAGCTGAGGGAACACCTGTGCAGCCCCCGAGAAGAGCCGGCCGGCGGTGTGCCGCTCCCCTGCGGAAGTGGGGAATGTGGCCAGGGGGAACTGCCCTTCCACGGAGGTGGAAGGGATAGTAGCCAACCCGGGAAGAACCAGCAGCAAACCCGGGGAGGGCCGAGCAGACGAAAGAACAGCGCAGGGTCCTGTGTCGTTCCTCCACGAAGAGGGGGAGCGACAGTTCCCCAATAAACCCTTTCCCTTACTCCGGTGTCCGGTGTGCTTTGCAACGGCTAACATTAAGATATAACACAGGGTGCTTTGGGGAGCAATGGGTTGTACTGGGGAGCCTCTAATGGGTTGAATTTTGTCTCTCTCCTTCCACAGAATTCATCTGTTAAATTCCTAACCTCCAGTACCTCCGACCATATTTGGAAGTCAGTGGCCATTCCTGTATCAGATAAAGGTCTCATGATCTATGGAGGATCAGTGTTATAACAAGGACACCATGTGGCAGTAAGAGATACCATGGCCCCTGAGAGCTGACCAGCTCTACCTGGTGTTTGAAAGATGGATCGTTTCTTTATAACTAAGTAGCTGTAAAGGAGGAGAGGTGACTGCATATGATCTGGTGATCTCAAATTAGTAACCAAAAATTGCAGATCTTTATTCTCCAAATAGTTTTTTTTTTTTTTAGATTTAAAAGTATTTATTAGAATCAAGGACCTCCAGCCAGACCGGCTTGGAGGGGGGCTTCCAAGAGAGGAAAACCCTAAAGGGACTCGTGGCAGCCGGCTTTAAGTACAATTTTGAAGGAAAAAAACTTAACAATCAGATTGGCATTCAGTTACCAGGTGCAAAAGACCCCACTTACAATTCTCCATCAGTCTGGCCTGCTAAGGGTGGGGTAGATAACTTGTTTTCACAATAAGCTGTGAGCTCCAAAGGAGCTCCCTTGCTATTCTCATGGTAAATTTGGAGATTCCGAAGGAAGGAGGATGGACTGTTCTTGTTAAAGATAACATTTTAGGGAAGGAAGCAAATATTTTACACCCCAGATTCCATTGGGATCCCCTGACTCCTCACATTCCCTCCTCAGGGATGGAAGCCCTAACGTCTGTTAGGGGGAACTGGGAAATGATCACTCTGGCTGCTTCATGCTGAAAAGGGGCGTCTTTGGGAAGGGGAGCCAAGGCAGGGTTGCAGCAGGAGGTGGCTTCTCCAGGGGGATGCAGTGCCAGCTTGCAGAACCTGCTTCCAGGCCGGCGCCACGGCTCACTAGGCTAATCCTCCGCCTTGTGGCGCAGGCATACCGGGTTCTAGTCCCGGTTGTCCCTCTTCCAGGCCAGCTCTCTGCTGTGGCCTGGGAGTACAGTGGAGGATGGCCCAAGTGCTTTGGCCCTGCACCTCATGGGAGACCAGGAAAAGCACCTGGCTCCTGCCTTCGGATCAGCGCGATGCGCTGGCCGCAGTGCGCCAGCCACGGCGGCCATTGGAGGGTGAACCAACGGCAAAGGAAGACCTTTCTCTCTGTCTCTCTCTCTCTCTCACTGTCCACTCTGCCTGTCAAAAAAGAACCGGCTTCCATAAGAGATTTCATGTGCATGGCCACCTAGAATTTTACTTTGAGTCTAGAGAAAACGAATTTAACAAGCAGTTTAAATCATGGGATCCAGAACCAAGGAGAGAGTCATTATTAGAGGTCCTAAGAAAAGTATCTCAACTATGAGCAAGTTTTTTCATTGAGAGGCAAATACAAACTGACAGAAAGGGCTTGAAAATAATCAGGTGGGCTTAAGGCCTTGTCAGTTATGAGGCTCAGACCTATCTTTATCTCTTTACATGTGGTACCTAATAAGGGAGGCACCCTGTTGACTTTTCATACCTAGCTGTCCTGGGAGGAGAGCTGGCTTGAAGAGAACATAGGTAGCATTTCTCAAAGGAAAACCTTTATTAGTTAATATACAGTTCTTCCTGCAATGTTGTTGACCCTACTTGGCCATCCCCTCGACAGCAGTGGTTACTTCGGGAGCTGGGGCGAGTGAAGGGCTTTGCTTTTCAGCTTAGCGTGAACAAGGCCTGTGGTCTGACATGGAGCCCTTCAACTCTAGGGCAGGTGTTATATCTTAATGTTAGCCGTCACAAAGCACACCGGACACCGGAGTAAGGGAAAGGGTTTATTGGGGAACAACCTACAGACCGGAGTGAAGGGGCGACGAAGGAAAAAAGAGAAAGAGAATATAAGAGAGAAACAGAGAGGAGAGGAGCTAGCAAGGAGAGCAGATAGAGCAGAGAGCAGAAGGGAAGAACCAAGAGCCAAGAGACCAGAGGAGGAAGCTGGAGAGAGGAACCAAGAGAGAGCAGGAGAGAAGGGGCCAAGAGAGCCACGTGTTCAGGAACAGGCCCTTTTAAAACTTTGCCTGAGGGCGGGCAGGGAAGCAGGAGCAGCCAATCCCATTAGGATGGGGGTGGAGCCTGGCTCAGGTAGCTGGGCCATGCAGCCACCTGGCCACAACTGCGCCAGTTTCCTAACAGCAGGTCCATTTCCAGTGACCCAACTCTTGGCTGGCAGAGCTGCCAGGGCTCTTCATAAGCTGACTTCTGCTGAAGCCCTGGCTTTCCACATCAAAAACCCATGCAGGGGACTGGCCTGTTGGGTCTCCTTGATGGCAGATCACTGTGTAAAGCAGCCGTTAATTGGCCTGCCACCTATCTTAACATTGCTTCTGCAGCCCAGCTTTCTCTTCCTCCTGTTTTTGTTAATGCAGACCAGAGGAAACCTTTAAGAGAATGCAAGTCAAGGGGGTGCTCCGACCCTACTCTTCGGTGTCCTAAACTAGAAATTTGTAGTCACAGGCATGTTCTTATAGTGGTTCTTCTTTGAGGTAGACAGTGCCCATGAGGAAAGCTATGTCAAAAATGATGACCACCTTATTTATTAAATTTTAAGTCATTAGTAAAACTCTCCCTTTGTTTGGTTTTTAAAAAAGGAAGGTTTTGTCTGCTTACTGTGCCCATTGCAAAGTAAATCTAGCTGTGGAATCATAATTTAAGTTCTCATTTTGGCTATGCTATTATTACAGAAAAATGTTAGCTATCCCTTTTATAAGGTCTAAAGATCAAATTGTACATTCTAGAGAGTTCTTCAGAATAGAATTAGTTTCCTATCTTTAAGAGAATAGAGAAATGAGGGAACAAGTTAGGCTTCCCAGATTGCTTACTGACAATAACAATATCAAATGAAAACTAGCAAACAATTTTACAGTAAAGTAACAACTTATGAAAACATTTACCTAAAGCTCCTATTTCTTCTATAAATTTCAAGACAATAGTGTACGTACCAAATAGTTTTTGACCATATAATATGAACCAAACTTTGTCCTAGGTTCTGAGAATGCAGCTTTGTATTATTACAGAAGTGAAGTTTCTGCTGTGGTGGAGATTAAGAGATGGAACCCTACTGCCCCAGTTAGATATAAAATAGGCCAGCTGTCACCTGGCCACTCTAGCTCCATCCAGATGATGGGCCAAGGGAATTGTAATCATCTAGAAAACCTCATTCCGACTTGAGTCCTCCTTCATGTCTAAGTTAAAGCCATCAGTATTAACCTCAGCGTTTGCCATTTCTCATTTATAATAAGGCACAACAAGCTTCCATTTCTCTTTCACACCTGGTTATGATACTATAATCAAGAACTCTTATTTTCATTTTGATTTGATTATGTTCTCTTTCATTAGTCTAGGCTAGTGGTTCTCAGTAAAACACAGCAAGATTATTGGTGGTGTTTAGAAAAAGCTAAATGCCAGGCCCATCCTCATAATTTACTCTCCCACGACTCTGTGGATGCTGTCCAGCTCACAGAGGGGCTGATGCCGCCCCTAGTTAACCACTCTATAAGTTATGCAGCTCAACCTGGACTCTGCTTTGGCATCACCCAGAGAGTATTGAAAACTACCAAAGCCTGGCTCTCATTCCCACCCCACTCTGCCCAAGATTTTGCTTTGATTAGGTTGGAGTGTGGTTTGGGCATCAGAATTTTTAAAAGCTGAGTTTTTGAAAGCCCTCCAGTTGATTCTCTTCTAAGCTGCAGAGAGACATTAAGCATTTTCCACTGTGGTTGACAAGATCAGAACTTGGCTTTTGGGAAATTAAGTTGGCAGCATTAGAGAGGGTGCATTGAGGCCAAAGCAGTCTCCAGGAGGGTCAGAGAGGAGGCTAACAGAGAGGAGGCTAGCAGAGGAGGCTAACACAGCCTGGAACAAAGGAGACGACAAGAGCCTGAGGAGTGCTGGGAGTGCTGGGTACGCGGCCACAGCAGCAGCAGGACCTCAGAATCGACTTCAGAGAAGCAGCACTTGATCATCCGAAGACCTTGCTGATCCAAGAGTATTTAAATAGCCTGTGTGGGCTGGTGCCGTGGCCTAGTGGAGTAAGCCTCCGCCTGTGGTGCCGGAATCCCATATGGGCAACAGCTTGTGTTCCAGCCACTCCTCTTCCAATCCAGCTCTCTGCTGTGGCCTGGGAAAACAATGGAAGATGGTCCAAATGTTTGGGCCCCTGCACAGAGGCGCAGAGGCTCCTGGCTTCGGATTGGCTCAGCTCCAGCTGTTGAGGACCTCTGGGGAGTGAACCAGTGGATGGAAGACCATTCTCTCTCTCTCTCTCTCTCTCTCTCTCTCTCTCTCTCTGCCTCTGCCTCTCTGTGACTATGACTTTCAAATAAATAAATAAATAAATAAATAAAATCTTTAAAAAGAGAAAATAGGCCGGCGCTGCAGCTCACTAGGCTAATCCTCTGCCTGCGGCGCCCGGCACCCCTGGTTCTAGTTCCGGTTGGGGCTCCAGATTCTGTCTCGGTTGTTCCTCTTCCAGTCCAGCTCTCTGCTGTGGCCCGGGAAGGCAGTGGAGGATGGCCCAAGTGCTTGGGCCTTGCACCCGCATGGAAGACCAGGAGGAAGCACCTGGCTCCTGGCTTCGGATCGGTGCAGCTCGCTGGCCATAGCGGCCATTTGGGGGGTGAATCACCAGAAGGAAGACCTTTCTCCCTGTCTCTCTCTCTCTCACTGTCTTACTCTGCCTGTCAAATAAATTTAAAATAAAATAGCTTGAGTGTTGGAGCAGGTATTTGGTGCAGAAGTTAAGATGGTTTTTGGAATACTCATATCCCAGTTCCAGCTTCCTGCTAACAAGTGCACTGAGAGGTGATGGCTGAACTGCTTGTATCCCTGCCACTCATGAGGGAGACCCTAACTGAGACTTGAACTTTTGGCTTTGGTCTGGCCCAATACTGGTGTTTGGGAAGTGGGGCAGCAGATGAAAAATTCTGTCTCTGTTATTCTCTCTTTCCAAACAAAATGAAAATAAAATAAATAAAAATCTAAAAGAGATGCACTAGCTTAGGCTTGAAAAAAATAACCTATGTGTCTAAATAAGGAGATGCTTTTCCAATGAATACACTGATGTGTCCTTTTGAAAACTCTCTTATCAATATTAATGCAAAAGCCAAAATTAACACCTCATAATGCAATTGAAAAATATAACAAAATATACCCTAAAATATTAAACTTTCAGTTGCAAACAATTTTAACTATATACATGCATAGGTTCTTATATAGAAAGAATTTGAAAATAGCAAGCTATTGAAGAAGAAAGTAGAAAAAAATCTTTTTTGTTACTGAATAAAATTTTGGAAAGAAATATAGAATTCTGACTGTGGCAGACTCCAAAGATGACCTGCAATGAACAAAGCCTCTGGAGTTCACTCCCTGTGTGGTCTCCCTGTCATGTCGAATCTTGGCGGCCCACTTGGTTTGACCCACAGAACGTGGCAGAAGTGAGCTTATGGAAATTCCAAAATGGCCTGGAAGTCAGCTTCAGCTTCTATCGTATCCTCTTTGAGTGCTGGCCCTTGGATCCTCATGACCATGCTTCGGGGAAAGTTCAGGAGCTGGGTGGAGAGGGTTTGAGAGAGAACAGAGGTCCCCAGCACCAGGGGCCAGTCATATGAATGAGAGAGTTTCAGTCCACGAAAACCGCACAGGGCTGGAGAGCATCTGATCACCACAGAAGGCTGAGAAATCACACAAGGGTTTGGTGTGGAGTGTTAGGCAGCAACAGCTAATTGAAATAATTTGCTGCTATCACAGACATAGTATATTACATACAGCTCCAAAACCTAGTGACTTCAAACAGAAAATTACTACATCTTAAATTATGTGCCTTGATTGTGTGGAGTTTTTATTGACCTTGCTTGTGGTTTCTCATATAATGGCAGTTAGATAACTGTGGGCCAAAATGCAGCCCCCGCCCCCCAAACCACACTCACATGAATGACTGTGGGTCCTGGCTGCTGGCTGGGAAATCCACTGGGGCGCTCAGTGAGGGGTCTTTGGTGTGCCCACAGGCCTTTGCTCGCAGCTGCGGGGCTCCCTCTCTACATAGTGGCTGGATTTGATTTCCAGCAAATGTTCATGAGGACAAGTGGAAATCCCAGTCCTCCTAAGGAACCTGCAAGTTCCAACAGAGAGAGAAAGGTAAGGGTGTGGGGTGGGGGTTGAACTTGCCCTTTTCTAAGGAGCCCACTTCTGAGATAAGGGCATCAGTCCATTCACCAGAGCAGGGCCCTCACGACGCAGTAGCTCCCACCTCTCAACGCTGCCACACTGGAGGTCGCCTTGCAGCACATGCACTGTGGAAGACACACAAACCTCAGCATAAACCTTCCGGCAGCCGTTACACTCCTGTGTTTCCCACGCAGACACGCACTCATTCTCTCACTTCGAAGTTGCTTCCCGTTAGGCTCCTCTACGGAGTATGAGGCTCCCAGCATCTACATCAGGGGTTCCTCAGCTGTATTCTCTCAGGTTTAGCTCCTCTGGGGAGATTTCTTGATCACAGACACCTGCGAACTAAACCACAGCACACTATGGCGAGAAAGGGACAGGATACTTGCAATAGACAACCTATTGGAACAGAGGGGTGGGGCGGGAAGCTCGTAGAGTCAGGGGTCCTAGCAAGCCGAAATTCAACAGGCACGTGTTGCCATTTCCTCCTGCTCTGGAGTGGGAGCATTTCTTGGCTGGGTCCCAGTTCCATTCCCCGGCAGTAGCTCTTCTTGACTTCCGTCTACCTTCCGACACAGCTACACATCTTTCCCTTGTTATAACTGGTGGCTGTGTTGTTGGCAGTTGAGTGGCTGGGTCTCTTGCCCTGCTTCTCCTTGCAGGTGGCTGGAGGTAAGAGGCCTCTTTTTATTTTGCTGTCTTTCCGCACTTACGGTCCAACCTTGCACTAAAGACTGTGGCTTCCAGTGTAGTGTAAAATCTATGGGTGTGAAATCCCAGCCCTCTGTCTTAGCCTGAGCCCTACCCACAAACCCATTTGCCATAGGTCCCTCTATTTGAGTCGAGAGTCAAGCTGCTATGTGATAGGTTCTTCTTTTATATAAGTGACTTTCTTTTTTTCTTTCTTTTTTTTTTTTTCAAAGATTTATTTACCAATTAGAAAGGCAGAGTTACAGAGAGGCAGAAGCAGAGAAAGAGGGAGGTCCTCCATCTGCTGGCCCACCCCCAAAATAGCTACAATGGCGGAAGGTGTTCAGATCCAAAGCCAGGAGCCAGGAGCTTCCTCCAGGTCTCTCACGCGGGTGCAGGTGCCCAAGGACTTGGGCCATCCTCTATTGCCTTCCCAGGCCACAGCAGAGAACTGGATCAGAAGTGAGGCATCTGGGACTCAAACTGGTGTCCATATGGGATGCCAGCACCCACCAGGCTACAGCACTGGCCTTGTGATAGATTCTTAAAAACGCCATTAATTAACTGAGGACTTCATCAATTCAGAAGATCCCGTGATTACACCCTTGATGCTGAGTTTTGCTTTTTATCTTGGCGATATGTTTTATATATTGTCTCTATGAATTTAATCCCCCCCGAGGCTCTTTCTTACTTCAAGAGTCTTTTGTTGTTTATAAACCCTGAGAATGAGTAACCATTTGTTTTCTACCACAGCAAGTCCCGAGATGGAAGATTTCTTCTGAATTCTTTTTGAAAACTGAGAAAATCCTCGCTTTATCCTGGGAAGCTGAAAGACATTAGCTGGAGCCGGCACTTGCAGACTCCTCAGTCGTCCCTTTATAATCCACATTATCGCAGAGGGCAGGGACGCTCACTGCTCCACCCACACATAACTTGCATCTCTTCCTTGCCTCCAGCAACAACTCCCTCCGTGCTCTTCAAGTTTGCCAATTTCTAAAGGTCTTGTAAGCTTCTACCTGATTGTTCATCCTAAAACCAATACCATACATTTTAGAATTTTGTTATGGCAAGGCTCAAGTTCTAGGCACTAATTTTGTTTTAGATACCTATTGCTGCATTAAAAAACGAGTCTTGCTATCTCAAAAACTTAGGGGCTAAATGCAACAATTCTATGTGGTGACTAGGATACACTGGGCAGTTCTTCTGGTAGTCTTACTTGGTATCCCTCATATCAGAGTGGCTGGGGTTGGAGTTTCCTGGAAGCTAAACTGGAGAATTCAAGATGGCTTTTTAGCCATATGTCCTTGAGCTCCTCCATATGCCCTCATGGAAGTTTTCCTGCTGTTGGCTTTAAAGATGGGAGGAACCATGTGGCAAGGAACTAAGAGTGGCCCCTAGGAGCTAAGCATGGCCCTGGCTGATAACCAGCAAGAGAACTGGGACCTCAGTCCTACTATTTATTGTGCTGGGTAAGGCACTGCTGGGGACACCCACATCTCAGTCTGGTTTTGCTCTTGCGTGCAGCTTCCTGCTAGTGTGGGTGATGGCTCAAGTCCCTGGATCCCTGTCACCAATGTGAGAAACCTGGACTGGGTTCCTGGCTCCTAGTTTCAGCTGGCCCAGCTCTGGCTATTGCAGGCATATGGGGACTGAACCAGCAGAAAGAAGATTCATTCTCTCTCTCTCTCTCTCTCTCTCTCTCCTTCCCACCCTCCCTCTCTCTCTCTCTCTCTCTCTCCTTCCCAACCTCCCTCCCTCTCTCTCTCTCTCCTTGAAATAAAGAAATAAATTTTTATTTAATAAATGAGCTGGGTCCCACACTGTGGCATAGTGGATAAAGCCACTGCCTGAGGTGCTGGCATCTCAAATGGATGATGGTTTGTGTCCCAGCTGCTCCACTTTTAATCCAATTCCACGCTAATATGCCTGGGAAAGAAGTGGAGGATGGCCCAAGTACTGCACCCATGTGGGAGACCTGGAAGGAGCTCCTAGCTCCTGGCTTCAGATCGGCACAACTCCGGCCATTGTGACCATTTGGGGAGTGAACTGGTGGATGAAAGACACCTCTCTTTCTCTTTCTCACTATCTCTCTCTCTTTTTTAAAAAGATTTATTTTATTTATTTGAAAGACAGAGTTACCGAGAGAGGTAGAGACAGAGAGGCCTTCCATCCGCTGGTTCACTCCCCAGATGGCTGCAATGGCCAGAGCTGCGCCAATTTGAAGCCAGGATCCAGGAGCTTCTTCCAGGTCTCCCACGTGGGTGCAAGGGCCCAAGGACTTAGGCCATCTTCTTTCTGCTTTCCCAGGCCATAGCAGAGAGCTGGATCGGAAGAGGAGTAGTCGAGACTAGAACCCGCGTCCATATGGGATGCCGGCACTTCAGGCCAGGGCATTAATCCACTGTGCCACAGCGCTGGCCCCAGCTCTCTTTTTCTCTCTCTGCCTTTAAAATAAATAAAATGAATCTTTAAAAAAGTTTTCTTTATTTATTTGAAAGTCAGAGTTACATAGAGAGAGAAGGAGAGGCAGAGAGAGAAACAGGTCTTCTATCCACTGATTCACTCCCCAGCTGGCCGCAACAGCTGGAGCTGTGCCGATCTGAAGCCAGGAGCCAGGAGCTTCTTCCGGGTCTCCCACACTGGTGCAGGGGCCCAAGGACTTGGGCCATCTTCTTCTGCTTCATTAGGCCATAGCAAA
Source organism: Oryctolagus cuniculus (assembly GCF_964237555.1). NCBI lineage: Eukaryota > Metazoa > Chordata > Mammalia > Lagomorpha > Leporidae > Oryctolagus > Oryctolagus cuniculus. Next base: position 34,757,636 of record NC_091436.1, read on the forward strand.
GAGCTGGATTGGAAGTGGAACAGCGGGACTCAAACCAGAGTCCATATGGGATGCCAGCACTGCAGGCAGCAGCTTTACCCACTATGCCACAGCACCACCCCCACCCTCCAAAAAAAAAAGTTTTTTTAAGTGAGCTGAATTCTTACCAAAGCTTGAGTGAGCCAGAAGAGGATCAGGAACTCCAATGAGAATGTACCCACTCCACATCTTGACTTCACCTTGTGAGAATCTGAGCAAAGAAACCAATCGCACAGTAGTCTCTAGGTATCTGAAGGATCCGTTCTGGAGCACCCCAACCCCCTTGCTATGGATACAAAAATCCCTGGATGCTCGGGCCTTTATATAATATGGGGTACTGTTTGCATATAATCTCTGCACATTCTCCCACATGTTTGAAATAAACCCTACCTTATTTTAATACCTAATCTGCTTGTACAATGTAATGCTATGTAAATATTTGTTATACTCTGTGGTTTAGAGAATAATGACAAAGAAGGATAGTCTGTATGTATTCATCACAGACACAATATTTTTTCGAATATTTTTGGCTTAGAGATTGTTAGATCCATGGATATAGAACCTTAAGGTATGGAGGGTCAACTGTACTGTGCCTGGATTTCCGAGCTACAGATCTGTGAGCTGATAAATGAGTGTTGTTTGAAATGACTAAGCTTGGGGTAACTTGTTATGCAGCAATAGAAGACTAATTCAATACTAGCTTCCATAAGACTTCAATTATGATCTCATGTATTTGAAATTAAACACACAAATACTGCAGAGCCTGTATAAGGGAAAATGTGGGCTCTTATTGAACATTGGCTATTATTGACTTAGACTGAACATAAGGTCTGGCACAAACATATCACACAAGAAACTTTTTGAGTGTGATAGAATCTTACTCATTTGGTAGAAAGTATAGCAAAATCAGCTAGCGTGACAGTAGAACGTTTACACAGAAATCCAAACATGAGCACATTTCAAGAAGTTTGTGGAAAAATGAAATAAAAATATGAGTTTATTTTGGGTAGCTAAACATGAGAATAGAATTGTGACCTTAACAATCATTGAGCTCTTACTGTTGGAGCAGAGTCAGACTCCATAATACGACGTGTATCATGCTACACATTTTCCATGAACCTTTTGAAGCCCTATGATATTAATAAGCATCAGTGAGAGGATAACACACAAAACCAAGTGATCAAAGTTATAGTTGATGTGGTGAATAAATGAATAAGTCAGAAACATTAGCTATTTTAGATAAAATCCCTGTTGCCAACAAGCTATATAACCCAGATGATCCTATCTGAACTTTTAGATTTCTAAAATGCGAAGATTTCTATCCTTGAACACTTGGGGAATTTTGTCCAGTAGATAGTAGCCCTGGTAGAATGATGTTTGGATATTCTCATAGTTGGTGCCAGTTTGATGATTCGCTAGGAGGTCTCACATGACTCAATAGCAGGGTACACGCGTAGATAAAGTTCCCTACCCCAGTGAAAACAACAAGAAAAAAGACGTACGTTGGTGGAATACAAGTAGGTCAGGAAGGGCTTCTGAGTCCTTCTTCATCTGAGGCACCGAGGGTGTGCTTTCTCTCCTGCAGTGACATTTGTGGAGTGGCTATGCCTCGGAGAGCTCACTGAAGTCGCAGGCTCTGAGTCTTTAATGGAGTGTTGACCACGTTATGTATGTGCTGCTACTCAGTCAGCCATGGTGACCGCAATGCAGAGCCTCCGCAACGAAAACAGGCACACCTTATCAGTCTTTGTATTTGTGCAAAGCACCTGACAAGCTGCTGTGGCATGGTCCACTGCTCCAGGTGCAAACAGCAAAATCATCAGTCACTAACGTGAAGACCATTCCAAGGGCCACATTCCCAGGGGTTGGCCAAAGGTCAGTCTTAGATCCAGGTTTCCTCAAAGGGGTACAAAGAGTAGCAACCAGGTCTGTGTTGACACTTTGTTTATCTGTCTGTGCATGTGTGAGGATCTATACATACATGAACTTCAAAGCACTCATGGAAAATGAAATTAGAGAATAAATTTATTTTTGGTTGAAAAAATTTGAAATCTATGCATAGTTTTTTCATAAAATACATTTTCCAGGAACTTTTTGGAAATCCTTCATATATATCAGAAAAGTGTTATTTATGTGAGTATAGACAACACTTTATATAAAATTATATATGACTATGTATAAACGCTATATATAAAATATATATAATGTAACATCTATTGAACATCTACATATATCACATTTTAAACAGTGCTGGATTAATGCAGAAAAGTTAAAAATTATTAATATTAGACTACAAAACGATTTAACAAAGATTATGTTTGAAAACTGTATCTAAAACACAATTGGAAAGCCAAAACAAAAACTCAAATACTGGTAGTAATTTCTTTTGGAAACTGTTAATGTGTGAACAAATTCTAAAATACAAATATACGCAAAAAATGTACTTTTGAAAAAATAAATTTATTAAATTCAGAATTAATAACAGTATTAATTTGAAACTACATTTTTAGAGATATAAGCATTTTGGTGATGTAAACATCTTCATGTTATAAGCAAAAGAAGGTAGGAAATAAAATACCATGTACATAATGCCTTTGATGATTTCAACAAAGACACTAAGAAAATCTTTGAAGAAAAACAATCATGGTTATGATGTATAATTTATAAGAAACACAGAAGAGCCCATGGATATTAATACTAAATTCTGTGTCTAGAGAACACTGGCATTTTATGAAGAGTTTCCTTAGCTTTAAAAAGTCACAGGATCAGTCTCATCCATGAGCCAAAACTAAATTCCAAATGAATTCCGTTTATATTGAATATAACAGCACTGTTTTTAAAAAGGTTACTACATATTTATAAAACCACAGCCATCACAAAGCTAGGTGACCAATGTGTCTGCAGAATATCTGTAACTGTGTTAGCATTTACAATTTAAATTGCCTGCGGACCATAATGAGAAATGTTAAATTTTATGGGCAGAAATGTGTACCTTCAAAAAGTCTATTACAAGTGCCACTGTATTAAAGCAAAATTTTGAAAGATACTTTCCTGGATGCATTCCAAAAACAGGAAATATGTAACTTTGCCAAAACTGGTCAGCAATAGAGAATGTGACTCCTCAAAGTTAAAACATATCAAAACTGACATAATGTCTGCACTATCACAAGAATGTCCAATCAAGTAACCATTTCTTCAAGAAAAAGGTATAAGAGCAAGTAAACAATGAAGTCATCAACATGAATTTGTTTCTATAAAAGAAATATGTATAACAACATTATAACAAATTGCCATAGTCTAATACCTTGAATGCTTATTATTGTAATTAAAATTTAGACTTTCATGTTGACTTAATTTATATAAAACACAGAATGTCCATGTTTGTGCAGTTATTGTCATCCCTTCCTCCACTCTCCCACTTCCAATTCCAGGGCCATGCCATTGGCATCTCCAGCCTAATTTTTTGATGGGACTAATTTCCAAACATAGTGTGATTTTCTTCAGGAAAATTCACCAAAAAAATAAAGATACTTTAATAGTTCTGTGCTTATTGAAAGCAAGAAGGGTAATACAGAAGAACAAATCGGAACCGTCGTTTTTCCAATTTAGTAGGGGTGGAAAAATACCCTTCCTTCTTTCTTGTCATATGTAAAAAACCCTGCAGATTATCCTGCAACAAAAACTTCATGGAAAATGGAATTAAAAGGTAAGTGTACATTGGTGCAAAAAATATTGAAATCCATACACAAGTTTTTTAATAATATGCATTTCTGTAGACTTTTCAAGGTTCCCTGTACTCATGGATTTAAAATTGGTTTGCCCCCAAATAAACTTATCTTTAATCTCATTTTTCATGAACACTTTAAATTCCCTTCATATGTATAAAGCATAAATACACTAGAATAAATTACTTAACATTTTAAAATTTTATTTATTTATTTTCATTTTTATTTGAAAGGCAGAGAGGGAGAAAGATCCTCCATCTGTGGTTCACTGCCCAAATGCTTGAAACGACCAGCACTGGCCAGACCAAAGCCAGGATCCAGGAACTCAATCCAGTTCTCCCATGTGGGTAACTGAGACCCAAGTACTTGAGTCATCAGCTGCTGCTTCCCAGGGTGCATGTTAACAAGAATGCTGGAACTGGAAGCAAAGCCAAGACTCAAACCAGGCACTCTGATATGAGGTGTATACATCCCTAGCGGGGTCTTTTATCAGGAATACACATTTTTATTTATTTATTTTTTTTTTTTTTTGACAGGCAGAGTGGACAGTGAGAGAGAGAGACAGAGAGAAAGGTCTTCCTTTGCCGTTGGTTCACCCTCCAATGGCCGCCACAGCTGGCGCGCTGTGGCCGGCGCACTGCTCTGATCCAAAGGCAGGAGCCAGGTGCTTTTCCTGGTCTCCCATGGGGTGCAGGGCCCAAGGACTTGGGCCATCCTCCACTGCACTCCTGGGCCACAGCAGAGGGCTGGCCTGGAAGAGGGGCAACCGGGGCAGAATCCGGCGCCCCGACCGGGACTAGAACCCGGTGTGCCGGCGCTGCTAGGTGGAGGATTAGCCTAGTGAACCGAGGCGCCGGCTAGGAATACACATTTAAGTGGCAGGAAAGATGCCACTTGGGATGCTGCCAATCCTAAGTGGGAGTGCCTAGATTCAAGTCCCAGCTCTGTTCCTGACTCCAGCTTCCTGCTGGTAGGCAACCTGGGAGGGTGGAGGGAGGTGGGGTGGTAGCAGGGGATGGTGCAATTTCTTGAGTCTCTGCCGCCCACATGGATCCAGATTGAGTTCCTGGCTCCTGGCTTTGGCCTGGCTCAGCCCCAGCTGTTGAAGAAAATGCACTCCAGAGGGAGGCAGCATTTGAAATACTCTAATCAGGTGACCTCACTCCAGAGGCTACTGTTACAGGCTTCAGTGATTTCCATCTGCACTGTAAGGATTGTTTATCAGAATGAGAGCTCTGAAATTAAATTTTTATTGTTTAAAGAGCTGGCTTTCAAGTGGGGGCATTTGCTTAGAAGTATTACACAGGGGCCGGCGCTGCAGCTCACTAGGCTAATCCTCCGCCTGCGGTGCTGGCACCATGGGTTCTAGTCCCGGTTGGGACACCAGATTCTGTCCCGGTTGCTCCTCTTCCAGTCTAGCTCTCTGCTGTGGCCCGGGAGTGCAGTGAGGATGGCCCAAGTGCTTGGGCCCTGCACCCGCATGGGAGACCAGGAGGAGGCACCTGGCTCCTGGCTTTGGATCAGCGCAGTGCGCCGGCCGTAGCGACCATTGTGGGATGAACCAACGGAAAAAGAAAGACCTTTCTCTCTGTCTCTCTCTCTCACTGTCCATTCTGCCTGTCAAATAAAAAAAAGAAAAAAGAAAGAAAAAATAAATAAAAATTTTAAAAAAAGAAGTATTACACAGGAAGAGGTTGCCTTTGCCTGAACTGGGATATAAGAATCTGATGAGCACAGCTGTCCATGCCTTTCAGAATTCTTGTACCAGGGCTTCAAGTAAGACTTGTGCATGCCACTTCATAAGATCACCTGCTCTCTCTAGATTAGCTAAATTGGACTGCTAGAATAACATCACATCCAGGGAAATTCTCATGCGTGGCAGTCACTGAGCTAATTATGCGGCTGTTACTGTGCTAGCTTGCTAAATGCTGTTTGTTTGTATAGCATAATTCAACTCAGATTTGTGTGTAAGGCTGTGTGGGAGCATCTCTAACTTTCTCCTCCCTTTAGTCCCTGGAGGCTACTGACATGTCCACAAAATAACCTATCTCAAATGGCTGGACTGGCGTCAGCCAGTGTCAATCAAAGGAAGAGGCTTGTTTTGGAAGTATAGGTGCAGAATGATTGAGGAAACTTATGCTGTTTATCGATTAAAGCAATACATTTATTTATTTATTTATTTATTTTTATTTATTTTTTTACAGGCAGAGTGGACAGTGAGAGAGAGAGAGAGAAAGGTCTTCCTTTACTGTTGGTTCACCCTCCAATGGCCACTGCGGCCCATGCTGCACTGATCCAAAGCCAGGAACCAGGTGCTTCCTCCTGGTCTCCCATGAGGTGCAGGGCCCAAGCACTTGGGCCATCCTCCACTGCACTCCCGGGCCACAGCAGAGAGCTAGACTGGAAGAGGGGCAACTGGGACAGAATCCGGTGCCCCGACTGGGACTAGAACCAGGGGTGCCAGCGCCGCAGGCGGAGGGTTAGCCTATTGAGCTGCGGTGCCGGCCCAATACATTTCTTAATTTATGAAAATGAATAGAGAGCCAAAGTCAGCAGGCAGTCGAAGAAAACACATGGGATTCCTTTAGCATTGCTGTGAAGATTAAATCAGATCATGTGTGTTAAATGCTTAGTCATTGGCTAAGTGCTCTGGAAGTAGCGATTATCACTTTAATAAATACAAGGCCTGAGAGAAAGTCAATAGAGACCCTACAGTTTCATTTATTCAATGATCCTCATGCAAGCAAGTTTGATACATTTTTAAAAATTCTCCCTATATATGGGGCCGGCGCCGTGGCGCAGTAGGTTAATCCTCCGCCTGCAGCACTGGCATCCCATATGGTTGCTGGTTCTAGTCCCAGCTGCTCCTCTTCCAATCCAGCTCTCTGCTATGGCCTGGGAAAGCAGTAGAAGATGGCCTGAGTCATTGGGCCCCTGAACCCAAATGGGAGACCCAGAAGAAGTTCCTGGCTCCTGGCTTTGGATTGGCACAGCTCTGGCCATTGCAGCCATTTGGGGAGTGAACCAATGGAAGGAAGACATCTCTCTCTCTCTCTCTCTCTCTCTCTCTCTCTCCCTCTCCCTCTCCCCCTGCCTCTCCCTCTCACTGTCTGTAACTCTACCTCTCAAATAAATAAATAAAATCTTTAAAAAAATAGATTAAAAAAAATTCTTCCGATATGGTGGACAGTCTTCGGGGGCTGAGGAAGTGTAGCAGTGAACGACCAAAGATCACCCTGCCTTGACGAAATGTACGTCTTGGAGCAGAGACACAGCACCAACCAGTAAATACACAATACCAGGAAATTAATACACTGGAAATTAATGCAGAGCTGCTTCAGGGGTACAGAATAATGGGACAGGATGAGCAAGGGGATGGCATTTTAGCGTGTTCCTGGCAGCTCTTGCTATGGAAGCAACATCTGATCAGAGACCTGAATGAGGGGAGGGAGCAAGCCATTGCCAATGTGAGGAAGAGAATCAGGAGGGTCAAACAGCATGTGCGAGGGTGGACTGTTCAGGAAGGGTTTTAAGGCGGACGAGGCTGAGCACTATGTAGAAGAGATAGTTCCCGGTGGGCCAGACCTGGTCAGATCTGCAGATTGCATCCTTTTTGTTGTTGTTTTTGACAGGCAGAGTAGACAGTGAGAGAGAGGGGCAGAGAGAAAGGTCTTCCTTTTTTCCGTTGGTTCACCCTCCAATGGCCGCCGCAGCCGGCATGCTGTGGCTTGCGCACGGCGCTGATCCAAAGTCAAGAGCCAGGTGCTTCTCCTGGTTCCCGTAGGGATGCAGGGCCCAAGCACTTGGGCCATCCTCCACTGCACTCCCGGGCCACAGCAGAGAGCTGGACTGGAAGAGGAGCAACTGGGACAGAATCTGGCGCTCCGACCGGGACTACAGCCCGGGATGCTGGCGCCACGGCAAGGCGGAGGATTAGCCTAGTGAGCCGCGGCGCCGGCCCAGACTGCATCCTAAATGTGATGTGAAGACAGTGAGAACAGAGAAGGGCTGCACTCTAGTTTACCTTTTTAAAGAACTAATTATATGGCAGTTCAGTAGACCAGAGAGAGAAGATGGTAGATTGGCCTAGAGTATTAGCAGTAGGGAAAGTTAGAAGGGTCAGATTAAGAGGGTGGGCTTTTGCACAGCTCTTGGGATGCCCACATGGAGCTCCAGCTCCTCTGCTCCTGATCTATCTTCCTGCTAAATGCTCACCGTAGGAGGGAGCAGGTGATGGCATCCCTGCCACTCACCTGGGACACTCAGATTGAGTTCCAGACTCCAGGCTTTGGCCTGGTCCCGCCCTGGCTATTATACACATATAGGGAGTGGACCAGCAATGAAAAATAAGTCAGTCTCTCTCTTGCTCTCTCACTCTAATTAAAATAAATGAACTTTTTTCTCAAGGGTTGTATTTTGAAGGTAGAGCTAACAGTTGTATGTAGACTAAATTTGAGAAATGAGGCAGAAAGAAAAATTAAAAATGTCCCATAGGTTTTGACCCTGAGAAATCAAAGTCTATGTCATTTATTAAGGACTACCGTTAATGAAATGGGAAGTCTGCTCAAATTTGATAGGAAAATAATAGGGGGGAGGAAAATGTTGGGGGTAAACAATGGGGTGTTTGATAATCCAGAGAGCAGTTTTTGTGTTGCAGGAGGTCACTGCAATTAGTATTGAACTGATACAAGAAAAGCAACCCCTGAGATTCAGTACGAGCAGTTCAGAAAAGAAGACAATGCAGAAGTGAAATGACCAGAGAAGCCAACAGGACGAAAGCAGAGACCTCTGGCAACGATATCACCAAGTCCCTGGTGAGGAGACTTGAATTGGTGAGGTGATTTGAACTGTGCTGTGTGTACACTGTGATTTATAGAATGTGCGTGTGACTGGAGCACAGATATTAAGGTGGATGCATGCCCTCCTCCTCTTGACCTTCCAAAGACCTCCAGGGAGCCTGCTCCATCCTTGGACCTTTTTGGTATTGATCAGGGTATTCAATGAGGAGAAGATCTGGCAGGAGCTGAGAAGAGAGAGGCAAGTTAACACTGGAAAGGGCATGACCCTGCAGAATATACTGTGCAGTGAAGCAAGTGGGGCAAGTGGCCGATGGGAGATTAGCCTAGGGTGAGAATGTCACATGACTTCTGGATGAGAAACTACATGGGAAGCCGGGCTCTGGTCTTCTGTAAGAACATGCATGTTCTAGAAGCCACTCACAGTAATTACATGCTGACTTTCCAAAAGCATTACTCATTTTTATTTGCTTGTGGCTTTTTTTTTTGAATTTTGTCACCATAATAGAGCTTTTAGAAAAATGTGAAATTTTAAAGTGAAAATATTGCTTTTAAAAAGAAGTAGCAACCCACAATGGCCTTCATTTAGATATATTTTAAGACCTTGAGTAATTTAAAGAGGTGGAATTAAAAACTTCCATAAAGTTTCAGACTTTCAATTATTTGTGCTATTATAAGGTTATCAAAACAAACAAGCAAACAAACTGGACATATCTTAGAAATCAGAAGTTCTCCTAGAAAAGAATGCAGAAGATTTTTTTCAAGTTTCTTTAAGAATAAAATAATAATAATAGGTAATGTTTACCAAGTATACCTCGTGTTCAGGCATTGTTCTATTTGTGCCCATTTTTTTTAACAATTCTTTTTTTTTTTTCCCCTGTGCAGGTTGTGTTATTTATTCTCAAGGAAAAAGAGCCATAGAGAGATTTTCAGAGGAGCAAATTCAAGACTCACATATATGATAATCCGACATCTCCGGAAACCTGTTGCATCCATTTTAATGATGAGAAGCAAAGCCGAGGTAGGAAATAGCACAGCTGTGAAATCAGTGTTCTTAGTCACTATGTCAAATTATGAAATTCTTTCGGGAGGCAGAAGAAAGACCCCATCCCATGCCAATTTGAACAAAAGTCATGAAACCAAAACAAAGTGAAAACAAAGCCTTCATTGCTCATCCATGAAGTTTAATTTTCGAAGACATTGTAGTGAGCTTGACCAACAGATGGCAATGTTGACTCAGAAAAACCTTGCCAGTGCGATGCAGCCAATCCTTGTAGAAAATTCTGGCATAACTAGTGATGATTGTTCATGGCTTTTTGAATGAGGAATTCCGCTTTTGTTGACATAATGACACGATTACTTTACTATTTTTTATGGCTGCTCTTTAACTTTCGAATGTTAAAGTTAGACTTGCTGTGAAGGAAATTTCCAAAAGCTTTAGAGTCCCCAGATTTTTGAAAAACTGCTTGTTTGGCTTCCCTTCCTCCTCCTCCTCCTCCTCCTTCTTCATCTTCTCCTCCTCCTCCTTCATCATCTCTCTTTCTCCTCCTCTTCTTATTCTTCTCTTCTTCCTCTTCCTCTTCCCCTTCTATTTCTCCCTCTCCTCCTCCTCCTTTTTTTTTTTTTTTTTTTTTTTTTGGAGAGGTTGAGAGAATATAAGAAAGTGAGCTCCCATTTGTTGGTTCACTCCCTAAATGTGCACAATGGCTAAGAAGGGGCCAGGCTGAAGCCAGGAGCTGGGAAATCAATCCAGTTTTCCCAGGTGGGTGGCAAGAACCCAATCACATGAGCTGTTACCACTGCGTCCCAGAGTCTGCATAGGCGGGAGACTGGAGCTGGAGCCAGGAACTGAACCCAGGCCCTCTGATGTGAGATGCAGGCATCTTAGTCACTAGACCAAATTCTGGCCTGTTTAAACTCATTATATCAGAGACAAGTTATGAATGAAAATGGAAATTAATTATGTTTGCATATTACTTCAAAAGCATAATTTTTAATTTTATTTACTTGAAAAGTTAAGCAAAACACATTTTTCCCCAGGACTGCAAAACTACAAGATCAAAGTATTTAAAAACTAAATATAATTAAAATTTCTAAATCCCTTTATTATGATAGTGCAAATTCACTGAACTCATAGAAACACTTAAAAATAAAATAAGGTCATTTAATAGAAAAATACTTCAAATCATTTGTCTTATGTATGTAAATACAGCTTATAAATATTTATGTGCCTGATTTTCCCAAGGTACTTGATTTTATTACTCTGTTTTCCTCCAACAGTGATGAAAATCACTTTTGTCATGAACAGTTGTTAACATTGCCATAAATGCTAAATATTTCAGGGAGTTGCTGCACCAAAATTAAAGGAAATTTCTCTAAGCAGCTTTTTTTTGAGGCTAAAATAGCAATTTATATGGAATTACCTGTGGGGTTCAATTACTAATTTATTTGGAATTACATGTTGCTAATGCTTGTCACAATTTTTTAATCATGAACAAGTTTAGACAGAGAATATTGCCTTTGATGTAGCAAGAATTTCTTCTTCTCTGCTGGAACTTATTTAGAGATGAATCATTCTGAGGTTTTCATAACTTGTTTGGAAATTTGTTTATCATCTACCAAGTGGTAAGCTTGTAGAGTTACATCAATTCTTTTTTTTTTTTTAGGAAACTTTTCCAATTTTTATTCATAAAATTATTAACCACAATAGAAAAAGTAGATTCACAGAGCCACAGGCTGAAAGCAAAATAGAAGAGAAATGCAACATCCCAGGGCCAACCTGAAGTACCAAAGAGACACCCACCAGGCTGGACATGTGCAGTTCAGCTGTGGCTTCTCAGAAGGTCGTGTTCATGGCCTGCATCTTACCAATGAGTTCTTCCTTCCATTTGCCCTCCTCTTTTCCAGCCTGTCGAGACTTGGCTTTGTGGTCAAGAATTTTTGTTCAGTCCTTGTGCAGTTTGAGCCTGGTAACGACCACCTTGCTCTGGTGAATGCCGGCGTGGACAGCTGATCCACCCACACAGCGTGGATGAAATTCGTCCGTCTGTACAGCTGGGCTACCTTGCTGACCGCCGGCCCTCGTCGTCCCAGCAGATGGGCATGGAGCTGCCGTTGAACTTCTTCCGCAGCGCCTTTGACAGAAAAGAGGACGTGATCTGCCTGCGCATGAGCCAGGGCGTTTGCGGGTTTTGCTGCGGTCTGAGATCACAAAGGGATTGAACTTCACTGTGACAGTCTGCTTGGCGCGACAGGTTCAGCAATTTCTAACACAGGGTATTAAAGCCTAGTGATCTGTCTTCAAGAGTGGATGGCAGAGAACTTAGCTCTAGGTGTAACCCAGTTTATTCGATTCACTGATTCTGTCATCTAATAAATGTACACCAAGCACAGGGACACTAGGGCTACTGGGTTGAAAAAAACTCTTAATACCCTATCATCAAGGAACTTGTACTCCAAGTGGCTTATGATCAAACTCATATTTAAATTAACTGTAAGACATATTTGCTGTTACAGTGACAAGCTATCTGCTTGCAGCAATACTCTTATTTCATTTCCACCATAAATTTGCAAGGTTTGTAATAATTTATTTCAAGTGAATACTGGCTTGGTTTAGTATCATAGCAACAGGATATTTTGACCTTGGAAAGGGCGTGAAACTCCTTTCTGGGTTTCCAAGAAATGCCATTTGGATAATTAGGGATTGTCCATGGCTTAGACCCAGATGACTTCATCCATCAAAGAAAATTAATTAAATAACTACTGTACTATGTGCTGTAAATCAGTTAAGAAATGTGGAATTGACCCCTTCCCATAAGGAACAGATACTTCAGTGGTCATAGTGTAGTCATTTTTATTCTCCAATTTGAAATGGCATCTAAGGGACAGGCACTTTGCTCTGCAGTCAAGATAATGTGAAGACACTTGTATCCCACTCAGGAGTACCTGGGTTCCAAAACCTGGTTCTGGCTCCTGACTTCAGCTTCCTGCAGAGACAGACCTTGGGAGGCAGCTGTGATGCCTCAAGTAACTGGCTCTCTGACATCCATGTGGGAGGCCTGGATTGAGTTCCTGGCTCTCAGTGTCAGCCCTGGCCTAGCCCTGGCTGTTGCAGCCATTTGCAGAAGGAACCAAACATATGGGAGCTCTCACAATCTCTCTCTCTCTCTCTCTCTCTCTCTCTGTATCTGTCTCTCAAATTAATTAATTAGTTTAATTAAAAGATCTTGTGAGGCGCCTCTGACTTATATTTTTTCCCTAATTCTTATTAAAATTCTTAGGAAAAGAAATATATGAGGGCTTGCAACACTGAAATTAAGACTCTCTACATTCCAGATCCTAAGAGAATTTTTCTTTAGCTAGCAGCAATCACCTGGGTTGAAAGCTTGACCTGCCCTGTGACAAAGGGCACTAAACAACCCTCACACCTCCCAAACCATCTCCTTGGCTCAGAAAGTCAAAACCCGAATGGAAAAGCAGCCAAGCAAAAACAAAAAGGCCAGATATCTCCTTCCCTCTCCACTGTGATTGCTGCCTTTTTAGATTGACAAATTGCTATTCCCATATCTATTGTGCCTTTTAGTACCTTTCCTCTTATATCCACTTAGGAACTGCAACTCCCAGAAGGTAAGTGAACAAGAGGGAATATATTGGATCTGGGGCTACGTGATACCCATAAGTAAAGTGCTCTGGACACGGAGGGCTAACTGCAGAGGGAACTGCTTTTCATATTCCTCTCCATTTAGTGGCAGAGAGCCAGCAGGAGCGCTGGAATAACATCCAGTGGGGAGCAGGTGTTGTGGCTCAGGGATTACAACACTGCTTAGGATGCTTGCGTTACATTTAGGAGAACGCTTGGGATCAAGTCCTGCCTCCCCGTCCGATCCAGCTTCCTGCTAATGTATACCCTAGGAAGTGGCAAATGAAGGCTCAAGTACGTGGGGACCTGCCACCCATGTGGGAGACCCAGATAATGTTCCTGGTTCCTGGCTTTGGCCGGACTCCGCCCTCACTGTTGTAGGCATTCTGGGAGTTAGCCAACAGATTGGCAATCGCTGTCTCTCTATGTATCTATTTATACATCTCTATCTCTGTTGCTCTGCCTTTCAAATAAATAAAAAATAGATAAATCAACTTTTAAAAATCCCATTGAGGAGGGCATTGTGGTACAGTGAGTTAAACCACCACTTGGGATCCCTGCATCCCATACAAGTGCTTGGGATCAAGTCTCACCTCCCTTTCAATCTAGCTTCCTGCTAATGCATCCTAGAGGTAGCAAATGATGGCCTAAATACTTGAGTTCCTGCTACTCGTGTGGTAGACTCAAATGTAATTCTTGGCTGTGGCTTCAGCCTGGCCCAGGCCTGGCTGAAGCAGCCATTTGAGGAATAAAGCAGCAGATGGAAGATATCTCTCTCTCTCTCTGTGTACCTCTTGTTTTCTGTATGTCCTTCTACCTTTCAAATAAATTAAAAAATAAAGAGAGAGGGAGAGAGAGAGAGAAAGAGAGAGGAAAAGGAAGGTTGGGAGGGAGGGAGGGAGGGAGGAAAGAAGGCAGGCAGGCAGGAAGGAAGGAAGGAAAGAAGGAAGGAAGGATTCTTAAAATCCTATCAGTTCTACAAAACAAAGCTAAGTGAGCATTATCTGTCAGCTGCAGAATTTGGGTTAGGAACTGAGACTACTAGCCTAATAAACAGTTCTATATCTAGACAGCAGATCTAAGCAGTCCCCAGTTGTGAGACAATGCAGCCAAGGGCAGCCCTCCCTCCTCTTCAGCAAAATCTGGGTCTGGATCAATAACCCTCATGGGACTATGAATGAGCAGTCATGGCTGTGGTGTGTTGAAATTTGGTACAGTGTTAAGAGTGTGGAGGTTATGAGACCTTTAAGGGGTGTTTGGGTCATGGGGGCTCTGCTGTCATGAAGGGATTAGTGCCAATCTCCTAGGACGGACTGGGTTAATTCTTGAGGGAGTGAGTGAGTCCTCACTCTAGAGGGACTGCATTAGCACCGCAAGAGCAGGTCGTTATAAAGAGAGACAGCTCCTCCTGTCTTCCCTCTTTGGCTTCTGCCCACTTGCTCTTCCACCTTTCCATCATGTTACGAGGCTGCTTCAGGCTCTCGCCAGATGCAGCTGTCCAATCTCAGGCTCACCTGCCTTCAGAACCATGAGTTAAATAAACTTTCCTTTATAGTCTACCCAGACTCAGGAATTTGTTTACAGCAGCTGGAAATAGACAAAGACACAACTAAATAAGAAAACATGGTGGATCCCTTAGCATGATGCATGCATTTGCTAACAATCAACCAACCAAAAACCTCAATGATAAACAACAATAATATCAGTTCTCATATATCTGTGGGTCAATTAGGGGTTAGTTGGTCTAGGCTGGGCTTCACTGAGTATGTTCCTCCATAGAGGTGAATATTTTTAAACAACAACATATTTCACTATACACACAAAAAGCATGGAGATTTCTAGAATGTTTTATAGAGCCAGAGAAAGCCTCATGATATTAAAAACTCAAAAGAAAAATAAAAGGATACTTCTAAAAAAAGGTTTATTATTGATTCCAGAAAAAACTTAGCAAACACTTAGGTTTAAAATGACATGGCCAGCATTAACTAAGACCAGGAAGTCATGAGAGGAAAGGTTAAATTTTAAAAAAAGGGACATATGGAGACAGTGAAAGTACAAAGATAATGAAGCATTTTAGTGTAATTTAAGGGTTCCTAGAACTACTTTTACTATAGCCCTTCCTCCTTACCCTCTCAATTTAGATGGGAAGACCCAGCCCTGGGTACACAAATCTATTTCCCATGACAATATGTAAAGAAACCATTAGTGTTCACTGTCAGCTGCAGTCTTTTGGTAAGGGGTGGTGAGGGCCTCTTTACTCTCAAGTGCTCTGGGCTGATAGATAAACACTGAATACAACACCATGGATATTTACAGTGGGGATGAAACCACTACTGGCAGTCATCGTGATGGCTTTTAAAGCATCTCTTATTTCCCAAATTGTTAATGAGGGCTGTTCATTTCTGAACTGACCCTAGTCTCAAGACATATTCAGAAGGCTTATCTGGCACGTCATGAATATGCTGAATTAGCAATCATAGCCCTATCCCCACCCCACCCAGTCCCTCCTAAGGTATCTAGAACAAAATGAAAATCCTTGACAACGGGATCAGCAGCAGACAACTGAATGACCTTCATAAACGCCTCCAGCTGAGATGGAACCCGCGCTTCCTTACCTGCACTGCTTGTTCAGTGAGCACTTTTTCTTTGAAGACAAAATGCCTCCCTACCTGAGGGCAGATAAAAGGTGATGTAAGTCATAGTGTCCAGATTTACTCTCTTTTGCACACAGACACTCTAATCTCTGAAAGAAACCCAACACTGCTTGCTCTATTTTCTCCATCTACTCTATCCATCTGCAAAACTTCAGCCCCTTTGTCCTCTGATGTGCCCTCATTCACTTGTAGCTCTAGCAGAGAGTTGACTGCTGCCATGTCTCCTCTCCCAGATTTATCTGTTTCTTTAACCTCTCCACCATGGGGCTGGAGACACTGCTATAAATGCACACATGAGACAAGGATTCTTAGACAGCACTGGCTGCTGCTGAGTGGCCTGGAAGAAGGCTTCAGCCTGCTCAGTGATGCTTTTGTCACCATATTTCCCAGATGTTACAAAGATCTGCAGCCTTTCGGGCAATGGCTTTCACTCAAGAATGACCACCATTTGCAATTACACCCACCACGGGGTCTGCTCTTTCTCCCAGACATGATGGACACTAACAACTTCTTCCACGTTTCTTCAATTGATTCCACAGTGGTTCTCAGGTAGCTTAGGTTAATGCTCTGTGAATAGGATCCTTTAATAGCTACTTTCCCAGATTCTACTGTCTATGACAATTTTAATTCTAATTTCACTTTGCTGCACAGCTTTGCACCACTTTCTATGTCAGTTTTTCTTGATCTAGAAAGTGATTCTGCTCTCTTACTCAGTTCCTTGGCTGTGATTATATGTTCACAGAGCCTGGAGTGTGATAATGAAATATCTTAAGTGAAGCTAAAATGCAGAAAGAGAAGTTTAAATCCATTTTTTAAACAGTAAAGACTAGAAGACTTGGGGACTGGCGCTGTGGCTTAGTTGGTAAAGCTGCCACCTGAGGTACCAGCATCCTAACTGGGTGCCAGTTCGACTCCTGGCTGCTCCACTTCTGATCCAGATCAACTGCTAATGGCCTGGGAAATCAGCGGAAGATAACTCAAATGCTTGGGCCCTGGCAC
This sequence comes from Oryctolagus cuniculus, assembly GCF_964237555.1. Classification (NCBI taxonomy): domain Eukaryota; kingdom Metazoa; phylum Chordata; class Mammalia; order Lagomorpha; family Leporidae; genus Oryctolagus; species Oryctolagus cuniculus. The sequence continues at coordinate 34,774,467 of NC_091436.1, forward strand.
CCATGTGGGAGACCAGGAAGAAGCTCCTGGCTCTTGGTTTGAGCCTGGCCCAGCCCTGGCCATTACAACCATTTGGGAAGTGTACCAATGAATGGAAGATCTCCATCTGTCTCTCCCTTTCTCTGTAACTCTGCCTTTCAAATAAAACAAAATATTTTTTTTTTTGAGAAGAGAGAGGGGCTGGCGCTGTGGCGTAGCGGGTTAAAGCCCTAGCCTGAAGCGCCGGCATCCCATATGGGCACTGGTTTGAGTCCCAGCTACTCCACTTACGATCCAGCTCTCTGTTACGGCCTGGGATAGCAGTAGAAGATGGCCCAAGTCCTTGGGCACCTGCACACACATGGGAGACCTGGAAGAAGCTCCTGGCTCATGGCTTTGGATCAGTGCAGCTCCAACCATTGCAGTCATCTGGGGAGTGAGCCAGAGGATGGAAGACCTCTCTCTCTGTCTCTACCTCTCTCTGTAACTCTGTCTTTCAAATCAATAAATCTTTAAAAAGAGAGAGAGAGAAAGAGAAGATTTGGTATTAGATAGAACACAATCAGTAATATATATAGACATAGTTTCGAAATGAAAAGATAGAATTCATGATATGAACTGAAGTTCCTTGAGGAAAACTCAGGCAGTTGAAAGAAGCAATAATTATACACGTTGTCCAAGAAAAAAAACTTCCTGCATTGAGTCAATGCCCAGTAGACAAAGGCTCCCAGGAGTTCAGCTGTATGTAAACGGGTAGTTTGTTGACTTGTTTCAGTGAAGAACACACACCATGGGAACTGTGGGGCACGCCGGCAGGAGGGTGGGAGAAAGGTTTGTACACCTTGAGTTTGCATTAAGTGATTTGGAGGAAAATTCAGGTAACTAAAGTTTTCCTCTGAACTTGATGCTGTCAGAAGGAAATGTTGCTCCATTACTGGTATTTATTAGTTTCCCAGGGCTACTATAACCAAGCACCATAAATAAAATGACTTTCAAACAATGGAAAGTTTTTGTCTTACAGTTGTCAAGGCTGTAAGTCAAGATTACGGTGTCAGGGGGACCATGTTCCCCCAAAGATGCTGGGAAGCACCTGTCCTGAGCATCTCTCCTGGCTTCTGGTTCCCTGACTGTGGCGGCGTCACTCCAATCTACACGGAGTCTCCCTGTGTGCATGTGTCTGTCCAAATTTCCCCTCCATACAAGGACACTGGTTGCATTGACGTAGGGGCCCACACTGTTAAGGCATGACCCCATCTCAACTGAAAAGTACAATGACCCCATTTCCAAACAAGTCACATTCTCTGGTACTGATGATTAGGCCTTCAGCATGTGGATTTGGGGGAGGGAAGGAAGACACAATTCACTTAGCAACTAGTACATGAGCGAAATGTATCTAAAGAGGATAGAACAAGGCTAAAACTACTGCTGGTAAGGAAGAAGTAATCATTTAGACTAGGAGAACGTTTGATCATTAACATGGCTTGAAGACTGTTCATAGCTATGTATGTATTCAGGCGTGAGTACAGAATGGCCTTGTTTTTGTTCTGATCTGTTCTGGTCACAGAAAGACCTTTTCCAGTGTTGATATTCTGTGAAATTGTTTTTGTGCAATGGAAAAGGACAGAACTTCACTGTGAATACCAGCTGTGAATGTTAGCAAAACCAGGACCTAATTGATCGTACCAGGCCAGCTCTCTACTCTCAGGGTTGCTTTTCTCATTCTCCGTCACCTTCTTTGATCCAGGGCAGATGAAATCAGGGTCACAGGACATTAACCTATGGTTTCTGGAGCTTCACCATTGCTAAAACTTTGCTTATTGGAAAGTTTTCCAGAGAACATAGTTTATATTACTATGTTTGAACTATTTACGATGTCAAGTTCTCTCTTATAGGAACATAACTCTCCTTTGAGTACTGTACAGTTCTTTTTTGTTTCTTTAACACAAATGCCAACTTGACTTTGGTTTAAGAATGACCAGTAGAAGATAAAGCAGAAAGTGTGCTTTCAGAATTGATGAGGTGGTCAATCCCTATGTCACATGGAGAGGGAAAGGCTGGCTGCATTCCATGACAGTCAAGGGCGGTGTGCTCTGCTTAGCTGTGCTTAGATGGATAGATGGAGCTGTAGAGAGCTTGTTTCATTAAGGAAGCTCTGAATTACTGTGACAGTGAGAATCGTTTCTTTCTACTGTTTCAGCAAGGATGAGAGGATAGATTCTGAATTTGGTAGCTATTGAGAAACTTAAATTAAAGCTGTATAAAGCTTCAGATTTATCAGTGGCCAAAGCACAGATAAATTTATTCTAAATCAGGATGGAGGGAATGAGCTGTTTTATGCTATTACCAAGTGCTAAATTAGATGCCTCATCATATTTTGGCTATAAATTGGATAGGAATATAATTCCTGACAAAAAAAAATGTCTGTTTCATCATGAAATGTGTCAACATGGAACATTTTATGAATGATGGGAAAGTTTAGGACTTAAGAAAAAAATCAAGACATTGTTTGAAGAGTAAATTTTATTGTTTGGTAGGCATGTACTCAGCATTCCTTTAAAATATGTAACAAGAATGAGCTCCACTGAACTCTAAAAATCAGCTCCCAGGAGTCTTCATCTATATTGTGTTCTTGTCACATTATTGATGACTAAGAACCCAGTTCCACTTTAGCAAGATATAAACAAAATGGCTTGTCCTCTGTTACTCCCACCTGCTTCCTCCACCCCATCCTTCCTATACCTCTTAAGAAATTCCATGAAACAGCTTAGAAAAACAAAACTGTTGCTTAATCTCCTAACTTTTCAAAATATTTATTTATTTATTTGAAAGGCAGGGTGACACGGAGAGGGGACAGACTGGGTTGGGGAGGAGGAGAGAATTTTCCATCTGCTATTTCACTTCCCAAACAGCCACAACAGCCGGGGCTGACGCAAGGCAGAAGCCAGGAGCCAGGAACTCCATCTTGTTCTTCCATGTGGGTGGTTGGGCCCCAAACACTTGGGCCATCATCTTCTGTCTCCAAGGTACGTTAGCCAGGAGCTGGACTGGAAGGGCAAAGGCACTCAGATACACAATGCAGACGTCTCAAGCAGCAGCTTATCCTGCTGGTCCACAGCATCTGCCCCAATTGTCTAACATGTGCTTAATAATTTAAATTCAAAAAAAACAAAACAAGATTCTGCAAGTCCTGACTTCAGCCACCCTCTTTCCTTCTGAGCAAAGCTTTAGCTTCTTATCAGCAATCAATCCATGGTCCCAGGATGCACATTCATTTTACCATTAGTCTCAGTCAAATACGCTTGCAATGGTTAATATTCAGTAATACAAGTTTAAAAATCATAACATATAAGGAACTGAAAAGAACTCATGGAAAACAGAAGTGTCTTCAAAAAGGTCATGTAAAATCCAGACTATGAAAAAGCAATGCTTGGATTTAAAATTTTTGTTGCACCAAAATAAAATGATCTTTTAATTCTATTTTCCCAAAACTTTTTGAAATGCCCTTGTAGACTAAGCCTTGATGTCAGCAATGCTGTATTATGTGGTATTTGGGTAGCCTCTGCATTGAAATAGTATGATATAGCTGAAAGAATCCAACCATGGTTTGAATAGGTTTTCATTCTTTATGGGCGCAATGAGCTTTGGCAAGTTTTCGATGCTCAATTTCCTAATCTATAAACTGGGGATAAAATTGTAGTTTGCAAGGACATATGAGATAATGAATAGTCACCAAATATGAGTTTTCTCTTCTTTTTTTAAGGACTTACTTATGTTTATTTGAAAGTCAGAATGACAGAGAGAATGGTCTGGCTCACTCCCCAAGTGACCATCCCATCCACTGGCTCACTCCCCAAGTGACCGCAATAGCCAGGGTACAGCCAGGCCATAGCCAGGAGCCAGGAGCTTCATCCAGGGTGAATGCATGGGTGGCAGGGGCCCAGACACTTGGGCAATCTTCTGCTGCTTTTTCCAGGCCATTAACAGGGAGCTGGATTGGAAATGGAGCAGCTGGGACCCGAACTGGCACCCATATGAGATAACAGCATTGCAGGCCACAGCTTTACCCTCTACACCACAACGACAGCCCTTTCTTTGTCTTCTTGCAAGAGTATAACAAGGCAATGGATACACATCTATTATTAGTGGGTTTTCTGGGTTTTTTTGTTTGTTTGTTTTCTTACATTACAAGTTTGTGGCAAACGATGTCTGAGTGACATGTTTCCTCACCTGCATCCAGGAAGAAAGCGTGTCCATGGATATATTTGTAGCTCTATTTTAACACTGGCATTTCTGGTAGCAAAATCATTTTGGAAGAAGGAAAAGAAAACCAATATTTGATGTCTGTCATCCATTATTTCATTTTATCCTTGCAAACTACCTTTTTATTCCCATTTTATAGATGAGGAAATTGGGTATCCAAAAAATACCTCAGGCCATCCTGAATGAAAACCTTTTTTGAAAGTCATACTGGGCCAGCTGTAGCTTTCAGAAAAGGAAACATTAAGAATTGACTATTTTAGGGGCCGGAGCCTCGGCTCACTTGGTTAATCCTCCACCTGTGGCGCTGGCATCCCATATGGGCGCCGGGTTCTAGTCCCGGTTGCTCCTCTTCCAGTCCAGCTCTCTGCTGTGACCCGGGAGGGCAGTGGAGGATGGCCCAAATGCTTGGGCCCCTGCGCCCGCATGGGAGACGAGACCGGGAGGAGGCGCCTGGCTCCTGGCTTCGGATCAGCACAGTGCCGGCCTTGGCGGCCATTTGGGGAGTGAACCAACAGAAGAAAGACCTTTCTCTCTGTCTCTCTCTCTCACTGTCTATAAATCTACCTGTCAAAATAAATTTTAAAAAAGAACAAACAAACAAACAAAAAAAAGAATTGACTATTTTATCTGGCCAGAGCTGCATTTTTCTAAGGCTTCTTTTTTGTGAACATAAGATCATTGAACTCCTGTGCTATGCATTCAACAAATAAAAGGGGAGAGAAGATAGAAATCTTGTGTTATCTTCCCTCACCCTCATCAATGCTGAATTTTGAACCAATCCACCTAAATGCTCACTATTTAAACTGCCATGCAATTTTCACAAGGGGAGCAGAATAAATTATTGGAATGTTAATTAACATTTATTCTTTTTTTTTTTTTTTTTTTTTTTTGACAGGCAGAGTGGACAGTGAGAGAGAGAGACAGAGAGAAAGGTCTTCCTTTGCCGTTGGTTCACCCTCCAATGGCCGCCGCGGCCGGCGCACCGCACTGATCCGATGGCAGGAGCCAGGAGCCAGGTGCTTTTCCTGGTCTCCCATGGGGTGCAGGGCCCAAGCACTTGGGCCATCCTCCACTGCACTCCCTGGCCACAGCAGAGGGCTGGCCTGGAAGAGGGGCAACCGGGACAGAATCCGGCGCCCCGACCGGGACTAGAACCCGGTGTGCCGGCGCCGCAAGGCGGAGGATTAGCCTAGTGAGCCGCGGCGCCGGCCTAACATTTATTCTTAATTCTATAGGAAACCTGAAGAATGGGAATTGTTTTTCTTTCTTTCACATCCTTGGAAACTAGACTCCAACGCTATACTCCATAGCCTCTGGGTATTTTTACTGCAGAACTAAAGCCAGCTGCTCAGAATAAGCCTCTTTCTGCCCCCAGCAACCTGCAGGCTCAGCTTTTGTCCAAGGAGTGTCAGTCCTACAAGGAAGGATTGCATTTGGGAGGAGGGACAGGGATGCAGGTAGTACTGGTTCCAGAGCTGGATGAGAAATTGATAGTTTGGGGCTCATGACAGACAAGTATTTGTGCCCCAGGAAACACAAGGTCTTTGAGGTGGCTCATAGCAGACAGAGGAACTGAACCCTAATGGCAAGGGCAATGCATGTGTTCTCTTTCTTGGTGTTTGCTCCCACGTGATGAGACTTGATTTGAGTCAAACTCTTGACCCCTGTCCACTCATCACTGTCAGTCCTTCTGGGGGCTGGGGGGAGCTGTGCCCTGGTGAAGCCCTGAGGGAAGGAATCAGGCCTGCACACCCCAAGTCTCCCCAGTTTCTCTCTGCTCTGCTCTGCTGTCAGTTTCCCAAGCTCTGCCACAATGCAGGCCTGCAGTTGTCCAGAGCAGCCTTGGCTGCTGCATGAACCTGTCTAACACCGGGGCCAAGTCTTAGCAAACCATTTGGCCATTCTCCCTAGCATAGCTTCATCAGTATCTGAAGTGATACTTTGATCTCCTTTTGTACCGTTCCTGTGCCTATCTCGCCATTGATCCTGAACTCAAGCAGGTGAGAAAAGGCAATACTGTGTATTGACTCCTTCTGACACCAGTAACAGTGGATCATGGATCTATTCACTTGGCTCAAATCACTCAAATATTCATTCATTTACTCGACAGGTATTAATTGGCTGGCCACAGGGTGCTACGCACAGCACTCAACAGTGGGAAAAGGGCAGATGAATGCCCCAGCATGATCGATACATTTAGAATAAGAGATACAATCATTCTCACATGTAAGTCCTATAATTAAATTCACAACTGCAGCTGATCATTTTAATATATTTTGAAAAAATGACTATTAATTGCAAAAGTTAGACAAAGGATAGGAAGAGAAAAGATAACAGCATTCTGTTGAACTATGTGGCACTAAGTGGACAAGGAGTCATTGATCACCCATCTGCACATAGTTATCCAATCACATAGGGGGAGGTGGATAGATTCTAACCTCAAGTATATTTTAGTTCAAAATACAGAGGTAGAAAATTAAAAAACAAAGTGGAAAGCTAAAATGTAGCTCTTAGTTATCTTCAGACAAACTTTTAAACTCTGAACAAAGAAATAAATTCAAATATGTTGATTGCATGAGAATCAGATTTAAAGTAGTCTAAATGGCTGCCAGGCCAAAATACCATATTTCTGAGGAAGGAATATTATTCAATCTAACACAATAACAGAAGATCAATTATCTTCCTTAAGACCTTTGGGGAAAACAAAGCATTTCAGCTCCTATATTTGGCTCATTTTAGAAACTCCAAAGAAATAGTTTTGAACCTTAAAATGATAAAGATTGTCAGTATTCTCATTTTTACTTTTTGTCTAAGACTAGGGCCAAATGCCAAAAGCACTTAAAAATTGCCCATTCTCTTTTCATTTGCTATAATGTTTGCCAAATCCAAAAGTGAAGAGCAAGAAATAGCTTTAGTTAAGATTTTTAAAATAATGTGAAAGAAAAAGACATGTTACTGTGCCAATTCTTACCGTGCTTTAATCAAAGAGAGCTGGATTTAATTTGCATGGTAGCTGTCACAAAACCTTGCTCCTTGGCAAGTAGCTCTGACTCTCAGCAAAGTCATGAAGTGGGCGAATCTGTCTCGGCCCATCCAGGCCAACCTACAGCCTCTAATACAGTGTAGTCTCACTGTTTCTCTACTAGAAAATCCCAAGTTGAGAGTCGGTGGCTTTTTCAAGCATATCCTTATGTCAATTTTAAGGATATGTAGATAAAAATACGGATGAACAAAATGATTTATGAGACGACTTCAATATGATCTGTGTGTGTATCTGAATTAGGACATCACATTGTGCTATAATTTATTTGTTTATATTTCTGAATCTCCCATTAGACTAAAAATTTGGCAGCACAGACTCTGTCTTATTCACATTTGAATCCTTTATTGCTACCTTAGGTCATGGCATTTAGTAGGTGATTAAGTTAATTCTTTTTTATTTATTTATTTATTTATTTTTTGACAGGCAGAGTGGACAGTGAGAGAGAGAGACAGGTCTTCCTTTGCCGTTGGTTCACCCTCCAATGGCCGCCGCGGCTGGCGCACCACGCTGATCCGATGGCAGGAGCCAGGTACTTCTCCTGGTCTCCCATGGGGTGCAGGGCCCAAGCACTTGGGCCATCCTCCACTGCACTCCCTGGCCACAGCAGAGAGCTGGCCTGGAAGAGGGGCAACCAGGACAGAATCCGGCGCCCCGACCGGGACTAGAACCTGGTGTGCCGGCGCCACAAGGCGGAGGATTAGCCTAGTAAGCCACGGCGCTGGCCAATTCTTTTTAATTTTTAATTGACACAAAATGATTACATATATTTGTGGGATATAGAATGATAATTTCTTTTTCTTTTTTTAACTTTTATTTAATGAATATAAATTTCCAAAGTACAGCTTATGGATTACAATGGCTTTTCCCCCCCATAACTTCTCTCCCACCCACAACCCTCCCCTCTCCCGTTCCCTCTCCCCTTCCATTCACATCAAGATTCATTTTCAATTCTCTTTATATACAGAAGATCAATTTAGCATATATTAAGTAAATATTTCAACAGTTTATACCCACACAGAAACACAAAGTGAAAAATACTGTTTGAGTACTAGTTATAGCACTAAATCACAATGTACAGCACATTAAGGACAGAGATCCTACATGAGGAGTAAGTGCACAGTGACTCCTGTTGTTGACTTAACAAATTGACACTCTTGTTTATGGCATCAGTAATCACCCTAGGCTCTTGCCAAGGCTATGGAAGCCCCCTGAGTTCACTGACTGATAATTTTTAGACAAGGCCATGGTCAAAGTGGAAGTTCTCTCCTCCCTTCAGAGAAAGGTACCTCCTTCTTTGATGACCTGTTCTTTCCACTGGGGATCTTTCATATAGGTGTTTTTGTGGTTTTTTTTTTTTCCCCCAGAGTGTCTTGGCTTTCCATGCCTAAAATACTCTCATGGGCTCTTCAGCCAGATATGAATGCCTTAAGGGCTGATTCTGAGGCCAGAGTGCTGTTTAGGACATTCGCCATTCTTTAAGTCTACTGTGTATCCCGCTTCCCATGTTGGATCATTCTCTCCCTTTTTTATTCTATCAATTAGTATTAGCAGACACTAGTCTTGTTTATGTGATCCCTTTGACTCTTAGACCTATCATTATGATCAATTGTGAACTGAATTTGATCACTTTGACTAGTGAGATGGCATTGGTACATGCAACCTTGATGGGATTGAATTGGAATCCCCTGGCACGTTTCTAACTCTACCATTTGGGGCAAGTCCGATTGAGCATGTCCCAAATAGTACGAGAGAATGATAATTTCAAACATAAATACAATTTGTTTAATTTTTGATGGGTTAAAAATGACTAAATGTCTTCATATTTGGACATCTCAGTGATGAACATGCTATCTCTATTCATCTAAACTCTTTCCTCTAATTCTCATCTCATCTTTTCTCAAAAGTCAATTTGACTTTGGATCTGAGCAAACAGAATGGAACTGAACTTCCATGAAGTGCAGTAAGAAAACCACAACTTTATTACTGTTCTTTGTTGCCCTCCCAGATCTACCCACTGGAGGTATTTCTTGTCTGCCTATTGGATAAAATCTAAGGCTGGTCTCAAGAATCTCACAATAACTCTCAGAAAAAAAAAAAAAAAAAGCAACTCCAGTTACATCTAGTTAGTTGCTACATCTAGTTTTATGCAATGACTCCAAACTCTAAGTTTACTCAAACTTTTCCCAGCTCAAACCTCCTCAGGCCTGGAAATCAGCAAAAGGAAAGAGGGGTGTGGTCAGTGTATGTCCTTTCTCTTTCCTTGAGTGTTTCTCTATGCCAGATAATCTGGGGTGATGATAGAGGATGAGTCATGGAAGTTCCAAGCTGCAGTGCACTTGTGGGTTCTGCAGAGACCCCTACGGGACCTCTTACTGTCCATTCCATGCACTTTCAAGCTGAACGGTTGTGACAACCCTCAGCTTCAGCACCTGCCCCAGAGGGTGTTCCCATACCCTGACACCACTGCAATCCCCTCACTTGGCTGCTCCCTGCGTAGGGGTCCTTTGCGGCGGTCCAGTTACGATCTTCACTGCCCAGGTAGCTCCTGGGCTCTCCAGCCTTGAGTTTACTGCCTGCTCCCATCCCAGCCCCATTCCTTTCCCTGTGACTTCAGCTGAGCCTTTTAGCTTTGGCATCATAGCTATGGGTCAAACACACAATCACATTTTAAGACTTATGGGCTTTCCAAGTGTATTTTTGAAGACTTTCTCCGCGGGTCTCAGGGAAAGGGAAAACATTCCCCTGAACATCCCAATATCTGGGGCTGCAGAGGGAACAATGGCTCAGCCTGCCAGAAGTTTTCTCATAGAAATGACCTCTTCAGCTTCAGCCTCGTATCCTTTGGTGGACGTGAGGATAGGGAGTCATGGCAACAAATATCTGAAGAGTGAAGGCCAGGACTGCTGCCGCCCAACCTCCGGAGCACAGAGCAGCCCAGCTGACCATCACCTTTGCTGGTTCTGCATAGGGAGCTCAGCACCAACCGAGGAAATCTGGAACATTTGCCACCAATTGTTTTTGACTCAGCTTTGGAGGCTACAGTGGAAATGGAGAGCCAAAGCGTTCTATTTTACCATTCGATTCGAACACAAAAGGCAGGGTTCATGGTTCATGGCCTATTGTTTCAAACCCAGAGGCTTTTTCAAATACTGCAATGAGGTTTCTGGGTGCAAAATAAAAGATGAGGACATGTGCTATCTGTAAGGAATAGGGGTGAAAACAACCACAATAGGCAAAAAACAGACTGCAGATTGGGACTGATTTCTGGCATTCAGAAAGAAGACTGGTTAGTGGTAAGTGAGAAGATGCACAATCTGAGGCTGCAATGGAAGTGGGAGTTGTTCCTCTGCCTATCTCCTGGGAGGCTCCAAGCCTAGAACGGGAAGAGACAAGAGCAGCAAAGGCAGGTATCAGAAGTCTTTCTGGCCAGCGCCGAAGCTCATTAGGCTAGTCCTCTGTCCGCGGCGCCGGCACCCTGGGTTCTAGTCCCGGTGGGGCGCTGGTTCTGTCCTGGTTGCTCCTCTTCCAGGCCAGCTCTCTGCTGTGGCCCGGGGTGGGGGCAGTGGAGGATGGCCCGGGTGCTTGGGCCCCTGTGCCCACATGGGAGACCAGGAGGAAGTACCTGGCTCCTGGCTTTGGATTGGCACAGCATGCCAGCCCTGGTGGCCATTTGCGGGGTGGACCAATGGAGGGAGGGCCTTTCTCCCTGTCTCTCTCTCTCTCACTGTCTAGCTCTGCCTGTCAAAAAAAAAAAAAAAAAAAAAAAAAAAGAGAGAGAGAGAGAGGGAGAGAGGGAGAGAGAAAGAGAGAGAAGTCTTTCTATCCAACAGTGATGCAGGTGGCTACTTTCCCATCTGTCTTTTCTAACCCTGCACTTACCAAGCAACTGGCCACTACTGTGTTCAGCCCTTGGAAAAGATCCCAAAGTTGTGGTCTCTAAAAAAACTTGATGATCTATCACACTGGGCTTCAGATTCGGACAGTTAGCTCTGGCACATTGAAGTAAAGCCCTGGCATTTTTTAAAAAGATTTGTTTATTTATTTGAAAGTCAGAGAGAGGAAGAGACAGAGAGGGCAATCTTCCATCTGCTGGTTCACCCCCAAAATGGCCACAATGGCCAGGGTTGGGCCAGGCCAAAGCCAGGAGCCAGGAGCTTCTTCTGGATTTCCCACGTGGGTGCAGGAGCCCAAGCTTTTGGGGCTGTCTCCTGCTGCTTTTCCAGGCCATTAGCAGGGAGCTGGATTGGAAGTGGAGCAATCAGGTCTCAAATCAGCAGCCATATGGGATGCCAGTATCACAGGCAGCGGCTTTACCCACTATGCCCATGGCCAGCCCCAAGCCCTGGCACTTTTGCCAACAACATTGGCCTATATATTTCCTGCAGGGCTTCCATGGAGAAATAAACCCTGCCATTCGGTGCACAAGCACACATACACACATGCTGCCAGCATGCCTGTTTTGGGAAAGCTGTTTTAGGGGAAGAGAGATACACAATAGCTTTGGAAGTTGCGCCAACCACAACCGTTAATCAGCCTAGATGTCATGATGTAGAAATAAGAAAGGACAGCCAAGGCTCAGCAGATCGTCATCAAAGGGATCTGACAAACACCAGAGGCTATGGCTATTATGCATGGTACACAGCCAGAACAGAAAGTCCTTAAGACCCTAGTTGCTCAACACCCTGAAGAGAGGCAGGTATGACCTGTGGTGCAGACTGTTGCTCTCCTTTGTAAAAAGTGGACACAATGATGAGCCTGCATGTGAGAAATAAATACCTTGACCTCAGGTATAAGAAATCTGAGATCAAGCACCAATTACCATGGAACCGACTCTACACAGTGCTGTGAATGCAGATGCAAGACACCATCGTGCCCTGTCTCCTAACTGTCTCCTTCGGCTTAACATAGCCTTGCCCTGCCTTTGTGATTGTTCATCAACTGCTTACTAGAGTTAACTCACCGAGAGTGGTGCAGCTGACCCTGCAAGGTTCTGATCACTGGACCCATGCAGTTATTTGTTTCTAAAATAGACATTTTTTTAAAAAGATTTATGTATCTATTTGAAAGGCAGAGAGTTACAGAGAGAGAAGGAGAGACCAAGCGACAGAGAAATATCTTCCATGCACTGGTTCACTCCCCAAATGCTCACCACAGCCAGGGTTGGGCCAGGCTGAAACCAGGAGTCTGAAACTCCAGGGATGTGGGGACCCAAACACTCAGGCCATCTTTAGCCACTTTCCCAGGTATAGTAGCAGGAAGCTGAGTCAGAAGTGGAGCATTTCTATAGGATGCTGGTGTTGCTTAACTATGGTCCCCAGTGTTGGCCCCTAAAATAAGACATCTTTATGTTCAGTCTTTTCTGGAGGAGTTTCTTTCTTGGAACCCCAGGCCCCAACCAGAAAGTAAATCCCATGTGTACAGAGCCCATCATCATCAAAATTCCCTAAAGGACACAATCACTGACCAATTAGAGGATTTGCCATGAGCACTGCAGACCAGCCAGGAATTTGGACACAGGCTGAGCACGCACCTCTCAGGCCCAAGTTCAGTCTCTAAGAACTTTCCCCTTTATCCCCTTGGGGGAGTCCAGGGATTAAGCCATAGCTGCCCAGCTCCTTGATCTGTGCTCTGCAAATAAATTCCACCTTTCTTCCACCACTCCACGTCAGTGGTTGGCTTTCTGAGTATCAGGACGCTGGATCCAGATCCAGTTTGTGGTGTTCTATTGCAACTTTTCCAACCAGTTTTGGGGGTTGTTCTGTGTCAACAGGAAGTGCCAGCTGTCAACATCTGGAGAAATGAAGGTGCCTGCTCTCACGAAAAGTTAAATTGGGTACCACCTTCCCAGGGGACATAGGGTACCACTTGATTACGTGAGAGAATTCAGGCCCCACCCCCGGAGGCCTGAGCAGCCAGTCTCAGCTAGCTTGTTGCTAAGCTACCAAGAACAATTTCCCAAAATTAGTGATCAAAAGAGAAGGACCAAAACAGAATGACTAATTCTGGAGAAATCAAAGTTTGCCCAGGAAACCCAAGAGATTTTTTTTTTTAATGTCTAGAGAAGACACTGTGCACACCACACTCCCACAATCACACCTGCTCACCTACCTGCCTTCAGGGTAGGAGAGTGAATTGTCAAAGCAGACTCATGTGAATCTTAGAGCTTATCCCCCTGTCACATTTCACTAGTAATTCAGCAACTACAGGCAAGAACCAGGCACACGTGTGGTATCTTTCAGAACAAATTTCAGTCTACTTTGAAAATCTCTCTCTTCCACCTTCAAATACATTTTGTTTTCAGATTAACAATTTTCTTCTGAACAATCAGTCTGTGTGGAATCATCATTTTCAAAGGAAGACATTTATTAAGACATTTATAGTATGTGTCTGTTCTGTATTCATGCTGCGTAATAACTCCATGCATTCCAGACTAATTCACGATCGGTGATCTGGACCTGATCCCTTATCCTTTGGATTCATTTTAGGATTGACGGAAGGGTAAGTGGTAGAAAACCTTTGAGCTATTGTGATATTGTAACTTCTTATACATATTTTTGTTCTTCATCCTTGGTTCCTGCTGCAGAGTTCCTAAAACCCCTGTAGTTTCCTAAGGGATTAGGGGTATAGGAACATCTTCTTTACTCATTTCAGCCACACATTTTATGTTAATGAGATAACTTTTGGAAAGCCCCTAGAGATGGGGGAGGGGCTAGTTGCCAAGGGAACAGACCATGTGACCAGAGGGATGGGACTATTACTGGAGCTGGCTGCAATAGATGTTCTTGTCTTCCCATAAGAAAAGAACTTCAGACATGAGACAGAGAGTATGGTAAGCATGGTAGCAATGTTTAATGAGGTAGAGCATCTGTCAAAACAGGTAGGCACCTCTCCAACCGGTCCTGGGAGAGAGAGTGCCCAATCATTCAGACTAGGGTAAGCAAGGTAGCAAAGTTGAATGGAGAGCATACATCTGACAGGTCAGGTGGGCATCTCGGCAAAGAACTGGAAGCCGGGAGCAGTTTGCCTTAGGCTGAGGTTTATAAGGGAATGGGGTCCAGGTTATAAGGAAAGGGGGTCCGGCTCTTCCCATCATTTCTCTTTCCCCTCACCCTCTTCTCCTGGACAAAAGGTTTGAGGGATGTGAAATAGGTGAAATTCTTTCCAAGGTTTTATTACCCAATATTATCAGACTGGATAGCCCACTTGGCACAGGGCAGAGAGGATTCTCCTGCGATGCCTTCCTTGGGGAAAAGGCTAGGACTACCTATAAAGTTTCTGGGGTATGGGCAGATCTTCGTAGGGTAAAATACTGGCATGCAAAATAAAATAAAATGTAAAATGCAATACTGGTCTGCATGCTTTGCTTCCCTTACCCCCTTTAACACACATAGGCTAGTTTCTTTCATCCTACCTAACAGCACTATCAGTTGAACTCCCACTAGACCAAAGGGGTGGGAGGAACTGAGGATTGAGCTAATCTTCAGTGACCAATGACTTGATCAACCTGCCCCGTGGAGTTGCCAGGAGGGTGTTAACACACCATGTCCTATGCATGTTCCACCTGGCTGTGCTTCAGTTGGATCCTTTTAAAAGAAACCCATAATCTCATAAATGAGTTGTTTTCCTGAGTTCTGTGAGCTGTTCTAATAAGTACTTGCGCCTGGGGAGAGGGTGCTGAAAACCTCCAATTTGTATCTGGTTGGTTGGAAGCACAGATTAGAACCTGCGCTTGTGACTGATTTCTGGACTCAGGGCAGTGTTGTGGTGCTGAAGCTGTCACCTCTAGTGTCCAGGCATACAGAACATCCCCAAAACTAGTTGGTGGAATTGCTATAGAGCCCCCAAAACTGCTTCTTCTTGCCTGACACACAACAAGGCGATCACTGACTCCGGGGTGGTAGGGAAGAAGTAGGACTTCATTTACAATGCCAAAAGCAAGGAACCAGGGAGCTCAATTGCTGAACTCCTTGTAGGATTAGGGATTATGAATGTCATATGTTAAATCAGGGTTGATCCGTGCCTGATCAGCTTGTGTGTGGGCCTCTGGTTGGCCCACAGTGCTCTGTGGCCTTCGTTTGGTCAATGATGAAAAGGGTCCGTGTGTTTCTTTTGTAGTGGTAAAGGAGAGCTCTCATCTGTCTGGGGGCTCCAGGTCTATTTTATTTGACCAGAGTCTGCAAGTTTGTGGGAAGGACTCTGTATCGAGGCCAGCCCTGAGATAGTAGCTATAGAGGTGATCTGAATCTTTGTGACTCAGGGTGGTGGCTGGCCTCATCTTTTGCTACTCTCTTGATTTAAAGAGTTTCATCTTTAGGAAGGAGTTCACTTGTAATCTTCAAAGGAAAAAGAAAGGAACTGCAAGCTGAGGGAGAGATACTGGGGCCTGACGGAGTCTAGATCACAGCATTAGGGGCGGGTAGGTAGGGACGTGGCCTTCCAGATCGATAGTACTGGAACTGGATGGAACTGCAGGACACCCAGTTGACATTCATACAGAACTGGAAAATTGCTTGGGATGGAAACATACCTGCATATCTGAGGTCAGTAGTGTAGAGAGGATAGCAGAGTAGTTCCAGAATAACAGTTTTTTCCACTCAACCATGTGCATGTGAAATTTCTTTTTTTAAAAGATTTATTTATTTATTTCTCTTTCCCCTCACCTCTTCTTGGGCAGAGTTACAGACAAGAGAGAGAGACAGAGAGGTCTTCCATCTGCCGGTTCACTCCCCAAACGGTTACAACAACTGGAGCTGGGCCAATCCGAAGCCAGAAGCCACGCATATGTCTCCTGTGTCTCCCACCCACGTATGTGCAGGACCCAAGCTCCTAGGCCATCTTCCACTGCTTTCCCAGGCCATACCAGAGAGCTGTATCCAGCCGGGACTTAAACTGGCACTACAGGCAGAGGCTTAACCTACTATGCCACAACACCAGCCCCCAAAGTTAATTTACTTTACCTTCGTGTTGAAGCGATGTGGTTTGTTATGTAACCCTACTTAATTAATCACCTTGATAACTAGCAGCTGTTCCTCTCTGTGACCGCAAATATTATTAACATACCTAAGAAGAGGTTTGGTCAAGTTCTATATCGGGGAGTGGGGGGCTGGGAAGGAGGAAACACCAAGATGAACATGCGTAAACTAAACCTGGAGATGAAGTGAAACTCCCAGGAAATCTCGCCCACCCTGAATCCTGCCCAAACTCCACCTCATCTACACACTCAAGCAGCACACAACCCTGCTCCATGGAAGTCGGCCTGTCTGGCTTTCCTTCTCTGCCTTCCTCTGCGCTCTCTCCTCACGGGCAGCTCCCTGGCCATCCCATGGCAAGTATCCCTCTTCATGGGGCTGCCTTCCCCCATACCTGAGTGCATTCTCATTTTCCCGCTTGAAGCAAATCTTGCTCTCATTCACCCACGTTACTTATGCCTCTGTATTGAATTTTTACGTCATGCGAGAGAAGGATTTGAAATGAAAACCGGGATACACGTTCCTACAACACCCCTTCCCGTTACCATTCTTCCTCTTATGGGAATATACTAGCTGTGTTCTTGTCCCTGACCAACCTTTCCGCTCGTGCACCACATCCTAGTCCCTCTCATTTATTTAAGTTTGCTGCTCCCGCTACTGCCCCTCTTCTCTTCTGTGTCACTTTATTGTTTGCTACTTCTGTCCTGGATTGCTGCCCGCTGCATGCAAACATGGACTGACTTCTCCCAGCTAAGGGATCCTACCCCAATCCCTGATCCTTCACCTTCGTCTAATGATTGCACCATTTGCCCTGTTTTTCTACAGACAACCCCCTTCTATATATAACTGCCTCTGGTTCCTACTGTTTCCTCTCCTCTCATTCTCCATTAAGCTCACTCCAAATAGGCTTTTATATCCATCATTCTATGAAAATCCTTTCCACAGCCATGAGGATCCCATGTTGCTAAACCCACAGATGAATTATCAGTCTTCATCATCAGCAAATAAAACACAGTTCTAACAATGTTCTCCACAACTTCTTCAAACACACCCTTCACTCCACTTCCAAGATACCTTGCTATTGTGATTTTCCTCCTACTGCCAAAAAAACCAGAGCATGCATTTGTAAAAGATTATTTATTCATTTGAAAAGAGGACAGAGAGAGAGAGAGGGACAGAGAGAATCTTCCATCCACTGGCTCACTCCTCCAAATATCAAGGCCAGGTTGAAGCTGGGAGCTGGGAACACAATCCGGGTCTCCATGTGGGTGGGACTTGTGCCATCACTGATGCCTCCCCGTGCATGTGTTAATGTGTTAGCAGGAAGCTAGATCTGGAAGCAGAGCAAGGACTCAAGTTCAGGCACTCTGTTAAGGGATGCAGGTGTCCCAAGCAGTGTCTTAAATGCTATGCCAAAAGCCCACCCCACAACACGCATCCTTAGATGAAGTTGTGTGTAGAACAAAGTTGGAGGGGGCTGATTGGCAGCCCTGGGTACAGTGGGCAGTCTCCACAGGGGCCCCTCCATGATGCCTGCTTCCTGGTGCTCACTCACATAATCCCTTCCCCTTGAGTGTAGGCTGGACCTATCACTTCCTTCTTTTCATTTCTCCTTTATTTATTTTTAAAGATTTATGTATTTGAAAGGCAGAGAGACAGAGGGAGAGACAGAGAAAGATGATCCACTGGTTACTCCCCAAATGGCCCTTTCTTGCTGGGAGACTAGTGCTAGGGATTCTGTCTCCCTGGCTCACTTTGAAGAAGTAGACAGTTGGGTGGCAGCCAGGAGGCCCCGTGGCAGGTAGCTGAGGGTGGTCCCTAGGATCTCAGGGCAGCCTCCAGCCAGCAATCCCCAATCAGCTGGGGGCTTTCCAGTCCTGCAGCCATAAGGAAATGAATCTGCCAAGCGTTGAAGCAGATTCTTCCCCAGTTGAGCCTCCAGATGAATCTGCAGCCCAGCTACAGCCTTTTGAGACATGAGCAGAGTCCCCACTAACAGAAACTGAGAGCCAATAAATGTTCAGAGTTTTCTTTAAGCTGCTGCTTGTAGTAATCTGTGGTGTAGACAGCTAATACTTATTTAAGGGATCAATTCAAAATCTAGTCAATGAAAGTAATAGGAATAGAAAATAGAGAAATCCAAGAGGAGAAAATAATTCAATAGTATCTCTAAAACATAAAGAAAAATCTACAGTTCAAATTGAAAGCGTTAAGACAGATTAATATTGGCTGGCACCGTGGCTCAATAGGCTAATCCTCCACCTAGTGACGCCGGCACACTGGGTTCTAGTCCCGGTCGGGGCGCCGGATTCTGTCCCGGTTGCCCCTCTTCCAGGCCAGCTCTCTGCTGTGGCCAGGGAGTGCAGTGGAGGATGGCCCAAGTGCTTGGGCCCTGCACCCCATGGGAGACCAGGAGAAGCACCTGGCTCCTGCCATCAGATCAGCGCGGTGCGCCCGCTGCAGCGCGCCGGCCACAGGGGCCATTGGAGGGTGAACCAACGGCAGAAGGAAGACCTTTCTCTCTGTCTCTCTCTCTCTCTCTCACTATCCACTCTGCCTGTCCAAAAAAAAAAAAAAAAAAAAAAAAAAAAAACAGATTAATAGATGGGGGATGGGATCATACCAGGATATGAAATTTCAGAAAACCAAGGATAATGAAAACATCTTAAAAGATTTGAAGAAGTGACTCATGGGGCATGTGAGCAAGGGCAGTTTCTTTAAGAGGAATGAAAATCAGGTGAGTATGACATTTCTTATTGCTGGATGCCTTCAAATTAAAAACATTATTTTTAATCTACAGTTTTATACCAACTCACACCATTATTCAAACTGAAAGAAAAATAAAGATATTCTCAGATATGCTTAGATAAGATTTTCTAACATTTAGTCTTCTAAATTATATGTTAGGGATATACTTCAGCAAAACTTAAAATGAATCCGAACAAGAAGGTATGGGATCAGAAAAGAAGGGACTAACCCACAAGGAAGAGTGCGCAGCAGGCCAACACAGCCACTTGCTGAAGTTAAAATAAGACTAAAAATGTCAATGGCTTCACCTTGACAAGTACCATTAAGTAGCTCAATGATGTTAGTGAAAAGGAAGGGAATATGCTTCTCTTTGGAGAAAATAAAGGCATTTAGAAAGTAAAGGAAAATAAACTTATCTACAAGAAAATCAGGGTTCAAATACGAAGCAATCTAAAATGTGATATAATTGTTGGTAATTAATACAGTATAAGAAAAATTATTTGACTCTAACATTTGGACTATCATTTTTTCCTAGTGTTGTAGCTTTATTTGTCCCATAGCATCGCTTCATTTCATTCTTCAGTGAACAATATATTCATAATTCTACTGTTGTAAATGCTGTATGGAGGATACAACATTTAAAAATCAACCTGCAGGGGTGGGGGAGGGTGTTGTGGCACAGCAGGTCAAGCTGCCACTTGGGATGCCCATAGCCCATATGGAGTGCCTAGTTCAAGTCCTGGCTACTCCCCACTTCCAATCATTTTCCTGCTATTGCACCTGGAAGGCAGTGTATGATGGCCTAAGCATTTGGATTCCTGATACCCATGTCGGAGACCTGGGTAGAGTTCCTGGCTCTGGACTTTGGCTTTGGCTGTTGCAAGTATTTGGGGAATGAACCAACAGATTGAAAATCAATCTCTCTCTCTTTCTCTCTCTCTCCCTTTCTCTCCACCCTGTCATTCTGTCTTTCAAATAAATACACAAATATTTTTAAAAACCAATCTATAGACAAGGCATGAATAAACTAATTGGCACTGAAGAATGTAAACTCATGAATGTTATAAACACTGAGAATAAAAAATGAGTTACAGAAGTTGGGAGGTGGTATTGTTGCATCCACTTGTCAGCTAAAGCAGAATATTACAAAAACCAGTAACAGTCACACATGAATTTTATTGAAAATGAGAGGCAAGGCAACCGATCGGGACCAACACTCCTTACCAGAGTGCGGCCCCCAACAGCGAGTTACACAGCTTTTTATAGTATTCTGTCCACTAGGGCTCACAATTTTCAACCCCTGGTATGCAGTGAACAATAAAAAAACCCAGACTATGGTTGTAAGATAGCAGTTAACAGTAGCAAACCCAGGAACAATAGCAGACCCAAGATATGGTTGTAAGATAACAGTGAAGGGCACATTTCTGTCAACTTAGGCAGAACACTCTGGTTGTGTCCTTTCCAGTTCCTGGGAATTTGGGCCCACATAGTTTCACAAGATACACCCTTCGCCTTTAGCAAGCAAAGCTAATATGTACAGAAGCAAGAGATCTGCAATTAGCTTTTAGCCACATTCACTCCATTTTGATTTTGACTTTACAGTATAGTAAAAATGGCAAGCATATGGTAAAATTCAGCAGAAAAATTAAAAAGAAGTGGGAGAGGTGTTTGGCAGTGATTAAGACATTGCTTAGGATGTCTGCATTCCTTGTTAGAGTGCTTGGGTTCGAGCTCTGACCACATTCCTAATTCCAGCTTCCTGGTAACTATACCCTGGCAGGCAGCCGCGATGACTCAAGCAGCCCCTGCCACCCACCTGGGGGACTTGGACTGAGGTCCCATTGACCCACAGCTTTGACCTCGCCAATCCCTGCTATTGTGAACATTTGCGAAGTAAAACCAGTAGATGAGAAATCTCTCTCTCTCTCTCTCTCTCTCTCTCTCTCTCTTACTATCTCTCTCTCTCTCAAATGACAGAAAAACAGTTGATTGCTAGATGACAAATACAGATGACAGATATATGGATGGTAAATGGATAGGTAGACTAGAATAACTACAGTGATTTGGACTGAAGTAGGCAGGCATACAGGGTCACTTCTGATATCAGGAGGAGAGAGGACAGATGAGGTTTGTGTGAGCGCAGGAAATCCAGTGTGCACTCTGCTCAGCAGCCCCTGTGTGTGAGGGTGGGCTTGGAGCCTCTTTCTCATTTGCACAAGGACTGGAATGAGGGAGGAGGAGCAGTCTGGGTGAACCAAGAATCCAGTCCCTTGAGACTCTGCCTCCTATCGCACCTGCAATGTTCAAAGCCATGTGTGTAGAGGTGAATGCTGTGAGCGCTGCTTCTCCAGGGGTGGCCCTCACAAAAGGCCCTGTGTCCTGCTCAGTTCTGGATGGGAGCTCTGGAAAGCCTCTCTCTCAACCAGCAATGCTTAGGTCTTTTCAGCTTCTCTCTGCATTCTCTCACTCCTCTCTCTCTCAACCAGCATAATCCCCCCACCCCACCCCCAGCAGCTAGGCAAAACAAAAGCCAGGAGGAGGGGTGCCTTCTGGGTGCCTGGCAACCGCACAAAAGCGCCCCGCAGGGCTGGCTGGGAGAGTGGGAACACAAAGGCTGGGCTCTCTTCTGGATTGGGGGGAGGTAAAGGCATGGTGCCAGGGAGACCCAGTGCGAACCGCTGTGTCCAGTAAGAGTCTTAGATCGCCCTGGCCCCTCTGCCTCCCGGACAATCTCTGGGTCTCTGAGAGGAAAATGTGTTCCTTACTCTGCCGCCCCCAGCAGGGGCTGGTCTGGACTTTGCGGAATGTTAATGTCCCCACCCCCAGCAAGGTTAGTTGATGAGAGATCTCCCCCAGATGCCACTGGGATTAGGCAGAGGAGCTTGGGTCCATGTGAGAGAGAATGTCCAGGCCCAGGCTGCGGTGGCAACTCCCCAGCTCTCTGGGTCTCTGTCTTGGAATTTTCTCAATGGTTGAGGGTCGCAGGCAACCTCAGTGTTTGGTTCAGAGACAGCAGAAGAGAAAGAGGATCAGGGTTTTTTGTTGTTGTTTTGTTTTGTTTTGTTTTTTTTTAAGATTTATTTATTTGATTTGAAAGGCAGAGTTATAGAGAGAGGGAGAGACACAGAGTGAGAGAGGAAGAGAGAGAGAGATGGATCTTCCATTCGCTGGTTTGCTCCCCATATGGCCGCAGCAGCGGGGCTCCTCTGAAGCCCAGGAGCCAGGAGCCCCAACCAGGTCTTCCACTTGGGTGCAGGGGCCTAGGTGATATCAGAAATGACCCCCTAAAGTATATATATCAAAATGTGGCCCCTTCCAGGCCAGCTCTCTGCTATGGCCAGGGAGTGCAGTGGAGGATGGCCCAAGTGCTTGGGCCCTGCATCCCATGGGAGACCAGGAGAAGCACCTGGCTCCTGCCTTCAGATCAGCGCGGTGCGCCAACCGTGGCGGCCATTGGAGGGTGAACCAACAGCAAAAGGAAGACCTTTCTCTCTCTCTCTCTCTCACTATCCACTCTGCCTGTCAAAAATAAATAAATAAATAAATAAATATGTGGCCCCTTGAAGTTCCCCCAGAAGCGCCATCTGGGGTGCCACATAGGTTACCAGAATTTGGGGTGCCATACAATATCACCATACGCTTATTAATAAATCCCAATCTTAATAAGCCCGAGAGGGTTCTTGCCTAATATTTAGAGAAGAATTCTAAATATCGGTGAAGTAGGCAGACATACAGGCTAAAATTGATTAGATTTGTGAACTGGAAGACCACGCCTTCACCATGCTCCTGTGTGACCTCATCCCCCTACCTGGCCACCCCTGGGTGCCCACCAGCCAATCAGGTTAATTAACCTCTCCCCTTTGGAAGTAGGATAAAAGCCTGGGACACAGTGTGTCCGGCCTTCTCTTCTTTTCCCTGGCCTCTTGCCAGGAGGGGGCTTGCTGTAGCCCTGCGCCTCCAGGGTGCGTGGCCTTCAGGCCACATGTCCTAGGCTTCCTGGCCTAGATGCTCCTTCACATGACTGGTTCCTGGTGCTCGGTATGAACCCAGATTTACCTCTCTCTCTTAAATAAAGCTCTCACTTTCCTATGCACCTTTCTCACTAAATAAAAGCCTAAAACGTACCATGCTGCCTTGTTTATCTGTGCCAGTATTTAGAATTCTTCTCTATATTAGGCAAGAACCTTCTCGGGCTTGTTAATATTGGGGATTTATTAATAAATGTAGGGTGATATCGTATGGCACCCCAAATTCCGGTAGCATATGTGGCACCCAAGACAGCACTTCTGGGGAACTCTAAAGGGCCACATTTTGGTATAAATTTTAGGGGATAATGTCTGATTTCACCGGTGTCAATAAATGAGGCAGCATGGTACATTGTAGGCTTTTATTTAGTGCAAAAGATGCATTGGAGAGTGAGAGCTTTATTTAAGAGAGAGAGAGATAAATATGGGTTCATACCGAGCACCAGGAACCAGCCACGTGGAGGAGCATCTAGGCCAGGAAGCCTAGGGCGAGTGGCCTGAAGGCCACGCACCCTGGAGGCACAGGGCTACAGCAAGCCTCCTCCTGGCAAGAGGCCAGGGAAAAGAAGAGAAGGCTGGACACACTGTGTCCCAGGCTTTTAACCTACTTCCAAAGGGGTGTGGTTAATTAACCTGATTGGCTGGTGGGCACCCAGGGGTGGCCAGTAGGGGCATGAGGTCACACAGGGGTGTGGCGAAGGCGTGGTCTTCCAGCTCACAAACCTAATAAATTTTAACCTGTATGCCTGCTTACTTTACAGGGACTTGAGCCATCTTCCACTGCCTTTCTAAGTGCACTAGCAGGGAACTGGAACGGAAGTGGAGCAGCCAGGGCTCAAACCCGCACTCATATGGGATGCCAGTCTCTCAGACTGCAACTTAACCTGCTATGCCACAGTGTACCCACCAAGGGTCAATTTTTGACAAAAATACATCTGGTCCCCTCACTGGGAAACACACCCTCTTCCTCCTTACTATTCCCCCTCCCACTTTTAGGACCTCTGTACCTTGGAGTAAAAGAGAAAACCAAAGGAGGCAGTTGGGTCTGACTTTTTTTTTATTATTATTATTTGAAAGAGTTACACACACACACACACACACACACACACACACACACACAGAGAGAGAGAGAGAGAGAGAGAGAGAGAGAGAGAGGTCTTCCAACTACTGGTTCACTTCCCAGATGGCTGCAACGGCCGGAGCTGAGCTGGTCCAAACCATGAGTGAATCCAAGGCCAGGAGCCAGGAGCTTCCTCTGGGTCTCTCACATGAGCACAGGGACCCAAGCACTTGGACCATCCTCCACTGCCTTTGCAGTCTATAGCAAAGAGCTAGATCAGAAGTGGAGCAGCCAGGACTTGAACTGGCACTCCTGTGGGATGCCAGCACTGCAGGTGGCAGCTTTACCTACTATGCCACAGTGCCCCCCCATCCTGATTTGTTATTGTTTGAGTCTCCACTCCCTATTCCATCCTTGATATTCCAAGATCACCAGAAACTCACCTGGCGTCCTCTGTTGGGCTGTGTGTGCTTACTGGGCTGTATGCTCATTCATGAATGCAATCTGCCATTTGAGGGGCAAAAATGAAGCCATTGTTCTTCCCTGGACCCTCACAAGCTTACACAGAAACTCCCCACTCTGGGGCCAAGCAGAGCTCCTGGGCTCCACTGGGACCTCTGGGGCCCCCTCGGCCAATCCCATCACTCTGGCTCCAGGCCACTCTTCCAAGGACCAAAAAAGTCCTGTCTGTCGATGCAGGACCAGACCAGAGGGTACCCAGCTTCAGTTTCCAGGCCTGTGGAAAGGTGTTCATATCGAGCTCCCCAAACCTGTAGAAGGGCAGTCAGGGCTTCTTATTGCAGTAATAAATGCCCATGTATCACAGTAGGGCTTGAGCACAAAGTACCGTGACTGTGACTGTCGCTCGGCGAAGATCCCAGGGCCCAATCCTGGCAGTGATGCAGCAAAACCACATCCAGCGTTTGCGAAGGGGAGGGCTCCACAAGGACCAGCTTAACCAGGGACGAAGGGCGCCTCTCAGCATTGCGACCCCGCTGAAAGCCCCACATGGTTCACCAAACCTGGGAGAGACAGAGCTCCCAGATGACAGAATGAATTTTTGTCAACTTGGACTTAAATAACTGATAGAAATGCAATGAATGTGACACTTCTTACCCATGATGTGAACAAAATTCATAATAGCTACATAAGATGAACGTCCCCTAGTTTTTCTCGAGTTCTTGTGCAATCCATGACTAATTAGAACCCATAAAATTGGATGACAAGGCCTAAACTTTTTTTTTTTTTTTTGAGTTCTTTGTAAGTCACTACTGATTTGGGGCAAACCAGTAGATTTTGAAAAAATATTTTTAAAAAACTATGGGGGCTGGCACTGTGGCATAGTGGGTAAAGCTGCTGCCTGCAGTGCTGGCATCCCATATGGGCACCGGTTCGAGTCCCAGCTGTTCCACTTCCAATCCAGCTCTCTGTTATGGCCTGGGAAAGCAGTGCAAGATGGCACAAGTCCTTCAGCCCCTGCACCCACGAGGGAGACCCTGAGGAAGTTCCTGGCTCCTGGCTTTGGATTGGCTCAGCTCCAGTCATTGCGGTCAGTTGGGGGGTGAACCAGCAGATGAAAGACTTCTCTCTCTCTCTCTCTCTCTGCCTTTCCTTCTCTCTTTTTGTAACTCTGATTTTCAAATAAATAAATAAATCTTAAAAAAAAAGAAGTCTATAAGATGCTTCCAAACTTCTGAACAAGTGCTAAGTGAGATAATAACAAAAATGTTAGAAAAGCGTCAACATCACAAAGAAAACATTGTTTGAGTTTATTAAAATGATTTTGCTATCCATCCCAGGGTAAGATCTTGGAAGAAGAAGCAATTGATCACATCAAGGTCATTATCTTGGAGTCTGAATTTCTCTTAAAAAAATAACCTTTTCCCTGGAGTAAAGGGCAGCTCCAGTGTCCTCTATCCTAGCCATGTTGCCTGAGTTACAGGCTGGGCTCTTGGGATGTGTAGTAGGAGAAGCTGATGGTGGAAATCAATCAGCAAATAATCCACTGTGGGTCCTGGGCTGGGAGAAGTGGCACTGTTTTACTTACTTACTTATCTATCTATTTATTGATTTATTGATTTTTAAGATTCATTTGTTCATTTGAAAGTCAGAGTTACACAGAGAGAAGGAGATGCAGAAAGAGAGAGAGAGAGAGAGGTCTTCCATCCTCTGGTTCACCCCCCAGCTGGCTGCAATGGCCGGAGCTGCGCCGATCTGAAGCCAGGAGCCAGGAGCTTCTTCCAGGTCTCCCATGCAGGTGCAGGGGCCCAAGGACTTGGGACATTTTCTATTGCTTTCCCAGGCCACAGCAGAGAGCTGGATTGGAAGTGGAGCAGCCGGGACTAAAACCAGTGCCCATATAGGATGCTGGCACTGAAGACGACAGCTTTACCTGCTATGCCATAGCACCAGCCCCAAAAGTGGCATTATTAACTGTATGGTTTCACAGTGACAGATATTCAAGCTAGAAATGATCACTGATGAACTATCCCAGATGTGCTCATTCTAAAGCTGGGAGCCAGGAGTTCAATCCAGTTCTCCCACATATGTGGCCAAAACCCAGTTACTTGAGCCATCAACACTGCCTTATGGGAAGCTGGAGTCAGGTGCAGTACTCTGATGTAGGACACAGATATCTTTTACATTTTTTTTATCCATTTGAAAGGCAGAAGACAGAGACACAGAAATATCTTCCTGCTACTGGTTCACTCCCCAAACAACCTCAACAACCAGGTCTGGACTACGCTGAAGCCAGAACCCAGAACTCAGAACTCAGAACAGTTCACCCACATGGGTGGCAGGGACCCAAGTACTTGAGTCACCATCTGCTGCCTCTTGGGTGTGAGTTAGCAGAAAGCTGGAATCAGAATCAGAGTCAAGACTTGAATCAGGCATCCCAAGCAAGGTCTTTAAAAAATAAAAAAGAGTATTTATTTACTTATTTATTTATTTGAAAGGCAGAGTGGCACAGAAAGAGGGAGGGAGGGAGGGAGAGAGACAGGGACAGAGAGAGAGAGAGAGAGAGAGAGAGAGAGAGCGAGCTTGCATTCACTGTTTTACTCCTCAAGTGTCTGCAACAGCAAGGGCCAGGATGGAGCCAGGAGCCAGGACCGCCATTCAGTTACCCCATCCAATTACCCCGAGTAATTGGGCCTCTACCTGCTGCCCCTCAGGAGCATTAGCAGGAGCTGGATTGGAAGTCGTTGGGACTTGAACCAGGCACGCTGATTTGGGATGGGGCATCCTAAGCAGCCCCTTATCTCACTCCACCACAATGCCTGCCCCTCCCCCACCAAGCAAGGCCAGCCTTGGGTGCAGATAACTGATGTCCTAGTGCTAGGCTAAAAGCATATCCCTCATACACTATGTGTAAAGTTTATGGGAAAAAGATGCTTTTGAGTGGGTCTTTAGATTCCAGTTTTTTTCTGCAGATATAGCTGAGCTCCGTGTATCTGATAATTCAGCTACTGACGAAGGGCTTGAACTCATAAATTAGCACCAGCAAACTTGTTCCAGCCACTGACAAGAGCTGTCGTAGGTCTGTGCGTTCTATGCACTAGGAGAGAGGCAGAGTCATCGGTTACTCCTTCAGTCTTTAATGATACCAGGGCCCTTCAGAAAAATGGTGGGGGCTGGCGCTGGGGCGCAGTGGGTTAAAGCCCTGGCCTAAAGCACCAGCACCCCATATGGGCGCTGGTTTTAGTCCTGGCTGCTCCTCTTCCGATCCAGCTCTCTGCTATGGCCTGGGAAAGCAGTGGAAGATGGCCCAAGTCCTTGGGCCCCTGAACACACATGGGAGACCCAGAAGAGACTCCTTGCTCCAGGCTTTGGATCGACACAGCTCTGGCCGTTGTGGCCAACTGGGGAGTGAACCAGCATATGGAAGACCTCTCTCTGTAACTCTTTCAAATAAATAAATATTTAAAAAAAAAGATTGTGGAAAAACAGAATTACAAAGTAAAAGATAAATTTAAGGTTTGTTTATTTTATTTATTTGAAAGAGAGAGGGAGAAGTGGGGGAGGAGAGATCTTCCATCTGCTGGTTCACGCCCCAAATGACTGAAACAGTTGAGGCTGGCGAGCTGAAAGCCAGGAGCTCCATGTGGGTTTCCCTGCTGGGCACACAAGTGCTTAAGTCATCATGTGCTTGCTCGGAGGGTGCGCATTTGGCAGAAGCCAGATTGGAAGCAGAGGAGGTGAGGTTTAATCTCTGGCACTCTGAAATGGGAGCCAAGTGTCCCAAGTGGCAGCTCAACCCTCTGTGCCACAACCTTCACTTCTTGTTTTTTTTTAAAGATTTATTTATTGACTTGAGAGGCATAGTTACAGACAAAGGGAGAGACAGATAGATCTTCCATCTGCTGGTTCACTCCCCAAATGGCTGCAATGGCCAGAGTTGCACAGATCTGAAGCCAGGAGCCAGAAGCCAGGAGCCAGGAGCCAGGAGCCAGGAGCCAGGATCGTCTTCTGAGTGTCCCATGTGGGTGTAGGGGCCAAATTTGGGCCATCTTCCACTGTTTTCCCAGGCCATTAGCAGGGAGAGGATAGGAAATGGAATAGCCAGGACTCGAACTGGTACCTTTATGGGATGCTGGCTCTGCAGGCGGCTGTTTAACTCATTATGCCACAGCGCTGGCCCAACTTTTATTTCTATAGGCACTTTCTTGATATCTTTTTTCCTTTCGTCATCTTAAGTTCCTTGCTGGGTTCCAAGTGGAGGGTTTTGATGTAGAGAACTTGGGGTGCAGGAAAAGAGAGGGATGGATAGCTGCAATCTGTCTGGCCTCCCCGGAAGTGGAGGGAGGGAAAGAGACTGTGGAAGCTAGCAGGCCACTGCTCTTCTGCTGGCCTTTATTCCGAGCAGGTCCTGAGCTCAGACCTTCGCCTTCACCTTCACCACCCCATCCCCTCAATCCAGCTTCTGCCAAATCCGCAGGCAGTGGAGACACAAAGACTAACTTACAGCAGCTTTCAGCTAGTGGACCCAGGGCTGGCTTTATGTTAACTCTACTGCTATCCACCCAGCCTGCTTCAGGGTCCAGGAGTCAGCTCCTCACAGAGCTGAGCCTCCTGTATCAGTTCCCTCTGATCCAGAATCCTTCTTCCCCAAAGTCCAACAGAAAGACGCATTTGCTTTCTTTCCACCTGGTCTCACGCCTGAACTCAATGCTCTCTCTCAGTTTTGCTTTCCAGCTCTGCCCCTCCTCGGGGTGACTGCAAGAATTCTCATCTGCTTCGTGAAGATGCAGCAGCCATCCAGAGAGGGTTAGCTCCTTCCTTGGGACTAGCAAGACAGTGGGACCCACACACACTAGAGCAGCATGCGCAGTCCCCCAGCCGGAGTGATTTCATCTGGTATGACAGCACCTGGGACACATTGACAGACTTGAGCAGATTGAGCCAGGTCAAATTTAAACCAGTTTCTTATTTTTCTTTTCTATTATCAATTTTATTTTTTAAGTTCATGGCAAAAATGAACTTAAAGTGCAAAGATTTCCCATATACCTTCCTCTACCTCCCATGCCCATCTCACCATCCATCTCCCTTACCAGCATGGTACATTTGTTACATGGACACATCATTATCTCCCTAAGTTTTTGTTTCTGTTAAGGTTCACTCTTGGTGGTGGACATTCTATGGGTTGGGGGAAAGTATAAAGATCCGTCATAGTGTTATCATAATAGTTTCAGCGTCCCCACAATCCTCTGTGTGATGCCTATTCATCCCTCACTTCCCCCTACTGCTGGCCACCACTGATCCTTTACTTTAGACTTTTCCAGAACATGATATAGTTGGAATCATATGGTACATAGCCTTTTCAGATTGGCTTCTTTCACTTAGCAGCACACATTTAAGTTTCCTCCATGTCTTTTCATGGAATGATAACTCCAGTTGGTTTTTCACAATTTTCCATTGTGAGATAGGGACTGGGCTCGTCTCCTGCTGTAAACTTCAGGTCTCAAGTTCCAGTCCATGGTAAGTTCTCTTCCTTCCATCTGTCACTGAACCATTCAAGATAAATAATTCAGAAATGAGAAGCCTGTCACTGAAGATACACATTAATCTTTTTATCTGCATTTTTAAAATGAGCTTAAACATTAGTGAACAGTATTAACTGTTTGGTTTGACACTGAGACCTGTTAGGTTATGAGGCAGATGATATACCAAGATTGAATCTGTAACTACTGTTTCAATGAAAATACAGTACACAGTAGTCTGAAAAATACAGACTTTGAAACTATTTAAAAGCACACTAAAACATTTAAGTATTGACTTCAAAATGTGTAAAGAAGAATGGGCTTTTGTCCTACTGCTTAAGACTCCTATTAAGATGCCCAAGTCCCCTATCAGAGTGCCCGGGTTCAATTACTGACTCCAGCTAATGCAAACCCTGGGAGGTGACCGAGATGGCCCAAGTGGTTGGGTAGAGAGCTGGATTGCGTTCCCAGATCCTAGATTTGACCCAGCCCAGCTCTAGATGCTTCATATATTTGAGGAGTGAACTAGTAGATGGGTGTTCATTCTCTCTCTCTTTCTGGGTCTCATTTTCTCTCTCTCTCTCGCTCTTGCTTTCTCTTTCCACCCTCCTGCTCTGTCTCTCTGCCTCTTAAATCATAAGTTTCTTTAAATGTGTGAAGAGGTACAAAGTTTTTTTATTTTTTTTTACAGTGTACATAACTAAAAGCATTTGAGTTCTGCCATCTAGAAGCAATTAAGTGAAAAAGCTAAGTTGACTTCACAGCTCCACATTAGTTACTCTTCAGGACATCATTGGTCGACAAAATAACACATTCATTGCCCAGGGTAATCAAGAAATATTCCTCTCCCTTCCTGTCATGTGTTAACTAAGACCAGGAAGTGTACAATATGTATTAGGAAGACAATTTTTTAAAAAAACTTTCTTATATACCATTGATTGAACTCTTTAATTAACACACAATTATTCTTAGTCATTTAAATTTTTTTTTTGACAGGCAGAGTAGACAGTGAGAGAGAGAGACAGAGAGAAAGGTCTTCCTTTTGCCGTTGGTTCACCCTCCAATGGCCGCCGCAGCTGGCGCGCTGCGGCCGGCGCACCGCGCTGATCCGAAGCCAGGAGCCAGGTGCTTCTCCTGGTTCCCGTAGGGGTGCAGGGCCCAAGCACTTGGGTCATCACCCACTGCACTCCCTGGCCACAGCAGAGAGCTGGCCTGGAAGAGGGACAACCAGGACAGAATCTGGCACCCCAACCGGGACTAGAACTCTGTGTGCTGGTGCCGCAAGGCAGAGGATTAGCCTAGTGAGCCGCAGTGCCGGCCTAGTCATTTAAATTTAACAGAAAGTGATCCCTGTTAAATATAAGAGTGGGGATAAAAGAAGGAGGAGATGTATAGTTTGGCACATGCTCATTCGGACTTACCCCTAATGATAGAGCTAGAAATGTGCCAGGGGATTCCAATTCAATCCCATCAAGGTGGCATGTACCAATGCCATCTTACTTGTTAAAGTGATCAGTTTAAGTTCATAATTGATCAAAAAGATAGGATTAAGTGTCAATGGGATTACATAAATAAGACTAGTGTCTGCAAATAATAATTGATAGAATTAAAAAGGAGAGAATGATCCTACATGGGAAGCAGGAAACACAACAGGCTCAAAGAATGGCAGATGTACTAAACAGCATTCTGGCCTCAGAATCAGCCCTTAAGGCATGCGGATCTGGCTAAAAAGCCCATGAGAGTTTCCCAGGCATGGAAAACCAAGACACTGTGGGGAAAAAAAAAATCTAAATGAAAGATCTCTGTAAGATCCCAGTGGAAAGAACAGGCCATCAAAGAAGGCAGTACCTTTCTCTGAAGGGAGGAGAGAACTTTCACTTTGAATATGGCCTTGCCTAAATAAGATCAGAGTTGGTGAACTCAAGAAGCTTCCATAGCCTTGGCAGCTCATGACAAGAGCCTCGGGTGATTACTGACGTCATAAACAAGAGTGTCAATTGTTAAATCAACGATGGGAGTCACTGTGCACCTGCTCCCCATGTAGGACCTCTGTCCTTAATGCGTTATACTATGAGAATTAATGGTAAAACTACTACTCAAACAGTACTCTAAACTTTGTGTGTGTGTGTGGGTGCAGTCTGTTGAAATCTTTATGTAGTATATACTAAGTTGATCTTCTGTATATAAAGATAATTGAAAATGAATCATGATGAAGAATGGGATGAGAGAGGGAGTGGGAGATGGGATGGTTGCGGGTGGGAGGGAGGTTATGGGGGGGAAAGCTGCTATAATTCAAAAGTTGTACTTTGGAAATTTATATTTATTAAATAAAAGTTGAAAAAAAAAGAAATTTACGGCCGGTGACGTGGCTCACTAGGCTAATCCTCCACCTTGTGGTGCCGGCACACGGGGTTCTAGTCCCGGTCGGGCACCGGATTCTGTCCCAGTTGCCCCTCTTCCAGGCCAGCTCTCTCTGTGGCCCGGGAGTGCAGTGGAGGATGGCCCAAGTCTTTGGGCCCTGCACCCACATGGGAGACCAGGAGAAGCACCTGGCTCCTGCCTTTGGATCAGCATGGTGCGCTGGCCGCAAAGCGCCGGTCGCGGCGGCCATTGGAGGGTGAACCAATGCCAAAGGAAGACCTTTCTCTCTGTCTCTCTCTCTCACTGTCCACTCTGCCTGTCAAAAAAAAAAAAAAAGAAAGAAAGAAATTTAGTAAATGAAAAAAACAAACTTTCTTAGAATGACCTCCAAAAATTGCTTTATCGTCTAACTCCCTGACCATTGTGAACACGGACCTGCTGTGTGCTTTTTATTGCCCACCATGTTATTTGAATGCTTTGTCACAAAGAGCAGACAGTAAAGGAAGTACCTGTGAGAATAAGGAAAGAAAAAACGGTGTTCACTAGTGTTTGATGTTTATCTTTGTCCCGTTCTCACTAGTTCCTCATCCTGGTGAAGTTGCTTTCCTGTCAGTCCTTTGTTGAAGAGAGGCAAAAATGAGGTTTGTACCCACAGGGCTGGGTGTACAGCAGTGATTTATCAGGTTTAGCCATACAAGTGATTTGGATTTGACTAACGTTTTTGATCATTTTAAAAATAAGAGGTAGCATGAAGTTAATAATTCTACTACCCATTAATGATTTCCTTTATAAACTAAGTAAATTACATAATCTGTCAAAGGGGAACATTGAAGTAGTCTCTGAGGTTACCCACAGCCCTTAACAGGTTGTGAGTCTTAGTGATGTCCTTATAAAGCTGACGAGAAAAAATGATCAGGGATCTGTAAGTATACCCAATCATGATTATGCATCAGCAAAAAGACCTCTCCTGGGGCTGGTGCTGTGGTGCAGCAGGTTGAAGCTCTGGGCTGAAGCGCCAGCATCCCATATGGGCAGTGGTTCGAGTCTCGGCTGCTCCTCTTCCTATCCAGCTCTCTGCTATGGCCTAGGATGGCAGTGGAAGATGGCACAAGTCCTTTGGCCCCTACACCCACGTTGGAGATCCAGAAGAGTCTCCTGGCTCCTGGCTTCAGATCGGCACAGCTCCGGCCATTGCAGCCATCTGGGGAGTGAAACAGTGGATAGAAGACCTCTCTCTCTGTCTCTACCTCTCTCTGTAACTCTTTCACATAAATAAAATAAATCTTAAAAAAAAGACCTCTTCTGAGCCCTAGAAGAGTTACACTGTGGATGGAAGACATTATTCACTCATTCATTTATTTTTGTATTTTTGGTATGCTTTGATTAATTTAAATAGAACAGATTTCATAGTCCATAGGTAAAATTTCCAAGAGGATAACCACATTTCCCTTCTACCTCTCCTCACCAATACCCTGCTCCCTCCCTCCCCTCTCTTGGTGGAATACCTTACAGAACACAAATCTCTTCTCCCCTGAAGTAGTCATCTAGAAACTACTCAATAAAGGCATCCAGATGTTCTTCCTCTGAAGGGTGCTCAGTGTTCCAATTAACACATTTGCTAATTCTGTTTTATTCTGTTTCTTATACGTACTAATCTTTGAACCTGAGTTTTCCCTTCTTTCTCAAATGATTGATTAATGGCGTAGAAAGATCATTTTGAGAAGAGGAAAGTGCAGTTCCCATGAAATGGATTCATCATGCATTAATGATAGTAGAGTAGATTATAAGGACTGCAGAAAGAAATGACAAATCGTGACGAAGGTGAAGTTTTGGAGAAAGACCACACTCCAGCTGCCGGTGACTTTGGTGGTAGAGAGCTGGGGACAGAGTATGGGGGAGGGCACTATCCCTGATGATCTGCTCATCATAATAGACGGATTCAAGCTTTGTAGTTTTTTCACAATACGTATATGAAGTGCTGCCTACACCTGCCTGGTGGGAGTTCAGAGAGCAATGAAAAGAAACTGCTTGGGTTTAAACAATGAATCATTTGTATGGACTCCAATGGTGAAGAAACATGTTGCTTTGCAAGCAAATTGGGAGAACACATTCATTTCCTTGTGTCTGGGATAATAGAAGACAGTTTACTTTTCTTTCCACTATTTCACATCTACTCATCATAAATACCATGCAATAATGATTGAGGTGACAAAGTGTCTTAGCCTGTCTGGGATACCCTGTGGTACTCTGCAGTGGGACAGGACTATGTCATTTGTCAGAAGTTCTTTACTTCTGCTCAGGAGCTGCTGTGAATTTAGAGGCAGCCAAGGAAGGGAAAGAGGGGCTAGAAATTTGCCTTGTGAATGTTCCTTTTTTCCACATACAAATTATAAAATTCTCCAGTTCTTGTGAGCAGCACAGGATGATGACACCTTAAGATCTTAAGAATTTCATTAAAATTTCTCCCCATAATGAATACCCTTCCATCCCAGTTTCAAATGATAAATTCTGTGGCCCAGATTTTTGACTCAAAACTCAGAATGAGGTTAAGAATTCCAGAGACGGCAAAAATTTTATGAACTTAAGGAGGGAGGTCATTTATAATGAAAAAGCCAAGTGTCCTCACTACATAGTATTTGGGATCTGAAAAGCTGTTAGGGGCTGGTGCTGTGGCATAGCAGGTAAAGCTACCACCTGCAGTGCCAGCATCCCATATGGGCGCCAGTTCGTGTCCCGGCTGTTCCACTTCTGATCCAGCTCTCTGCTATGGCCTGGAAAAGCAGTAGAAGATGGCCCACATCCTTGGGCCCCTGCACCCATGTGGGAGACCTGGAAGAAGCTCCTGGCTCCTGGCTTCAGATTGGCATAGCTCCGGCCGTTGCAGCCAATTGGGGTGTGAACCAGAAGATGGAACACCTCTCTCTCTGCCTCTCCTTCTCTGTGTAACCCTACCTCTCAAATAAATAAATAATTTTTTTTAAAAAGCTGTGAAAAAGTGGTTGTTGAATTTAGTGTAATAAGAACAAGTCTAGATTGAAGACTTCAGTCTTTGAGATTCACTTTTAGAAAGGAAAGTCAGGCATAGGTGCAGGGAATGGAGTCAGATAACCTGAAGGGTCTCTGGTTCTTCATCCAAAAACACCTCCCTCATCATTCTATCCCTGCTGTCTTGCATTGCACCAGGCACACAGCAAGCACACAATAAACATGTGGATAGAAGTGTTTCAGGATGAATATATGCATTCCCTTTATGCTAGGACTCAAAGATATGTGTGAAAACATAGATACACCCTGTGCAAGCAGCTAACGGGGGCCAGAACCACCACACAGAGCAGTTGGCAAGAGCAACTCCCAGGATTCAAGTGGCTTTCTTTTGCCATCACAGTAGACCTGGCAGCCAACTTAAGACTCCTCCATTATCCATTGCAACTAGAAACCTGCTCTCCTTTTATCTATCCAAAGGGGGCAGCAGAGAAGAGAAAAATTCAAATTCATGGCCTGCTGTGAGCCAAGCCACCCCAACCTCCTGGATGTCTTGATGCAGATTTCCTAAACTCTACCCTCCTAACTAAAAGTTAATTACTTTTGTGTCTGGGGGAGGGAGTGGATTAAGGATCCAAAATTTAAAAGTGTGGATAACTCTACATTAAAACTGTCTACACATCTGTCCTGCAACATTTCTTATATAAAATGCTTTTTTGGTATTCTAAAAACAACATATAATATGAAGAATTTCTCAAACTTTTTGAATGATGAAAGGAAGCCCCTTCATTTTTTTAATTCCTCAGAATACATATTAACATCCAGAGAGCCATGCAAGCTCTACTGAAGATAAGTTCAGAAATACTGTCCTAGCAAATCCATTCCTATCCTTATGCAGACATTGATTATCTCAGCTTTAAAGTATCAGCTCAATTTACCATCAGTGAGAGAAGGACTGCAGCTTTGATCAGTGCCATCTTCTTGAGCAGGCTGTCTGAAGATGGAGCTTGGGAAATAGAGATACACTCCAAACCTTTACATTTACCACTGCTATTCCTGGGTAGCTATCTCACCAGTCCTGGGTGGTAGGGTCAGCCCCCAGATTTTTGCCTGAGTTAAAGATCTCACCAGGGGCCTCCAGTTGAGTGTGTGGCTCTATGAAATGTTGAGTCAGGTCATGCTATTGTAGAGGCTGGAGATCCATGGACCTTTCTGGTTTATCACCACTGTATCGGTTGGCTGTCTACAGTCATATGCTGTTTCCATCCTTATTTAGAAAGACAGACTATGGTTTGAATGGATAAACAGAGACTAAGCATTAACTCAGTTCTCTTCTGTAGTTGTTGTTGCCTTGGTGAATAGATTATATTTACATAATACCTTAGTTTTTAAGATGTTTTCTAAAAGGGGTATCTCTATATATCCACACGGCAATCAGCATGTTTTAAAACTTTTCCAATTTATTTTGAGAGGCAGAGAGAGCTCCCATCCACTGGTTCACTCCTCACATGTTGACAACAGCAAAGGCTGGACCAGTGTGAAGCCAGGAGCTTAGACCTCCATCCAGATGTTCTGAGGGCAGAATCCCAATCTCTTGCGTTGTCAGAGCTGTCAGTGCTGCCTCCTAGGCTCTGCATAGGAAGAACACTGGAGGTGGGAGCTGGAGCTGGGAATCAAACCCAGGCCGTCCCGGGTGGGACGTGATGTCTTTAACTGCTAGTCTAAATGCCTGCTCCATATGTTTTCCAATACTGTATCTGATTTTCTCTCAGCTAAAACCCTTTGAGAGAGTTTATGTTAGGGAATCTTTGGACTCTGGGTAACAGCAGCCTGAAATGAATTCTTTCTTTGGTTTTAGAGTAGTGTATAGTTACTAAAAGGAAAAATAGGAAAAACAAAGTCTTTGAAAGAACTAGGATATTTCATGAGAAACACATATTGGGAACAAGCAATTTATCTTTTCTGAGTTCTGCCATTGGAAACTACTGTTCTATCCAGTGTTGTGCCAACCCTCAAGACTCAAATTCCAAGAAAAGAACATCTGATAGTCATGGCAGGTGCCTAGAACTCCATCTAGGTTTCCCATGTGGGTGGCAGGTACCCAAGTACTTGAGCCATCATCCATTGCCTCCCAGTATATATGCATCCGCAAGAAGCTGGATCAGAAGCAAAGTAGCAAGGCCTCCATTGGAAGACAGAGTGGGTGTCCAAAGAGACAGCTTAACCCATAGAACTGCAAGATCCAGCCCTATACAGTGTACTTTTAAGGATATCAACCAAGAGACACGTAGGGTGAGATCTGAAAAGCTGCTAAGCACAGGAGCCTCTGTCCCTGGGGAATTGATGTGTGCCTCCCTCCCAGCAGGTGGATGAGTTCTTGTTCCCCTTCCTGCAATCCTCCACATGTTCAGCTATCCAGATGCTCCGCAAAACCTGTCTTGGGGTCTTTATGGCAACTTCATTGCATATAAATCACTGAAGCATGGACAAGTGTGTTGAAGTGTGATTGTACAACAAGGATGCAATCTACTGCTAATTGGGTAAAATCTAGCACAATATGTTCCTATTCTTCAGGAATCCTTCCTTGTGAGTATGGGGCAAGTTTCTATCTAAAATGGGGATATGATCTACTATCCAACAAGGCAAGTCGGAGAATTTCTTTATGGACAACTCCAAGATAGAAATATGAGGGAAGAAGAGAGTTTCCATAACTCATCTTAGAAAAGAGAAATTCTAGTTTCTATGGTGTGCTTTGTAGAAGGAGTTATGAGGTAGGAACTATGGATGAAACACACACACACACACAAGCACACACATACATATCACAGAGACAGAGGGTAACACTGCTCTGTTCCAATTCTCCTGCTCTCTTTCTATATATATTCACCTTTTTCTTATTTTTCATTCCTCTTTTATAATCCCACTATTATAACTCTGACTTTCACAGGCTTTGGCCTGCCATGGCCCTGGTCCCAGGTCCCATTCCATTATGGTAGATAGAGTACAGCGACCCTCTCAACATTTACTCCACCTTCCCTCTCACTTGGAGAGATTAGAAAACTACATTTCTCAGACTTCCTCACAATATGGCTGTAGGTATCAGTTAAATGCACCTGCATGTAGGTGGCTGTGATGGAAAGCTATTGCCTTTGTCCCTTTGAGGAGTGTCTGCTGACCTCCAGGCCCAGGCAGATATGAGTATTTCCTAAGTCAGCATTCTGGCATCTATAGCCTCCTGGAAGATGAGTTATAGGGGCAGAAGGACTCTGGTCACTGGACTTAAGTGCTGCATTCTTGAACCTTGAGCAGCTTAGATGTAGGTACTCACTAGAAGAATCAGCTGTGTATTATTCTGGGAGTCATTCCCAAATATTTGGACTCTGATCTTTCAGGCCTTCCAATGATATTATAAGCCCTCAATTCCCTATGTTACACTCAAGTTAGCAGAAAATGAGTTTGGAGGAGTCAGCTCACGCCAGATTGCACAGGACATTGTAAACTTCATGAAAAGAATTTAGAGCAACCCTAAAAACAACTGGAAGCCAGAGAAAGATTTGAAATTAACTGGAAGCCATTTGAGGATCTAGAAAATGGATCTAGGAAAATGGACTTTGGGTAACAAGAATGTAGGCAGGGAGCCCTGTTAGAGGCCCTGGCTGCTGTCTATGTGGGAAGTGGTCGGGTGGTCAGATTTAGAGAGTGGCAGTGGAGAGGGAGAGAAGTGAATGGACTTGAGAGGATTTTAGTAATCATGGTCATCTGGAAAGAAGAACTATATTGCCAAAACAGATTCATAGGGATGGATCACGTTTTAGGAGTCCTAAAGTTTATAAAATTTGGGGACTCTGGGCGGGTACCATGGTGCAGTGGGTTAATCCTCTGCTTGTGACGCCACCGTCCCATATGGGCTCCAGTTCTAGTCCTGGCTGCCCCTTTTCCAATCCAGCTCTCTGCTGTGGCCTGAGAAAGCAGTAGAAGATGACCCAAGTCCTTGGGCCCCTGCACCCACGTGGGAGACCAGGAAGAAGCTCCTGGCTCCTGGCTTCGGATCGGCACAGCTCTGGTCATTGTGGCCATCTGGGGAATGAACCAACAGAAGGAAGACCTTTCTCTCTGTCTTTCCCTCTCACTGTCTGTGACTCTACCTCTCAAATAAATAAATAAAATCTTTGAAAAAAAATTGGGGACTCTGTTTCAAAAATAAGAATACAGGTATAGGCATTAGGTGCAGCAGTAAAGATACTAGATAGGGTCAGTGTATCCCATGTCACAGTGCCTGGATTTGAGTCTTGGCTCCACTCCTCATTCTAGCATCCTGCTATTGTGCATCCTGGAAGGCAACAAGTGACGGCTAAAGTAGTTGAGTCCTTGCTACTCATATGAGATACCTGGATTCAGTTCCTGGCTTCTGGCTTCCCCCTTGCCCAGCTCTGGCTGCTGTAGGCTTTTGGGGAGGTGAACAGTAGATGGTAGCTCTCTCTGCCTGTGTCTCTCTTTCTCTGTCTCTTTGCCTCTCAAATAAATAAATAAATATTTAAAAAGCTAAGAATACAAAATTAAGTATGAAATGGATATTATTTAAATTATAAATATTAAAAAGCTGCCAAATGTTACTAATATAGTGTAATCCAGGAATTGCCTGATATATCTCTATAACATTTTTTCTGCCCATTTTTTGGTTGCATGCATTTTTGTAATGGAATGTTTCTTACACATTGCTTTCTATAGAAAGTAAGAGAACTAGTTTGTCCTCTCATGTGGCCCTCCTCCAGACCTGGGAACCACAGAATCAGCTCACATTGAAAGACAACTCCTAGACCTGTGTTGTTTCATGTGTGTGCCTCATGATTGATGATCAGAATATGTGCAACCTGAGTTGGCAATGTGAGTAGCGGAATTCCTGGAAGTCCTTCATATACACGCAGAGCTAACAAGTGCTTAACTAAGTGCCCGTGAACTATCTACAAGAAAACAGAACCAAACATTTTTCCAACTTAACTGACCTTAAGTCATATCCCAAATATTCATGCCCACTCCTATGTCTCATGACACAAAAGAAATGTAACAAAGGAGACATCATTGTCAACATGCAAAGAATTATTGGTCTTGACTTATTGCAGTTAAATATCTTACTTTTGCAAATTTTTCAAAAACAAGATTATATAAATGCATTTCTGGTGCCTACCAGAGCCTTAGAAATGTCAATGTGCATGAAGTTGAACTTCATTAGCTTAATGATTACTCTACCTCAGCACACATAAACAAGGACTTAGCTGGTTGAGGTCAGTGTCACTCAAGGATTCCAAATTAAAGCAACAGAATCCACCTCCAACTTGGAGACTTGGCAATGAAGAATAACTCCCAGGGGCGAGTAATGGGCACGGTGGTTAAGAGTCCACTTGGGATGCTTGCAACCAATATCACAGTGCCTAGGCTTGAATCTGGGTTTTGCTTCTGATTCCAACTTCCTGCTAATGTGAACACTGTAGGCAGCAGTTGATGGCTCAAGTAGTTGATTCCCTGCCATTTACATGGGAGATCTGGATTGGGTTCCCGGATCTTGGCTTTGGCCTGGTTCTGCCCTGCCTATTGTGAACATTGGAGGAGTGAACCCGCAGATGGGAGACTTCTCTGTTTGCCTGTCTGTTTCTCTCTGTCTCTGTCTCTCTGCCTTTCAAATAGGAGAAGAAAGAGGAAAAGGAGGAGGAAGAGGAGGAGGAGGAAGGAGAACTCCTAAAGTTCTGCTCTGAGCTGGTTCAGCCATCCCTGGGCATAGAACTCACAGTATGTATCTGGTAACCCCAAACACTGAGGGGTTTTTTTTTTGGCCAGAATCACTGCTACCATCCTCACCAGAAAGGAACCTGAGCAGGCCTATAGAATGGAATGGTTGAAAGTCCATAACAAGCTCAAAGTCCACAATCTGAAATTCAATGAGTTCACTTGAAGAAGCTGAGCCTATTTCTCATGTCGCTAAGCTTTCTGTTCCTAAATGTCTTGAAGTTTTTCAGGTTAAGTTTGGAAAACAGTCATTTTCTATCAGTGCCCTCCTTTCTGGCTAGACAACCAATGGAGACATGTAAAAAGTGGACCAGAGCCCCCAAACCTATAAATGTTGTCTGTTGTCATGTATGATTAAGCAACATTTTCTGACATTCAAGTATAAAAGGAAGGTTAACCTCGTTGAAGAACTTGTTTTTTTGCCTGCTCTCTATCCAAAGATCATGGGACTAGTACTGAGGGAGATTTTAAGATTAGAAGTAATTTATTTGGGAAAATATTTCATCAAAGGGAAAAAGGTGACCATTTTATGTTGCCAAGCAGCACAAAATCAGATCTAGATCAAGCCACTAGCTAAGACATTGGTGTAATTGAAAGGGAGATTATAATTTGAACAGTCTGATTAGTTGCTCAAATTTTGCAAATTATGGGAAGGTATCCCTTCCTGAACACATTTTTATTGTCATAATCTGGAAAATTTGTTTTATAATTAAGCAAACCTCTGCTTTCTGCAAATAGGGATGGCTCACTTACAGCTGGACCACGTACAATTGCACAACAGTGCACGGTAGCTTCATATATGAGGAACTGTCCTTCAGCTTCTACTATTATATATACACTATTAGAACACCATTAAGCTGGGCCGCAGGCGGAGGATTAGCCTAATGAGCCGCAGCGCTGGCACACCAGGTTCTAGTCCCGGTCGGGGAGCCAGATTCTGTCCCCATTGCCCCTCTTCCAGGCCAGCTCTCTGCTGTGGCCCAGGAGTACAGTGGAAGATGACCCAAGTACTTGGGCCCTGCACCCCATGGGAGACCAGGAAAAGCACCATTTGGGACACTGGTATCCCATAGCAGAGGGCCTTTGCAAGTCTTGGCTGCTCCACTTTCAATTCAGCTTCCTGCTGAAGCTTTTGGAAAGGAAGCAGATGACGACTCAAGTATTTGGCCCTTGCCACCCACGTGGGAGACCAGGATGGAGTTCCTGTCTCCTGTGTTGTCCTGCCCAGACCTGGCTGTTGCAGTCATTTGGAGAGTGAACCAGCAGAGGGAAGATCTTTCTTTTTCACTCTCTCTGTCTCTGTCTGTCTCTCCCTATCTCTCTGATGCTCCATCTTTCAAATAAATAAACAAACCAATCTTAAAAAAAAAATAGCAAAGTGCTTTATATATTTGATTTACTACCCCAACATATCAGTTACTTTCAGTGTGTCCAAGTTCCCTTCAGTCATAACTGATATGCACAT
Source organism: Oryctolagus cuniculus (assembly GCF_964237555.1). Taxonomy (NCBI): domain Eukaryota; kingdom Metazoa; phylum Chordata; class Mammalia; order Lagomorpha; family Leporidae; genus Oryctolagus; species Oryctolagus cuniculus. The sequence continues at coordinate 34,817,118 of NC_091436.1, forward strand.
ATATTTAAGCAATTTTTGTTATTGCAATGCATATACAATTTCTATTGTGATTTTCTTATTTAAACTTGTAGAAATAAAATTTACTTGCATTGCTACATTGTCTGTCTTTTAATGATTGCATGTGTGAGATATCAACTGAACATATCATAGTGAATTTAACTATAATTTATTTGTAATTTGAAGAACTTTAATCAACACGATGCAATTGATACTATTTCACACATAAGAAAATAACTTACTTTAGAAATGTTTAGAGAGCAGAGTTATTTAACAATGATAATAATCATGTGAAATAATAAATATCCTTCCAAACAATCATACCAGGGTGAATATTTTCCTGGAATATGGCCAATAAAATACTTAATTTGTATGTGGAATGTTTTTGCTTGTGCTTTCTCATTTGTGTTTGTATTGTAATGAACCATCATAGGATAAAACCTCCAGAGGCACATTCCACAGAAATGCAGTGCGATGGGGTGTACTGCAGAGAAGCAACGGGGTGCAGGGAAAGCATGTGAGTTTTGGAATCAAATGGCCTGAAACTGCTGTGCTTTAAAATCTTGTGTTCTGCAAAAGGACTTTACAACAAGGCTCACAGCAACTTTATTTATAACAGCTCAAAGTAGGAACAGACTATGTTCCAGTACGTCACCAGGAAAATGGATAAATAAACTCCAGTATATTCACCCATGAAATCCTTATTTAGCAATAAAAAGAATGAACTATTAATACACTCAAAAATACAGGTAGATTTCAAAATTACACTCGGTGGGAGAAGCCCTACACAGGAGTAATAGTCCATGGTTTCAGCATGTAGAGATTTGTAAACAGGCAATGGTAATCCCTGTGGAAAAAACCCAGAACTTTGGTTGATTCTAAAGGCTAAGGAGAGAATCTACATTCATGTGCATTTTTATCAATGATGAGCCACTTACATAATAGTGGTCCCATAAGGTTATAATAAGGCTGAAAAATTCCTATTACGAGTGAATACATAAGTGAAGAAGAGGCTAAAACAGCGGAAACTGCAGAAAACCTCTTGAAAATTCACAGTGAAGGGTTTAGCAGAGGATTTTACAGACCCCAATCCGCTTCTTAAAACATTTGAAACCATGGACACCAACGCTGAACGGTTTTCATTAACAGAGAAGATTGTTCGTGGTGCGTTGTCTACTTAACAGCGAATCTCTGATGAAAAACCCAAACAGGAGAAACCAACGGCTGGCTCCTCGGCTCCTCACGGATGTATTGCTGAGAAGAGTGGCACCTTCCCAAGAAGAGCCTCAGGCAGCAGCCTCAGGAGGGGTCCGGAACTTGTTATGGTAGGAAACAGCAGCTCGGTGCGTGTTACTGCCCCTGAGGTCCTTCCTGTGCAACAAGACATGCAGATGCAAGACCAAGTGTTGTTGACCTTGACACTGTGTGGGCCTAGGCTAGTGCGTTTGTGTTTTAGCCTTTAACAAAAAAGTAGAGAAACAAAACTCGAAAATGCTACAACTGAAAAAGCTTATAGAATTAGGATATAAAGAAAAAATGCTTTTGCACAGTTGCCCAATAGGTTTGTGTTTTAAGCTGTGTTCTTTCAAAGAATAAGAAGGTTAAAAATTCAAAAATTCTTAAAGGCAAAAAGTTATAAAGAGTGACAGTCAGGTTTTATTGAATAAAAAATTTTTTTTATAAATTTAAGGCAGCCTAATTGCACAGTGTTTTTAAAGTCATTAGTCAGGGGCTGGCGCCGTGGTGCACTTGGTTAATTCTCTGCCTGCGGCGCCAGCATCCCATATGGGTACTGGTTCTAGTCCCAGTTGCTTCTCTTCCAGTCCAGCTCTCTGCTGTGGCTCTGAAGGGCAGTGGAGGACGACCCAAGTGCTTGGGCCCCTGCACCCGATGGGAGACTGGGAGGAAGCACCTGGCTCCTGGCTTCAGATCAGCGCACCTCCGGCCATTGAGGCCAGTTGGGGAATGAACCAACGGAAGGAAGACCTTTCTCTCTGTCTCTCTCTCACACTGTCTGTGACTCTGCCTGTCAAATAAATAAATAAAATCTTTAAAAAAAAAGAAGTCAGTAGTCATGTATAATAATGTCCTAGGCCTTCACTACCACCTCCTGACTCACCCAGTTGAATTTCTTGCAGGCTTTGTGTATCACAAGTGTCCTTCTTGTGCCTACCATGTTTACTGTACTTTTTGTTTAGATTCTCAAATTCTTAGCATTGCATTACAGCTACCTACAGTATTCTGCAAAGTAACATGCTGTATAGTTTTGTAGCCTAGGATCAACAGGGTCTACCAGCTAGCCTAGGTGTGCAGTGGGCTATACCATCTATGTTTGTGTACACGCATTCTATCATGTTTGTGCAGTGATGACGTCACCTAACAACACATTTCTCAGAGCTCATCCCTGTCATTAAGTGATGTGTAACCATACTCAGAAGCAATATGAAGGAACCTTCCGGGATGATGGTTGTACTCTGTAACTTAGTAGTGCTATACATATGTAAGTGTTCTTGGAAGCCCTCTAATGGTACTCTTATAATTTGTACACTGTCTTGAATGTGAAACTTGCCTCAAAGGAAAAAAAAAAACCTAAACAAATATTGAACTCTGTTTGAAGATGCACACAGCAAAGTATTTTAACCTTTGAATGCATAGGTTAAATGCTTTGAATGCTTCAATAGCTTCAATGCTTTGAAATGCATAAAACCTGATGTATAACAACCTATGGATAGAGGGGTTGGCTTAGAGGAAAATATTGACCATAGAATTTGTTTTCCTGTATGATTCAGAATTTTCATGATAAAATATTGGTGTTTTTTGACCTTGAACATGTTTAAAATGTCTCAGTTTCAATATCTGCCAAATGGCAGTCATAGCATTTACTGCATGAAGTTGTGAAGTTTAAAAAAACATTGCCATGAAAAGAGGCCTTTTATACAGTAGGCGTTCACATGCCTTGGGATACTGCTCACCTCTCTCCTATCCCTCTTCCCAGTTTCTCAGTTTCTAAGCCATGACATGTATGTTTGGATTGGGTAGCATCGCCCAGGCGCAAGGGTTTAAAATGAAACACAGCACAATGACTGGGGCTATTGAGAATGAACTGTCTACAGTCCGCTGTAGCCCTTGAGTGGAGGAGCAACTTTCAATAACAGTTGTATCTCGGATTACAGGGTGGAAGGACAGACAGCCTATGGTAACACTTCTTCAAAAGGGATTGGCAAGGAGAGAGGAAGGACAAAGTGTTATAGACCATCATTATACGGGGTTTTTAAAAAAGATTTATTTATTTTTTTGAAAGTCAGAGTTACACAGAGAGAGAAGGGGAGGGAGAGGGAGAGAGAGGTCTTCCATTCGCTGGTTCACTCCCTAATTGGCCGCAACAGCTGGAGTTGCGCCAATCCGAAGTCAGCCAGGAGCTTCCTCTGGGTCTTCTCATGAGAGTGCAGGGTCCCAAGGACTTGGGCCATCTTCTACTGCTTTCCCAGGCCATAGCAGAGAGCCAGATCAAAAGTGGAGCAGCCGGGTCTCGAACCAGTGCCCCTGTGGGATGCCGGCACTGCATGTGGCAGCTTCACCCACCACGCCACAGCGCCAGCCCCATCATATGAGTTTTGATACTAAAAAATTAAACAGTTGTTTATCTCACTTAAAATTTCTGTTTGTTAATCCTCATTTATTGAACACGTAAGTATTGGGTCTCTACAGGATCCGTGTCATTTTGTTAGAAACCGGGGCTAAGAGTTGGATGATTATTCAAATTTAGGTGCCTGTCTCTGAGAAGCTTACATTCTAAAAAGTTTATTGCTTTGGCGGGATCAGTTTGTTAGTTGCAATGGCAGAAGAAGGTCTCATCCATCCCTCATCCATCATCAGGGTCCTGACCAAGTCCTGTAACAAAAGATCAACTAATGAGAAAAACAACCATTCATTTAACCAAAGTTTTATGGTATGTAGGAACTCTCAGTAATTAAGACCCCCAAACCAGGGAGTACTTCTATTTCAATGCTCATATTTAATGAAAAAAGTACAGCTGTTTAGAAATGTGATTGGACAAGAGGGTCTGATCTAATGATAATAGACAGATGGGGTGAACCCAGCCAGGCCTGTGTGCTGAGATTCTTCTTGGTCTCCCTGTGTAGCCTTCT